>NC_056736.1:124219503-124382003 GCF_019279795.1 Protopterus annectens
AGGTACAGGCCAACATGGAAGGACTGTGGCTGACCATGTTCGCAGATGACTGCAAACTGGGCGCCATAATCGACTCTCCAGCCGACACAAGCATCCTCCAAAAGGGCCTCATAGAAACAGACAACTGGTGCCAGAGCCATGGCCTCAAGCTAAACGCCAAAAAGTGTATAGTCATCCCCTTTGGCAAAAACAAAGTGCCCACAAATTACCACATAGGTGATAATCCATTAAGTACAGAAGAAGTAATTAGGGACCTGAGGACCCAAGTTGATAGCAATCTCTCATTTGACAACCACGTGGCCAAAGTGGTTAGAAAAACATTTTATATAGCCCACCTAATCATGAAGGGATTCACATCTAGATCATGGGAGGTCATCATGCCTCTTTACTCATCCCTCATCAGGCCCATAATTGAGTACAATGCCCCTTTTGGGATGTACCTTACCAGACACCTGCAGCAACTGGAAAGACCCCAAAAGTACCTCACCAAGAGGATCAAAGGGCTCAAACAGATGCCATATGCTGCCCAGTTAAAGAAACTCCAGCTCTACTCAGTGGCATACCGCCTGTTCAGGGGCAAGCTGTGCCTGACGGATCAAGCCATGTCCAACCCGGAATTAATGGACATGCTGCACCTCAGAAAATCCAAATCCCATCGAGCTACACGCCCGAGAGACTTGAACCTCAGCACCGAAATAAATAGGACATGCTGGAGGGACAGATTCATAACCCAGAGGCTCCCTTCACTCTGGAATAAAATCCCAGTCCAGGTTAGGCAGAGTCCCTCATTGACTCTCTTCAAGAGGAATCTTGATGAGTGGATGGGAGATCGTAGGTTTACCCCGGGTATCACTTCTGTGTCACTGTTAGACAGAGGCACAGTATACTAACCTCAAAAAAGGGCATAGCAAAATTAATTTAAAATGGGTGGTGAAAGCCAAACACATTCTGGCTAGGCTTATAAATGCCCTAGGGCAGATAGCCTAGTATGAACCTATGAACCTATGAACCTATGCCACCCACACCTCCAACTATATATACTAACTCCAGGATTGCACTACAGTGGGAAAAGGGCATATACTTTTTACTTACCTTACAATACTGTACACACTACCACCACTTCCAGGAACACATGAAACATCTGCCATATTACTTTCGATACTTCCCAAAAAATGTAAAGAAACACACCCACATTTAGAAACACTACAACACTACTTTTTATGCTACTATTGGTATTCTGACAGTTGGCACTTTAAGTTACAGTAGTGCTTTTTTTTTTTTTAATCACAAGCAAGTCACAGGCAAAGGGAAACACATGGCATACCTATGGCTTAAAATTCAGTATTTTTGAATTCAGTATTGTAAGCTTTCAGTATAATGAGACTCAGTCAAATGAGTTTTCAGTACTTTCAAAATTAGGTGTTGTGGTCTCAGTCAAATGAAATTCAGTATTTTGAGTTTTCAGTCATATGAAGTAGATATATATATATATATATATATATATATATATATATATATATATATATATATATATATATATATATATATATATATATATATATATATACATATATGTGTGTGTGTGTGTGTAAAAAGAAGACTTTAAGACTAGTGTAATAAGCAAACTTAAAAGAAAAAAATACACACAATTCATACAATTCAGAAACAACAGAACCAGTGCTTATGAAACATAGGCAAGAAATCACCAGTTAAACACCGTTGTTCCTTTAATACAGTACTTCATCAGAATGAAACTTCATCCAATCAGTCTTAGGTTTAGATATATTCCAAATACATATGTACAATTTCTCACTATGACAAAGCTATCACATGACAAACCAGCTGAATATACATAACTAATACACTCCATGCTTGCCAACAATGTAATGAATAGATATACATAAATATGAAAAAACACAATACATTTTTTAAGTTTTGTTTGTGCTTTTTATTAAACATTTTATGTTAATGGGCTCATTTAGAGCTGTTTTTGTCAGCTATCAAAGCTATTCATCTTTTCAAGTCTCTGCACTCCAAAATATTATCAATGTCACTACCAAATGGCTTAATAAATGCAGAATCGATTACCAAGAAACAAAAGTTTTTACATTATTTTCATTCAGCAGCATGTTTAGCCAATGCATTAACAAAGTCATGATTTTTCATATCTAGAATATGTTCATATACTCTCTGCAATATTCTCATTTTACCAACATAAAATGCATCACAGGAAACATGCATAGTCAAATACACTGCTCCTGTAGATTTACAAGTAAATCTACCTTTTACCAAAATGTATTTGCGAAGATGTTTCAATTTAACATACAAAGTCTCATTAATAAAACTATAATATTTACATGAATGACACTTGCATATACTGTAATAGACAATAATTTAACATTGTGACTCATGACTATTTTTTTTTATGAAACAGACTTAATATTATAAATCTTTTTATAAGTAAAGCTAGGGGTATCTCCAATATTCTTAATGCAATTAGCCTTAATTTGTACAAGTTTCCTGTTATTAACAATATTTTGATGTTTCCATAACAACCAATATTGGTATTGGAAAAGATCCAGAAAATGAATTATCATCTTTAACTGAATTTTTCATCTGATATCCATGATGTAATAGAGGTTCAGATTTAGAACTTCTTTAATTCATAACTTGATTAGTAATACTTTCCAATCTCATCTGATTATAACTTCTAAAACTGAATAAATCTATTAAAAGTTCTGTCTCATCATGAAATTCACTTTCATTACTAATCAAGCAACTTATTCTAATAACTACTCCCAATACAAAAATGCTTTTTATGATAAATATAATTTTCAAACTTACATAATTGTATATTCAGACTTAATTTTAAATCTAAATAATGTACAGTATTACAAAATTCTCCTATAGTAAAAACGTTGTACTAAAATTCATATCATTGACTAATTAATACATTCCTCTTGTGCATTAATCCATAAAATTAATAAATTATCAATGTATCTTTTGTATAAAATCATTTTGTTATAATACTGATGTTTAACTAAAAATGCTGCTCACCCCAGCTCATCATTAAATTTGCAAAAACAAGCACCATATGACCGCCAATGGCTATACCCTTTTTCTGCCAAAAATGTCATTGTTAAATTCAAAAAACTGTTATACAAAACTATATCAAGGAATAGACAATGTTAACTTAATTTCTAAATGTTGTGCAATTAGTTACAAATTTTCTAATACACTCCATACCAGCATCTTGTTGGATAAATGTGTATAATGACACAACATCTAATATAATAAACAATTTCATAAGCATCAACTTCAAATTACTTAACAAATCCAAACACTCATGTGGATCATTAAGAGAAAAGTCTAACTTTTGCACCACAAGATTTAGTACACGATCAATAAAAACAAAAATGGGTTCAGTCTTACCAAAAGCTGCAGTAACAACAGAGTGAAAAGGAGATTAGTCTGACATTTATGAATCTTGGGAATGGCAAAATGTTTTTGCCATCAATGGAAATTCTGAAATAAAAAATGTGAACAACTGGTGGTCAATATATCCTTGATGTAATACATCTAATAATACAACATCAATTTATGTCTGTTTCAGCAAACTGGATGGTAACAAGTTTGCATCACTCAGTGTCAGAAAACAGTACTTTGTGACTTGGAGGGGGAAACCTTAGCGGTCATGCCAACTGTGTTTTCAAAGAGACAGAAAGAGAAAGAGAATAATGCTTATCTTGGATGTCTGGATGGAAACATTCTAATGCCAATGCACAGGAATGAAGTTTACATTCTCAGCTGTTGATAGTACATAAGCACAAGACTCTTATCACACTGTATTAATGTGATCGAGAAGGTGATTGATAAAAAAATATGCAAAGCAGTGGAGAGTAACAGGGGTTAAGCAGTTCAAATTTAGATTAGGATGTAGCACAACCCGCATTATGTTTGTTGTGAGACAGACAGTGAGAGAGAAAGCTGGAGATGCAGAAACTCTCCAACTAGCCATTCCTATGCTTGGAGAAAGCATATAGCAAGGGCCCAAGGAATCTGATTGTGACAGTCCTGTGATAGTTTGAAGTCTCTCCCACAAAAAGTTGGTAGAACTAGTGTAAGCTATGCACAAGGAATAAATAACACCAGCACAAATGTTTTTTGGACTGAAAGAAGGATTCCCAGTGTGAGCAAATGGGCATCACAGTTAACCTCTGAGCCCACTGATGTCCATGCTTGTAATGGAGTACATTATCAGAGTTGTTATAGAGAAGGATAACAAAGCTGCTTATTGCAGACTATGAGGCACTACAAACAGACTTCTGAACAGGAAAGGAAAACAGAAGTTACATGGGATGAAACTTGAATACAGACAATGCAGTTACTATGGCAGCAAACTGAAAACATCAGAACAATCTGAAAACTGAGATAAAAGGGAAAATAAAGGAATAGATTATCAAATATCTGGATGGGGTGAGTCAGGAGAAGGGGGAAAATCAGGAGGTTAAAGCTAGAATAAGAGGTGCTGCAGTCAACCGACAGAGTGTTGAGGTAGCATGTGACAGAAAAATGCCAAAGAATTTGAAAAGTAAATTAAACAAAACAGTGGTGAAGCCAATACTCCTATAGCCCACACAAACCTGGGCAGTGAAGGCAGAGCTATTGAGGAAGCTACAGGTGATGGAGGGGAAGTGTTTGTGACATTTTTAGGATGCACACTGTGGGACAAATGACAAAATAGTAATATCAGAGCAGAAGCTAAAGTCATTCCAATCGCAGGAAAGGTCAAAGACAATAGATTGTGGTGGTTTGGGCACATGTGCCTGAGAGAAGAAGATGATTTGATGAAGATTTGGGAGAGAAAGGAAGAAAGCAAGAGGAAATGTGAACATTCATTCATGAGATGGATGGATTGCATGACAGAAGATCTGTGACAGTCAGCCATGACTATCAAAAAAGTTGTAAGAGTGGCACTGAATTGAAAGATGTATTTGAGATTTGATGTGAGACCCCCTCAGGTAGAAATAAAATGGGAGAAATGGGTGTTGATGATGATGATGATGATTACACATGTAAACCAGTATTCACATGTCTGGCTCACTTCTACTTTTCTGTTTGTGGGTAGCCACCATACTGTTATACAACTGCTCTACCCCATTGAACTTGTTTGTTTCATGTCTAATGGAGTGCCTGTGTGTCTGAGAAAGGCCATCATTATTATGATGATCAAGCCTGGAGTGTGTTGCACTTGGAATTTAAATGACTGCAATGACTAGACCCTCATTCAGTGCTTTGGGTTTCTATCCTGTTGCTGATTTAATCATAATGGGGGGGTGCATAGTCTATTACTAGAGTGAATTCTTTCATTAGAGTTTATTGAATAAACAGATGGGCTGCTCCACTACATAAAATATTGGTGAGTGTAGTGCTCCTAACTCAGCCTTTGCTGCATCCATAAAACTGTGATCTATTTTTTTAATGTCAGCAGATGCTCTGCACAGAGCTGAGCATAATATTTCTTTTAAATTTCTAAAAGCAGTGTCTGCTTCTGCTATACACCATATTTTGAAAAACATCTCTTTAGGTCTATGAGGAGGCATGTGGTCATGGCAAAATGGCCATGACTAGCCTCAAAACACCTCACTTGTTTATTCTTTGTTGAGATAAGCCAGTTTCTTACTGTTTTTACCTGTTCTTGTTGGAGACACAAAGTACTTAGCCTCTGTCATACATAACTTGCTCTTGAAGGCATTACTTGCTTCATGTAGTCTAAGACAGCCTGTATGTGCAGCATAGTTGGTATGTGGATTCAAGATTCTGTTCATTAATCTTTGCAAAGTTCCTGGGGTATCCTACAGTGCAAAAAGAATAATTATTTATTTATTTATTTGCAGTTGGTTTACCAGGATAGTCCATTGGGCCAAAAGAACCCATTTTCAATGGAGTCCTGGGGAGAAAAGCTCCAAAAACAATTAGCAAGGTTACAATAAGGTATTTAGTTTCAATTATACAATTCCTATGGACTTGAAAATACAGTAGACTAGTGTACAAACATATACAAATATTACAATCTTGTATCGCTGAAAACAATTTACAATAAACAATCTATCTGGCATTGAGAAGACTGTCTTTTTCTTAGCTTCATTTTTTGCAAGGAATTGTCTGATAATCTTTTGGCAGGTTTAATGTAAAAAAGACTCTACCATTTACATATCATTCTGTTTACTCATCAATTCTAGGAAAAGGGTAACTACCAAATTCTAAAATGTTGTTCATTTTCAAAAAGTACTAAAGAATGATATTTTCCCATTAGGTTTCAAGACCAATAGTATGTGGCAGTTCCTCTCATTTCTAGTCTCCATGATTAACCATGGCTGAAGCATTTTTTTCTAGTTCTTCTTGCACTGCCTTTCTTTGAGATTGTGGCATGTAGTATGGTGTTTAAAAGAATTTTCTCTCCTGGACTCATCTTAATATGGCGTTGAGTCAAATGTCTTCTGACAGGCATTTCTGAAAATACTTCCTTCTTTCTTAATAGAAATTATTTTATTTACATTTTCTGTGGCTTGGATAGTATATTATTGATTTGAATTGCAGTTATAAATGTATGTTTTCTTTTTTACCAGTTTCATGAAAGACTATGGGCCAGATTCAGGAAGGCTTACACGGAGTTCAAGAGTAGTGTAAGCCTCCGTGTAAGCCTCCTGATTCAGGAACAGCCCAAATCTCCGTGTAAGAGACAGCTAACACGTCTCTTACACGGACTGGGCGTGGAAATGCTCAATACCTCATTTGCAGCTCTAAGATATGCAAATGAGGTATTTGAGCGATCCACGAAGCAGAAACCAGTCCGTGTAACGGACGTGTTAGCTGCAGAAATGTACTCAGCTGACAACTGAGTACATTTCTGCAAAATTAAAAACGGAGCTATGTCAGCTCCAAATAAAGGGTGCATATGTTTCATTAAGCATGCCAATGGCCAAATATGTGGCCATTGGCATGAAAAAGTGTTGCAAAAATAAGTTATATAACTTTTTTTTTTTCACGGGATTTTTGTGTTTAACTGCAGCTCACACCCGCGCAAACGGGGTGCGCTACCTAAAACTGAAAACCGAAGCTTATAAGCCCACAATTGTGGGATTTATGTATTACATTGAATGTCAATGGAGGGACTTGCAGACCAAAAACAATATGGCCTCCGTTTAGTGGTTGTCAAGGGGGGGAAGCTCCGTGTAAGACATGTAACTAGTCATTACTAGGCAATCCTATGTAAATGAGGGTTACAATACTGAATCACACTGTCACATAGGTAATGAGCACTGTCTGAGTAGTGTAAGAGTTAGAGATGGGGGAGGAACAGAGTAAGAGGTAGGTGATATCATGGGGGGGATGATAGCAATAAATGTACCAGATTGGAGGGCAATGTAAGGTAACAGATGACAGACAGACATCAGGGAGGGAGGTGTGTCCCAACAGAACACTAGGAAAGTCAAGAAATTGAGGGTATACGCTATCCCTACACTCAAAGTTTCTTGATATACGTGCATGCGCGCGCGTGTAAGGCAGGTTCAACATGTGGGAGCGTGTTGCAAACCGTTTACAACGGTTTGCGCAGGCGTGCACGTGTGTAAGGCAGTGTGCGCGCATTTTAGCATGAATCAGCTTAGCTAACACCGTGTAAGGATGTGTGTGCGCGTGTAACACCATGTAAGGATGTGTACGCGTGTTTAAGTGACTGTAAGCTTGTGTAAGCTGGTGTGCACATTGCTCCCCCTCAGGAAACAGAAAGGAAACAGGAAACAACTAAAATCCAGGGAAACTGCCAGAGGATACTGCTGGAGTTAATTGGTGGAAACAATTAGAAGCAGGCAATTACACAGGCAGACTAGAAGCCCAAACCAGCACTTAAAACACTGCAAGGAGCAGTGCAGGCTGTTTCTCACAACAGATACTGCCAGAAACTAAGCTATCAGAATTGAAAACTGAAAAAGCTGAACTCAGAGCAGAAATGCTAGGGGCTGCCATAGCTATTATAGTCAGGCATAGGCGAATTGCTGAGGGTGGTGACAATGCAGATGCTGACAGACAACACAGAGTGAGGAGAAGGAGAAGAGTATACAGGCCCAGGGTCACCTACCATGGGTTACATGAGCTGGAGATAGTAGAGCGCTATAGAGTGGACAGAGAGCTCCTGCAGCAGATTGCTGAGCTGTGCAGGCCACGCCTCACACACAGAACCAACAGAGGGGAACCCATCCCAGTGGAAACCAAGGTATGTGTTGGCCTAAGAATACTAGCAACAGGTACCTTCCAGAGACCAACTGGTGATATGATGGGGATATCACAGGCATCAGCCTCCAGGGTACTACACCAGTTCCTGGATGCCATGTCAGCACATGTCGGTGATCATGTATATTTCCCCAATGCCCGTGAGGTATTGGCCAGCAATATGCGTCTCTTCCAGCAAATAGCGGAATACCCTGAGGTACTGGGTGCTATAGACTGCACGCACATATGCATCAAAGCACCAGCAGGAGAGCGGGGTAGAGCCTACATTAACCGCAAGGGATACCCCTCCATCAACTTCCAGGTCGTGTGTGATGCCCAGGGCATAATAATGAATGTGTGTGCTGGCTGCCCTGGGAGCTACCACGATTCCCATATCTGGCATCTGACGCAGCTGTACCAATCATTTGCCAATGGGGACTTCCCACACGGACACCTAGTGGGGGATGCAGGTTATGCACTTGAGCCGTGGCTGATGACACCCATCAGAAATGCACACACACCTGAACAGGAACGCCATAATGAGGCACATGCACAAACACGTAATATCATAGAGCGTGTGTTTGGGCTGCTCAAGTCATGGTTCCGGTGTCTGGACACATCTGGTGGAGCCTTGCAGTACACACCAACTACATGTACCCAAATGATCATGATATGTGCTATGCTACATAATATGATCCTGGAAACAGCTGCAGCAGGACCAGCACAGGGCTGGGCCAAACATCCCCCCACCATTGCCAAGGCCACCACAGGCAGGGGTGACTCGGAGGAGGAACAACCTGACCTTGTCCCAGTAGGCAGAAGGAGGCGTGCCCAGTATGCCCTGGCCTTGGCAAAGAGGCAATGCATAGCACATATGCTTGGTCAGTAGGAACACTGGGACTGATACCCGCTCTGACTCACTCATACAGTAACAGGGATGCCTAACATGACACAACCTGCTGCCAAACATGTACAGGGAGTGTAGTATGTGTATCCGACAGAGGTGGCCCTGCAGCACCACCTGAGGCATGAATGCCATGTGTTAAGTAATGTAATATCATGTACCACATGCACACCTGAGGACCCCAACTAACATCCACCCACAAGAATCATAAAATTCAAAAACACAAACCCACCTCATGGGTACCACAAGGGATAGGAACCTAGATGTAATGCTACCCAATGCCAGAAGTATAAACATCAAGATGTGTGCAGTGTAAACACACACAGTATAGAGAATGTAGATATCAGTGCTGTAATAGAAAACAGGGTCAAAGCCCACATCAGCACCCTGACACTACCAGGTCACATGTCATACAGTGATGTACATGTGCAAAAACATGGAACAAGATACAAAATGAGGGTGACTAGCAATAAATAGCATGGATAACCACACGCCCATGTTTGTACCACAACAAGAAGCAACATGGAATAGCCATGGTCAAAAACCAATGGCTAAAACCCACTACTACTATATAGCTTGCTGCAGACCACTGTCCTAATAGCAGGAACTGCCCCAGGTCTATGTGCATAGGTTCATAGGTTCAGACTAGGCTATCTGCCCTAGGGCATTAATAAGCCTAGCCCAGAGTTTTGTGGCTTCTGCCACCCCTTCAAGTTGATGGATAATATGCCCATTATTTTGCTGTGCCTCTGTCAAGCAGTGATACTGATGTTATCCCTGGGGTATACCTGCAATCTCCCATCCATTGGTCAAGATCTCACTTGAACGAAGCCAGTGAGGTGCTCAGCCTCACATGTACCAGGATGTTGTTCCACAGCATATGGACTCTCTGGGTGATGAATCTGTCCCTCCAGCACATCCTATTAATATCTGTGTTGAGGTTTAGGTCTCCTGCCCTTGTAGTTCTGATGGATGTAGAGGTCTTGAGGTGAAGCATGTTCAATAATTCTGGGTTGGACATAGCCTTGTATGTCAGGCACAGGTCACCTCTGAGCAGACGTTAAGTGACTGAATACAGCTGGAATCCCTTCAGTCGGGCAGCATAAGAAATATGTTTGAGACCCTTTCACCTCCTGTTGAGGAATTTGTGGGCCCATCCAATTGCCGCATGTGTTGGGTCAGATACATTCTGAATGGGGCATTGTATGCAATCATTGGTCTGATGAGTGATGAGTACAGGGGAACAATGACCTCCGTTGATCTAGATGTGAATCCCTGCATGATGAGGTGGCCAATGTAGAAGGCCTTCCAAACTACCCTGGCAATGTGAGTGTCAAACAAAAGGTTACTGTCAACCTGGGTGCCCAGGTCCCTGATAACCTCCTCTGTGCTTAGAGGATTGCCACCTAGATGGGAAGTAGTGGTAACCTTGTTCTTCCTGAAGGGTATGGCTATGCATTGTTTAGTGTTTAATGTACGGTCATGGCTGTGGCACCAGTTATCCGTGTCTATGAGACCCTTCTGAAGGATGTCTGTGTCAGATGGGTTTCCAACTATGCTTCCCAGTTTGCAGTCATCGTCAAACTTTGTCAGCCATAATCCTCCTGTGTTTGCTCGTACTTCTGAAAAGTAGATGCTGAACAAATGTGGGCCCAGGACTGAGCCCTGTGGGACACCACCTGTGACAGCTCTGGAGTGTGACATGGCACCAGCAACTTTGACCCTGTGTGTTCCGTCACTTAGCTAGTTTGCAACCCATGCTGTGATGTATGGGTTCACAATTAAGCTGGTGATGTTTTCAATGATACCTGAGTGGGGTATTGTGTCGAAAGCCTTTGCCAGGTCAAGGTAGGCTGTGTGGACTGCCCTGCCCACGTCAATGGCCTGGGTGACTGTTTTGAAAAAGTCAACCAAGTTTAAAAGGCATGATCTGCCCTTGACAAAGCCAAACTGGATTGTATCCAATGTCTGCAAGTCCCCTATGTCTTCATTTATAATTCCCATTATGATCCTCTCCATAGGTTAGCAGAACAGGCTTGTCAAGCTGATAGGATGGTAGTTTCTGGGGTTGGTGGAGGCACCTCCTTTGTGAAGTGGGTCCACCATAGCCATATGCCACTCCTTGGGCACATATCCTGAGGTGAGGCTAAGATTAAACAGCTGCCCTAACTGCGGGTGTAATTACTCATTGAGTTCATGGAGCACACAACTGGGGTCACCATCTGGTCCCATGGATAAAGTGTTTTCTGCCTTGGATAGAGCAGTTCCCACCCCAGCATTGGAGATGTATGGGGGGGCTACAATCCTCTGGTGTAGATACCCCTCCAGTTGGGGGGGGGGGAGGAATCTGCAATGAACCTGTCAGCCAGTATGTTGGCAATGTCTGTAGGTGCAGTGATATCTACATCATTCCAAACTAATTCTGAGCATATCTGAGAGTTCCCTCCCAGGTTTCAAACATAGGCAAAAAAGGCCTCATGATTGTCCCTTGAGTCCTGAGTGGGTTTACTCTCAAAACTTGCCTCGGATGATTGTATGGGGGAACCCAGTGTTTTACTCACAATGAGCAGGGGTGTCTTCCCTCCTACGGATTATGCTCTATCTTGTAGTAGCCCCTTCCTTGTGTTGTAGAGCTTGTTTATGGCTAGGGTCCACCAGACTGGATGCTTGCCTGTGGTACAAAGAGTCTTTGTTTTGTTTGGGATTGCCTGATCCATGCAGTCCTGGAGGTGCTGGTAGAAGGCATTTGTAAGTGATACAGTGGCTTGGGTAATGGTGTCCGCTGGCTTGGGGCCTTGAAAGAGACCACACCAGTCCTTAGAAATGTGAAGTCGGCATCTGAGAAGGTCTTCACTGTTTGTTTTTCCATCTGGGGTGTGGGTGGGATGTGGACTCCCACTGAGAGTAGTCCATGATCTGATCTCACCAATGATGGGTATACTGCTGGTGTTGAACAGTGTGACCCCATGTTCGTGATGATGATTTCTAGTATGTTGCCTCCACTTGAGGGGATTGGGACCAGTTGTTCCATGGCATTTCAGTGTATGAACTCATGGAACCTTTGTGTTAGAGTGTTGTGGCATGATTAGTGTTCCCAGTCTATATGTGGATAGTTGGAATCACCCAGTAGGATGGTGTTTGGAGATACATTTATCCCCTTCAGTGTTTGCAGGATAGCTGTGTGAGGTACCTGAGTTTGAGAGGGTTGCATGTAACATGCTACAAACTGCAGAGCAGTCTTGCCTACGGTCACTGGCACCTGGATGGTCTCCGATGCATCGTGTGTTGCCACCAACAATGAGTTGAGGGTGTCCTTGATGAATATGGACACCCACCATCCTTCTTGGTGTTGTCCGGATGCTGGTGCCGGAATGCATGATATGAGGTAACACCCGATAGTGCCGGGGTGCTGTCAGAAGCTGTGAACCAGGTTTCAGGCACAGCACAGACATCAATGTGCTACATACTGAGAAGGGCATAGAGTGTGTGCAGCTTGAGGTTGAGACCTCTGGCATTGAGCAGCAGTACCCTTAGTGTCCTTCCTTTACTGTGTTCTAGGGTGGTAGGTGTAGTATCTGAATCTTGCATAAAAAAGGCACAATGGGGGTGGCAAGTGCATCATCCGAAATCCGGAAGCCCAGGGGTGACAGGTGCAAGCTGTCCCTTGCAAATCACCGTGGCCTGTCCAGCATGTCGTCCCAGGCAGACAGACATTGGACCCCCTTTGAATGACACCATAGTCTAAGCAAAATAATACAGCTGATCATCTTATCTCTGTTTATGTGGCATCATACTTGGTGAAGGTAGGATACTGCTGAAGGTCAGGGTCATACCTGCCTGGCCTACATAATCAAAGGGATCCTCTATGTCTCTTTCCATGTAGTCCAGGGAGGTACATCTCAGGTCATTCACACCAGCATGGATAATGACTGGGTCAGACCTGTACTTGCAGTTGAGTGACCTGAGTGCTTGCATTATGTGGTGGATTCCAGTGCCCGATAGGCAGCTTACTGTGACCTCCTCCGCATTCCGATCTGGTGAGCGGGACGCCAGTGTGTCTGACTATGGAGTAACCATAGACAAGTGTGTCTGGCATTGTTTTGGCCTTAAGGGCTGTGACTGTTTGGCACACCGACTCTGTGGTCAATGTGTTGCATGTGCTGTGCCCTGTGGAGGCAGTTGTGTGAGTGTCTGCTGTGGTGGCCACTGCCATTCCAGTAGAATCCTGATCAGAGCCTCCGAGAGTGTCTCTATGTGTCTATGTGTATGATCTTAAGTTGTGATAGTGCCATGTGAGACTGGATTTCTGATGTGTGTGTGGTTACCTTCACCTTCTCTCTGGTCTTGCTAGTCCTATGTTGAGAGATCTCAGCCTCCACTTTGGCTATATAGTTGCATCTCTCACATGTATGTGTGTTTTATGGCAGAAGGAGAGGGTTGTCAGTGTACATGAGGCAAGTGTAGCATTGCCTCAATATTCCCAGGTTCACCAGCTGAGCAGGAGAGGACACTAGCAACTGATCTCTAGACATGCTAGAAGGAATAGACAAAATAATGTTGAAATACAGGGAGATATCAAGCCCCCCAAACCACATCATACTGTTTGATTGACAATAGCTACACATACACCGGTGTTTCATAGTGTCATAGTCTACTACTAGCCTATCTGCCCTAGTGCATGTATAAGCCTAGCCATAGTGATGTGGCTATTGCCACCCCTTATACTGGTAATAAGTGTACAGAATAGATTCTGATGATTGTGCCTCTGACTTAGTAGTGACACAGTATGACCCCTTACGTAATTGAATAACATGACTGTGCCTCTGTCTAGTCTGTGCCTCCGTCTCAAATGCAGTTGTCCAGATGTCTCCTGAAGAGAGTCAGTGAGGGACTCTGTCAAACATGGACTGGGATACTCTGCTAGAGTGTGAGATGCCTCTGAGTTATGACTCTGTCCCTCCAGCATGTCCTATACATGTATGTGCTGAGGTTCAAATCCTCAGCTCTCATGGCTCTGGTGGATTTGGATTGCTTGCAGTGGAGCATGTCCACCAAATCCTGATTGGACATGGTCTTGTATGTCAGGCATAGGACACCTGTACGTATGCGGTATGACACTGAACAAAGCTGGATTTCCTCTATTCTGGAAGCATCTGACATGTGTTGAAGAACCCTGATCTTCATGGTAGGTTCCTTTGGGGTGTCTCCAGCTGTTGCAATTGCTGGGTGAGGTACATACCATATGGGGCTTCGTATTCAATCATGGGCCTGATAAGGGAGAAGGATAGTGGAACAATGACCTCCTATGATCTTGATGGAAAACCCTCCATGATAAGGTGGGCAAGATAGAAAGTCTTCCTAACCACTTTGGCAACAGGGGTGTCAAAAGAGATGTCACTATCTACATGTGTCCCCAGGTGTCTGATTTGTTGTCTGTGCTCAGTGGGTTGCTGTCTATGTATTGATCTGTGGGTACTTTGTTCCTCCCAAAGGGGATGAATACACATCAGTTGCATTCAGTTTCAGGCCATGTGTCTGGCACCAGCTATCTGCCTTTGTGACGGCATTCTGTAGTATTTGTGTGCCGGCTGATGTATTCACTATGGTGCCTAGGTTGCAGTCATCTGCAAACTTTGTCAGCCACAACCCCCCTATGTTTGCTTTCACATCTGAAAAGTAAATACCAATTAAGAGGGGTCCCAGGACACATCCTTGTGGGACACCACCTGTGACTGGCTTCGAATCTGACAAGGCACCTGCAATGTTGACTTTATGGGTTCTGTTTCTTAGCCATTTTGCAACCTATCCTGTGACATATGCCGTTATATGTCAGCTGTTGAGCTTGGCTATGATGCCTGAGTGTGGTATTGTGTCACAGGCCTTAGCCAAGTGCAGGTACGCTGTGTGGACTGCGTAGCCCTCATCGATGGCCCTACTGACAGTTTCATAGTAGTCAACTAGGTGCAAAATGCAGGATCTGCCCTGTACAAAGCTGAACTAGGTGGGAACAAGGGTCCGTAGGTCAGTAATGTGTCTGTGTAAGAGCTCCATAATGACTCTCCCCATATCTTTGCAGACAAGGCTGGTTAAGCTTGTGTGGTGGTAGTTGCCATGGTCTGTGGAGGCATCTCCTCTGTGGAGTGGGACCACTGTTGCCGTACGCCACTGTTCAGGTACATATCCTGTAGCAAGACTAAGGTTAAATAGCAGTTGTATCAACGGGTCCAGCCCCTTCTGGATTTCACATAGCATGCAACTGGAGATATCAGCAGGTCCCATGGATGCTGTGTACTTGTCTTTGCTGAGTGTGGCTCTCACATGGACATCCAAGATGACAGTGAGGTTACATACAGCAGTGATAACTATCTTCTTTTGGGGGTGAGGGAGGGGGTAAATTGCACTGAAGCTGTCCGCCGGAATGTTGCCAATATCTGTCAGGTCACTGGAATATATGTTGTTGTGTACCAACTCTGAGCATATCCGAGGGTTCACAACCAGGTGTCTGACATAACTGAAGAAATCAGTGTGGTTACCTTCATTGTCTTTGGTGATTTATGTCCCCAAGTTGATCTTGCATGTCTTTATGAGATAATGTAGCTTTCTACTAGTGCTGATCACAGCTGTCTTCCCTTTTGGAGATGTAGCTCTGTCTTGCATTAGTAAGGGACATCTGTCATAGAGTCTGTTTATGGGTGGGGTGCACCAGACAGGACACTTTCCCTTTGCGGATACGGTCCTGTTTTTATTTGTGATTGCATGGTCCATGCTGTCTGACATCTAGCTAAGGGGAGGTCATTGTGGTTCTGCAGTTATCTTTCATCAGCATTAGAAATTACCACAACAACCCCTGTGGGGTGTACCTCATGCAGACACATCCAGCACCTGTAAAGTCCACAACAGTACCTCACCAGGAGTATGACAGAGCTGGAACACATGTAATGTGTAGTCTGATTACACAGAGTGCAGCTCCACACACTGCCATGCTGTCCACCCAGATGCAAGCTGTGCCTGATGTAGAAAGCCATGTCCAAGCTGGAATCAATGCACATGCTGCACCTTGTACAATCTGAATGGCAGGGAGCTATGCACATGAGGGACCTGAATCCCAGCACTGACATATATAGGACAGGCTGTACTGCATTATCCAAAACACAGTAGCCACCCCCACACATGAGTAAACTACCAGTACAGGTTGTCCGTAGAGACACTCGTTGAGTCCCCTCAACAGGAATCCTAATGAGTGCATGGGAGATGGGAGGTTTACCCTGGGTATCAATGTTATGTCACAGGTAGACAGAGGCACAGTATACTAAACAAGACATATGTCATGGCAAACATCACTTACAATGTGTTGATGGACAAACACACTCTCCGACTAGTATTAGAAATGGCCTAGGGCACATCGGTAGTGTTCGCCAATGTACACCCATGTTGTGGAATACACTACCGATGTTGGATGAGGCTGTTGTAAGTAGTTCACATCTGAACATAATGCAACATGGTCAGATAGGTTCATAGGTACATAGGTTTATACTAGGCTATCTTCCCTAAGGCAGGTATAAGCCTAGCACAGAGTTCATTGGCATACACCACCCCTTATATGGAAACAGTACTGTGCCCATTAGTGTGTCATGCCTCTCTCCAGCAGTGACACCGTGAAAATCCCCGGGTTTAACGTATGACCTTCCATCCACAGGTCAAGATACCTCTTGAACACAGCCAGCAAGGTGCTCTGCCTCACATGGACCGGGACTGTATTACACAGCATAGGGAGTCTCTGGGTGATAACTTCATCCCTCCAACATGTCCAACATGCAACCCTGCTAAGATGTAAGTCACCTGCACTAGTGGTTCAGGTGGATCTTCTGATTCTGAGGTGGAGCATGTCCATTAATCCCTGTTTGGACATGGCCTCGCATGTCAGGCACATGTCACCTCTAAGCAGACAGTATGTGAGTGAATAGAGTGGGAGTGTCTTCAATCTGGCAGCATATGACAGCTGTTGGGGTTCCTTGATCCTTTAGGTGGGGGACATTCAGGGTGTCTGCAATTGCTGCAGATGTTGGGTGACATACAGCCAGAATAGGGCATTTGACTCGATCACTGGTCTGATAAGTGAAGAGTACAGGGGAACAATGACCCACTAGATCTGGATGTGAATCCCATCCTGAGCAGGTGGGCAATGTAGAAGGTCTTTCTAGCCACTTTAGCAATGTGAGTCTCAGAAGAACGGTGACTGTCAACCTGGGTCCCCAGGTCCATGATAACCTTCTCTGTGCTTAGAGGATTGCCACCTATATGGTAGCTTGGGGTCACCTTGCTTTACCTGAAGGGTATGTCTACACATGTTGTGCACTTTGACTTCAGGCCATGGCCCTGGCACCAGCTATCAGTTACTGTGAGTCCCTTCTGAAGGATATCCGTGTGTGATGCACTGTCCACCATGGTGCCCAGTGTGCAGTCATCTGCAAACATTGTCAGCCAAAGTCCTCCCATGTTGGCCTGCACTTCTGGGAAGTACATGACAAACAATGGGGGCCAAGGACTGAGCCCTGTGAGACACCACCTGTGACCAGCCTGGAGTCTAACATAGTGACAGCAACTCTAACCCTGTGGGTCCCGTCCTTAAGCCAGTTTGCAACCCATCTTGTGACATATGGGTTTACATTTCAGTTGTTAGGGTTTTCCACAATACCTGACTGGGGTATTGTGTTGAAAGTGTTTGCAAGGCCAAGGTAGGCTGTATGGACTGCCTTTCCCCAACAATGGCCTAAGTGACCAATTTGAAGATGTCAACCCAGTACAAAAGGCATGATCTGCCCCTGACCAAGCCAAAATGGGATGGGTACAATGTCTGCATGTCCCCTATATCTTTGTTTATGAGCTCAATTATGATCCTCTCCATAGATTTGCAGACTACACTTGTTAAGCTTATGGGGCAGTAATTACCAGGGTCTGTAGAGGCACTGCCTTTGTGCAGATGTGCACAACTGGACCCTAACCAGGCTGTTGTGAACACTATGGAAATGTAAAGCGGTGATAGGACTAAAGCCCAGGATACTGACCACCACAGTGAAAGTACTGAAACACTACACTATACAGTGCTACAGTGTTAAGTCAGTATGAACGGATGTTGACAATTGTGTGCAAAGTATCCCATGCAAAACCTGCAGGCACAGTATACTCCCTGTTTTGTTCACACAAAAAGCATTCGGACAGTAACTACACAACATGGCAGACAACACACAACCATAAACTGGAGGTATTTGTTGAAGGTCACACTCATCCACAAATGTGATGGGCTGCAGAGTTCAACATATGTAAAGCCCACACTGGGCATGCTCACACACTTAGATAAATGAGGCATCTTTCACACAACATGCCATGGGAAGGCTGAACTGGGCATGCTCACACACTTGGTCCAAATGTTACTCCTAGCAACTGTGAAAACACACCACAGGATGCTCATTCCCCTTTCTAGACACTGATCATGTAAGCACCCTATAAGTATATCGGAGAAAAGAAATCTCTCAGTAATCTAAATAGCGCGCTCTGCTAATGCGTCCGTCTGTAGTGTCATAGCATAGTTAGGTAGGGGTTTGAATCCAGCAGGTGGCAAGTGTGTGTGAAGGGGGGGTAAGTGTGTGTGTGTATGAAAAAAACATCCCTTTTGGCAACTGGGAAAATACACCACAGGATGATCATTCCACTTTCTAAACTCTGATGATGTCAGCACCCTATAAGTATATCAGGGGAAAGGAAACCTCCCAATAGTCCGAATAGCGCACTCTGCTAATGCGTCCGTCTCTAGTATCATAACATAGTTAGGTAGGGGTTTGAATCCAGCAGGTGGCAAGTGTGTGTGAAAGAAACATCCCTTTTGGCAACTGTGAAAATACACCACAGGATGATCATTCCACTTTCTAAACTCTGGTGATGTCAGCACCCTATAAGTATATCAGGGGAAAGGAAACCTCCCAGTAATCTGAATAGCGCGCTGTGCTAATGCATCCATTTCTAATGTCATAACCTAGTTAGGTAGGGGTTTGAATCCAGGAGGTGGCAAGTGTGTGGGAAGGGGTGTAAATGTGTATGAAAGAAACATCCCTTTTGGCAACTGGGAAAGCACACCACAGGATGATCATTCCACTTTCTAAACTCTGATGATGTCAGCACACTATAAGTATATCAGGGGAAAGAAAAACTCCCAGTAATGCGAATAGCGTGCTGTGCTAATGCGTCCGTCTTTAGTCTCATAACCTAGTTAGGTAGGGGTTTGAATACAGCAGGTGGCAAGTGTGTGTGAAGGGGGTAAGTGTGTGTGTATGAAAAAAACATCCCTTTTGGCAACTGTGAAAATACACCACAGGATGATCATTCCACTTTCTAAACTCTGGTGATGTCAGCACCCTATAAGTATATCAGGGGAAAGAAAACCTCTCAGTAATGCGAATAGCGCGCTGTGCTAAAGCGTCCGTTTCTAGTGTCATAACCTAGTTAGGTAGGGGTTTGAATCCAGCAGGTGGCAAGTGTGTGTGAAGGGGGGTAAGTGTGCGTGTATGAAAGAAACATCCCTTTTGGCAACTGGGAAAGCACACCACAGGATGATCATTCCACTTTCTAAACTCTGATGATGTCAGCACCCTATAAGTATATCAGGGGAAGGGAAAACTCCCAGTAATGCGAATAGCACACTGTGCTAATGCATCCGTCTCTAGTCTCATAACCTAGTTAGGTAGGGGTTTAAATCCAGCAGGTGGTAAGTGTGTATGAAAGAAACATCTCTTTTGGCAACTGGGAAAGCACACCACTGGATGATCATTCCACTTTCTAAACTCTGATGATGTCAGCACCCTATAAGTATATCAGGGGAAGGGGAAACTCCCAGTAATGCGAATAGCGCGCTGCGCTAATGCGTCTGTGTCTAGTGTCATAATCTAGTTAGGTAGGGGTTTAAATCCAGCAGGTGGCAAGTGTGTGAGAAGGGGGGTAAGTGTGTGTGTATGAAAGAAACATCCCTTTTGGCAACTGGGAAAGCACACCACAGGATGATCATTCCACTTTCTAAACTCTGATGATGTCAGCACCCTATAAGTATATCAGGGGAAGGGAAAACTACCAGTAATGTGAATAGCGCGCTGTGCTAATACGTCCTTCTCTAGTGTCATAACCTAGTTAGGTAGCGGTTTGAATCCAGCAGGTGGCAAGTGTGTGTGAAAGGGGGTAAGTGTGTGTGTATGAAAGAAACATCCCTTTTAGCAACTGGGAAAACACACCACAGGATGCACATACCCCTTTCTAAACGATATCACAATTATGCATGGCTTTTGATTACAGACATGCCACGTGTGTTTTGCACACACAGATTGCCCATGTGTGTGGGTTGTCACTCACAATAATGCAAGACATTGATTAAACCAGTTATGGCAATGCACACATGATGTATGTGTGTACCAAATACACATATGTACCTGTGACCTTCAATAGTTACCATGTGTGATGCCTGCCACATGTGAATACATGGTATTTGCACAGAGTAACATTATGACCGTGGTCTTCTGTGCAGGTGCAGCATGTGGGATGTGTACATACAGTGTGAGATGTAGATGCTATCAGCCTAGTAGTGAGGGATGCACACCTGGTCTGGGGCATATAGTCTACATGTTGTTGATGTACAGGGGCTGCATGTTTTCACCTGTTGTGGGAGTGGTAAGACAGTATTCCATAGCAATGCAGTGACTGCATGCTAAGAACCATTCAGCTAGGGTTTTGTAGCTACACGAAGTCATTAGCATTCAGTAATTTGTCAGAATCCCTGGTGAGGGTCTGATGCCAACCAAGGTCAGGGGTCTACCAGCCTGTGTCACTTGCTCAGTGATCCCTTCCATGTTCCCTATCATGTATCCCAGTGAGGGACATCCCACATCAGCTGTGGTGGCATGGACAATGACTGAGTCATATGTGTCCATGCATCTGACTGACTTGTAACTGTACCATAGAGGTGACTGACAACTGACCTTTGCACATGCTACCATCGTATTGAGATTATATTGGTGATTAACAGCACATAGGGACAATGGTGATAAAGATGCATAGGTCCATAGGTTCATACAGGGATGTCTGCCCAGGGCATGTATCCACCTAGCCAGAATGTGTGTGCCTTTCAACATGCATTGTGAATCTGTCTTGCTATGCCCTTTTCCAAGGTTAGTATACTGTGCCTCTGTCTCACAGTGACACATAAGTGATACCCAGGGTAACCCTACAATGTCACATCCTGTCATTAATATCACTCTTGAAGATAGTCACTGAGTCAGTCTGCCTAACCTCTATTGGGATAATATTCCGGAATGAAGGGAGCCTCTGAGTTGTGAATGTGCCCCTCCAGCATGTCCTGTGTATATCACTCCTGAGGTTCAAGTATTTCCAGTGTGTATCCTGGTGGGATCTGGATATTCTGAGATGCAGCATGGCCATTAACTGAGGGTATGACCTGGCCTTCTATGTCAGGCACAGATTGCCTATGAAGAGGCAGTATGTCACTGAGTAGAGCTGCTGTTACTTTAACCAGTCAGTATGTGGCATCTGTTTGAGCCCTTTGATCCCCTTGTCGAGGTACATATGTGGTATCTCCAGTTGCTGCAGGTGTCTGGTAAGGTGCATGCCGAGAGGTTCATCATAGTCAATTATGGGCATGATGAGGGATGAGTAAAGGGGCACAATGTCCACCCCTGATCTACATGTGGATCCCATGATGATGTGGCCCATATAACATGCTTACCTAACCACTTTGTCCATGTTGTTGTCAAATGGTAGAATGCTATCAACCTGTGTACCCCAAGGTCCATAATTCCTTCGTCT
Source organism: Protopterus annectens (assembly GCF_019279795.1). Taxonomy (NCBI): domain Eukaryota; kingdom Metazoa; phylum Chordata; order Ceratodontiformes; family Protopteridae; genus Protopterus; species Protopterus annectens. The sequence goes on from NC_056736.1 coordinate 124,241,540, forward strand.
GCACTTAATGGATTAACACATATGTGGTACGTTGTGGTCACTCTGTGTTTGACAAAGGGGATGACTATACGCTTTCTGTCATTCACGTTGAGGCCATGGCTGTGGCACAAGTCGTGTGTTTCCAAGAGTCCCTTTTGGAGGGTGCGTGTCTTAGCTGGTGAGTTGATTATGGTGTCCAGTTAGCAGTCACCTGCGACTTGCTGTGCCACAGTACTTCCATGTTGGCCTGTACCTATGATAAATATATAATGAAGATGACAGCTCCCAGGGCTGTGCCTTGTGGGACACCACTTGTACCAGGTTGTAGGCTGACATGGCTCCAGCAATTCTACCATGTGTGTTTTGCCCTTGAGCCACTGTGCAATACCCATAGTGACATAGGGGTTAATATGTACACTGGTGAGCTTCCCTAGAATGCAAAACTGGGGTATTGTATCCAAGGCTTATGCAAGGTTCAGGTAGGCTGTGCACACTTCCTTCCCCTTGACAGTGGCCTTGGTGACTGTTTCAAAGAAATCAAACTGGTTGGAGAGGCAGGATTTTCCATAGACAAAGCCAAACTGTGTATGGTGACATGTCTGTAGGTCCACAATATCTAGATATGTGAGGTTCATGATGATCCTTGCCATAGCTTTGCAGACAAAGCTAGTCAGACATATGGGTCGAGTAGTGTCCAGGATCCATGAAGGCACCACCTGAATGTTGAGGGACCACTGTTGGTGTATGCCACTCTCTGGCCACATACCGTGTATTAAGGCTGGGATTGAACAGTGGTGTTATGTCTGGGTGTAGCACTGTCTGGTCCCATTGATGCAGTGTTTATTGCTTTGGGAAGGGCATCTCTTACCTGAGCATCTGTGATGTCAGGGGGGGCAGCACTGTGCCATGAGACATATGTGCCCTTTTGGTGTGGTGGGGGGAGAAGGCAGCATTGAACCTGCCCACTAGGATGATGGCAATGTCTACATGTTTTGTATTTTGTGTGACATCTTGGATTACCTCTGAGCATATCTGGGTAGTACCACCCAGGTTACTAACATAACTACAGGCAGCCTTGTGATTATCCTCAGTGGCTTGTGGAACCCTCTCTCAAAGATGGCCTTAGACAATCATATGGGTGCCTGTAGTTGTCTTCCAATACTCATCAGTGGTGCCTTTACATTTTGGGAGGTTGTTGTATCATGTAGTGGCATCATCCTTCTATTGTATAGTGTGTTTATGGCTGGTGTCCGGCACCCAGGACATCTGCCTTTGGAGAATTGGGTCATGCTTTCATATATGGCTTTATGATCCATGCATTCCTGAATGTGTCCATAGAATGCCTTTATAGAGGTATCTGCAGTCTGGTCCATATTGTCAACAGGCCTTGGGCCTTTGACGGTTTCCACATCATTTATGAGGGGTGTGAACTTGCTTGACATGAGCTGTTGACAGACGTGCCGCCCTCCAGACAGAGAACAGTGAGGGTCACAGTTAGCTACTTGTCGGGTGATAGCATGTGCCACATAACACAGGCACACAGGTCACTCCACAGCAAGTACAGCTATGAGGCAGACATTGTCCATGCTGGTGCAAACAACCTGAGACGTACCTCCCTGGACCACATGGCAAGAGACACAGAGGGGCTCTTACAGCACCCTCTCAAACTCAGGACTCCCACACAGCCTTCATGCTGACACAGGACCGTTTTGATTACTCTGCAAACACCATCATACTGGGTGACGTTAGCTACCCAAACATAGACTGTGAACATTACACAAGCCACAATACCCAAGCTCTAGGGTTCACATAGATCATACATTCTTTGGCTATGGAACAGGTAACCAACCTTCCCACAAGAGGGGAAGATATACTAGACCTGATCATCACAACCATGAGTACAAACAGCTCACCACTCGGAGTATGTCCCTCATTGTTGCAATCAAACCATATACTCATCACACTGGAGTACTGGATCTCCCACATATGCAAACCTCAAACACATCGATGTGTGTGTTGGAAATGTCCCTATTAGCAACTGTGACAGTACAGTACAGGATGCAGATTCCCCTTTTGAAACACTGATGATGTCAGGACTGTATAACTATATTACCTGTAGTGAAGTCCTCCAGTAATTCGCATAGCGCGCTCTGCTAATGTGTCTTTCTCCAGTGTCATAACGTAGTTAGGTAGGGGTTTGAATCCTGCAAAAGGAATATATGTGTGTTAGTATGAGTGGGGTTTATGTGTGTGCACTATGCTGGGAGGATTAACTGCCTTTTGACAACTGGGAGAACACACTACAGGGTGCACATCCCTCCTCCTACACACAGATGATGTCAGCACCCTCTAAGTACAGCATTAGTAGAGATTTCTCCAACTACTACAAATAGCACACTCTGCTAATGTGTCTGTTTCTACTGTCATAACACAGTTAGGTATGGGTTTGAATCTTGCAAATGGAAAGTATGTGTTTTACTGTTGGTGGGGTTAGTGTGTGTGCACAATGATGGGGTGGGATGTGGCTTTTGCCACATGGGGCTATGCACTGCAGGGTGGTCATTACCCTTCACAAGCAGTGATGTTGATAGCACCCTATACAAACAAAACTACAAAAGAGAAGGTGGTGGTACCAATAACACATGTAAGGTAACACATCTTCAAGTAATGTCCACAAAACGGAGTAGGATAATCAAACAATTATTTTATTCTATACAGACAACATGACAACAGACAACTGCCAGTACTCAGTATAGTGTTACATGCTACTGTAACCTGCACATATACCCAAATATACCTAGATAGTGCTCTGAAGCCTGAATGTGGCAAGTGTGTGGATGTGGGATGTGTCTGTGTGTGCATTTCCATATGGGAAACATGTTTGATGTGGCAATCAGGGTACTACAGTACCTGATGCACATTACATCTTTCAACTGATGAGGTTGCCTGCAGCCTGTGAGTACAGGTAGAGAAGGGGACGCCAGTAGTAAACAACATAGTGCACTTCTCAAATGTGTACCTGTCATGTATCAACAGCTACTCATGTAGGGTGATAAATACTGGGAATGGCAGGTGAGCGTGTGCATGAGTGTGGGTAGCAGGGTGTGTATAAATGCATGTGTGACAGAACAGTTACATATAGCTGAATCTACGTAACAGCACAAGATGCACATTGCCATAGTCAATGTTAGCATGTGATGGTGTGCAGCTGGTACACTTTGGTAAGTAGTATGGGTGCATATAACAATTGAGGACAGTCATACAGTTACTGCAGCAGGACTGCTGGGATATACACACAATTATACTGGAACAGTGAACAGTTACCAACATGTTACTACTTATACACATCTATGTAGTCACCCTGTGCATCAGCAACGTGTTTACCTTTACCTGCACCGATGTTGTAGTATGCAGGAGGTGGCACAGTGTCATCATATGCACAGGGTGTGGGTTAGGTATGCCCAAGCCAGCCACTGGTAACACCAATTGACATGTGTGTGTGTATGTGTGTTTGTGAGGGGCAGCAGTACAGGGTGGACCAGTGTTGGTGCAGTGTGTGTGTGTATGTGTTTGCCCTAGGTGTTAGGTTTCTGCATGTGTGTAAGCACGCACACAGTCCCACATAATCGCTGCCATGTACAGGATTTTGTGGACAGCCACAGACTGCACCTGTCAGGTCATCCAGATCAGTGTCTGTGGGCACGGACACAGTACCTGTGCCTGGCAGGGGTGCTACGGGCCGTATCCGGTACTAACCCAGACTGGGTACTGTCATCGGAAGCAGGGGTGTGTTGACTGGACACAGTTCCCTGTTGGGACTGTCCAGAGCCACGTGCACGTGGTCTCCTGGGGCGTCTTGATGACGGCACAGACCCAGCATTGCTGGGGCTGGTGCTGGCACTTGAGGTGCGAGTGGGCCTGTTGTCGTCCGCGGCCACTGCCAGCTGGTGCTGTTGCTGGCATACGGCCACGTTGACGTTGCAAACGCACACCATGGCCCTGGCCCATGGACATCTGGTTGTGGAGCAGCTGTTCTATGCCCCCACAACGTCTGTCAACGATATCTGTGAAGTTACGGATAGCATTCGCAACGTCACACATGCCATCTGTCATGGCTGTGCGACATTCTCTCAGCTCCCTCAGACCCTGTCTGGTGTACCATTCCATACATGCCTGTGCCTGCATGACAGTTCGAAACATAGTGGAGGTTGACATACCTCCTTGGGCACGTTGGCCAGAGGCAGTACGGCCACGGATGCCCCCACGAGAACCCATGGGCGACTGTCTGCGTGGTACCATTGGAGGCCCCTGCTCATGGCTGCCTTGTGGGGATGCATGTACCACAGGTACCACATTACCCTGATCTATGCCCACTGCAGACTGTCCATCACCTAGGGACAATGGTGACAAAGGATGTAACGGCAGGATGACTGTGCGCATTGACGGGGTTGAAAGCTGTGTACTGTCAATTGGCTGACCAATGGTGGACCCAGACACACCTTCCTGCACCATTACAGACATTTCATCATCATCAGTACCTGGGGCACAAGATTCAGGTTCCCTGCTGCAGGTCACCAGAGCAGCACCAGAACCTACAGGAGGAAAACATGGAACACAGATTACAGTCTCCATACATATTTGACAGAGATGCATTTCAGTACTAATGCACACATTCAGAAATGGACACATGCACTCATGGACACTAACACACATGCACACTTGGGCACAGGCACGCTTGCACACATGCACACCCCACAGTAAACACAAACATCAGTACCGTGTTACACTACTCAGTCTACTACAACTGTATTACGGGTATTGTGAACACAGTCACCAGCAAGTCTACTACAGAGTTACACTACTCTTCCTAGTTTTATAAATTGCTTTACAGATAATGTTAAAAAGACTCACCAGCATGTATGGCCTGCCTCGTTGCTAGATGGGAGGGACCTGGAAGTGTGAAGAGAGTAATGTCAGTGGGCACATGTGTGCCATTTGTTATGCACATGATACAGTACAGTAGTACACTAGTTCCCTTATACACATCAGCTGCACATAATGTCTGTATATATATCATGATGACAGATACATACCACATGCACACCTTATGCGTGCATGAAGTAACAGTGTACAGAACAGTCATATGTACATACCAGGGGTTAACTCTAATCTCACCCTTACCTCTCTTCAAACGACACCGCAAACTGTACTTCCCAAACCACTGGCTTTGTTCTTCTTGGAGTACAGGCTAACGTCCCTCTCCCTACCCTTTCTTTACCTTTAACCCCTCATTGTGCATAGAAACTAGCTTCTACCCTGTTTCTTTCACCTTAATGTCCTTCTATGCTCTGACCTACTTCTCCCATCCCTCCCACATCCTCTTGACTGTCTTCCTTCCTTTCCTCACTTCCCTTCTTGACTCCTGCCTCTTCCATATCATTGTATCTTTCATACTCCTTCTACTTCTGTACCCTTCTGAGCCCTAACTATTATGTATCTGGCTTTTGCCTTATTGCATAACCGTTATGCTTTAGGTAGGATTGCTTTTAAACCAACGGTATATTGTGTATGACTCTAAACTGTTTGAGTTCCTTACATGTATGTTGATTTAGTTAACAGGCTGGTGTACAATCCTATCATGTTGGCTGTCTGTATTAACAACTTGTCTGTCTGCCTTTATTACGTTATGTGTGGAGCTTTTCTCCACAGGCCTCTACTGAAAATGGACATATATCCAGCTAGACTATCTGGGTCAACAAATGTAAAAGTAATAACAATAAATGAATATGGCATCTTACCTGCACGCTCAGTGTGTTGCTGCTGTGTGGATCCAACCTCCATCATGATGCATGGGTGTTGCTGTTGTTGTTCTGGGGCTGGATCCACAACACTTAGCAGTAGACCCTCCTGTCTGGTGAGGGGGGGATGTGTGGCCACCCCCCCACCTGTGGCAACCTGTTGCCTGCGGAGATCTGCAGCACGCTGGCGGACATTTCTTATCAAATCACTGCAGTGATGTCTCACCTGCTCATATGTCCTATCATGCATGCCAACATCATTTATCCTGCTAACGAGGTTTTGCCACAGTGCAGACCTCTCCTGCTGATTCTGGGTGGTGCGTGAGAACAGGTTGGCATAGTCACGCACCAGGCTCTGGTGAATCACGTCATCCTCTGCAGCAGAATATGATGGGTTCCTTTTTGGAGCCATGTCAAGCTGGAAAGGTACACAAACAGGTTATCAGCATAGTATCTCAACAATACATGGTACACATTCTATACAGGGAGTATTAACTTCTACTTATTACTGCTTGGTTAAAACTTGATTACAGTGTAGCTATCATTCTATGTCATTTGTACTACGCACTTGGCCTTCAGACCAGTTGTTTTACATTAGGGAGGTTGGTGGCAAGCACTGTGGTGGCAGGACACATATCTCTCATCCATTGATGTTGGGCACTGCTGAATGAGGGCCCAGTGTACAAGTGTATTAGTTCTGGTATGGGCAGTTGGCCTTCAGGCCAGTTATTTAACATTAACAAGGTTTGTGGTCTGCACTCGTGTGTGACAATAGGCTGTACTCTGCCATTCATAGCTGGGGACATCTGGTTTCAGGTTTATAGTGCCTGCATATCTGAGCTGTATCTTACTGACATTGCTACACCTTGTTTGCTGTAGCAACCACTACATCCAGGCCTCCTGGATCTACCTTTGTTTATATGCTTGTTATTTGTTAGCTTGTTATTTCACTGGTATGCTACTTCCACATAGTACACAGCTTGTCAACACGTCTGTGACTCACTACTGATATCTGCATTGCTTACTGTACGTATTTCCATGTTACACATGACAGCAAGTGACTGCTTCTCATTGTTGCATTTACTTAATTGTGACACATTGCACTTAGGTTACCTGGCACTTGCTCACTGACGCTTTTATATCAGTCAGCAGTTGTAGGTAATGTCAGTACACCCTCACTCCCCACTGTACCTTGTTTTCAATCATTAATTATTACAGAATTCAGAATAGTATTCTAGCATGTCCAGAGGTCAGTTGTCAGTTCCCTCCCCAGTCCAGCTGGTGAGTGTGGTACTCCAGAGACAATGTTGGAACAGATGCATGTACACAGACAACCCCTCCTCCTAACAACAAATTCAAACTCATGTGAGTGATGCAACCATATACCGAACTGGAGGCTAGGCTCTGTCTACTCAATACCGCCATAACCAGTCAGGTGGCCAAGGAGACCACACACTACACTTCCAGTCTCACATAGACCTACCACAACAGCGGACCTAACACATGATCACATATAAACATACTTGTAGGCTCGGACCACAGCTATGCCTATGCAGCAGAGACCTCCTAAGCAGACATCCATGCAACCACTACCATGGAAACGAACATGTGCAACACATATCACACAAAGCCAATGTGCTGAACACTCACAGCCATTAACAGTAAACAACACACCTCATACACCTGTACTAGGTGCCTCTATCATCAGGCACACTAACATCACGTTCACCAGGCTTAATGAGGTGAGGGTCACGGTGTGCAGCCTGTCGGCCACTATGACCTGCCACATAACACAAACACTCAGGTAACCCCAAAGCAAGTACAGGTATGACTCAGTCACTGTCCATGCTGGTGTGAATGGCCTGACACATTCCTCCCTGGACTACATGACATGAGACAGTACAGAGCTCTCTGAGCACGTAGCCCAAGACAGTTTGACCCTGACCTTGAGTAGCATCCTACCCTCACCTAGAACCATGCCACAATATCAAGGCACGATGATCCCTTCCAACAATTGACTGACATACTGGTGTCATTCACAGGTGTGCCAATGCCTGCCATCTTGGGGTGGTATGCTTTGCTAGGGACAGCTTGCACCTGTCACCCCTGTCCCATTGGAATTTGGCGGAGACTCTTGCTGCACCCATAGTGCCTGTATTGGGCAAGGCTCATAAGGCAAATGAGGAAGTGAGAGTGATGCTACTCAACACCAGAAGTCTAGACCTAAGGATGCACACACTCAAAACCCTACTTGACATGCTGGACATCGATATCTGTGCAGTAACATGAACCTGTTTCAGGTTTCACAGGAGCACACCAGTACTACCAGGTTATAGCTGTTACCATTCTTGTCGGCCACAACACTTGAACAAAGGAGGGGGAGTATCAGTATTCAATGCAGATTCCCACGCCTTCACATTGGTGGCACAGTACAACATAGGTGTTAGGCCATTGAGTACAGAAGACGTAGTTGGGGACCTGGGGTAGAAACATGGTAGCGGTCTGTCATTTGTCAACCACATGGCCAATGTGGATTGAAAGACATGTTATATAGCCCAGCTAATCATGAGGGATTCACATGTATGGCAGGGGAGGTCATTGTGCCTCTTTACTCATCCATCATCAAGCCTATAATTGTGTACAATGCACCTTTTGGGATGTACCTAACCAGACACCCACAGCAACTGGTACAGGACAACAGTACCTCATCAAGGGGATGCAATGGCTCACACAGATGTCATATGCTTCCCAGGTAAAGTAAATCCTGCTGGACTCAGTGGCTTATTGCCGGTTCAAAGGCAATCTGTGCGTGCCATATACAGCCATGTCCTACCCAGCAGTAATGAACATGCTGCACCTCAGGCAATCAGAGTCCCATACAGCCACATGCTCAGGAGAGCTGGACCTCAGCACTGACATCCATGGACATGCTGGAGGGGCATATTCCTGACTGAGAGGCTCCCTTCACTCTGTAATGAGCTGACACTACAGGTTAGGCAGAGTCCCTCATTGACTCTCTTCCATAGGAATCTGGATGACTGGATGTAGATCATAGTTGTACCCCAGGTATCACTTCTATGTCACTGTTAGACAGAGGCACAGTATACTAACATCGGACAAGGGCATAGCAGCATAACTTGTAATTGGGTGGTGAAAGACAAACACATTCTACTAGGCTCACCAATGCCCTAGGGCAAATAGCCTAGTATGAACCTATGAACATGTGTGTACTGCTATAGTACTTCTGCCATATGTTGCATGTGTGTGTGTTGTAGGGGATGCACAGGTAATGGCCGGATACTTCTGCACAGGTGACACATCTGACACATTCTGGGTGTTCATCCCTACATACTGGATGTGTGTTGCCATCCAACCCAACCCTGTGATGTGCACACATTACTCAGCCTGGATTTACATATCCGAACAACACCACAAGCACAGTACACTACCTTGCTATGTATGCATTTAATTACACAGTTATTCAGTAGTTATGACAGTGATGCTATCCATGCAGCCCATTGGGCCAGTGGTAGCCACAACACACACCGCCAGCACCTTTGCATATGCTTACCACAGACATCCCACATACTGCATGTACTGTGCACACACATATCTAACCCAGAACAACTACACACCACTTATTAATCATGTCCAGTGGAGTACAGATACAGGCATATTGTATAAAAATAGTAGGAGGCTACTGCAGCACAGGGCAGATTCACATGACAGCAAGGCATCTGTGGTCAGCAGTGTTAAGATGCTTCACATTCACCACATGCACAGATATTGGCAACATTGTTTCAGACAGTTTAGGTGCAGGTTCCCCCCCATTCTCCTACACATGTGGTATTAGTTATCCCAAATGACTGTCACCTCCCTATCCTCTCACATGTCCAGGTGAGAGCCACCTTCATCATTGCAGAACACATAGCATCACTGTTACGAAATGGTATCCCTGGATGTGTGCTACATTCACCCCTGGAGGACATAGCACCACATGACAGACTGATATTAATCCCTGGCCATACTACAGGATATGTACCTGAACAGTGCCATACATACACAGTCATCCCACACCATTGAGGAGGAACCTCTACTGACCCTGGGAACTACTGCATCATATGCACAACTGGCCTTGTGTTCTAAGCTATGGAAGTGTTAAGTATGGGTAACATGTACAGCAATATTACATATGTTTATATTTCAGGACTATGTACACACAACCTATCTCATGCACATACCTATAGATAGTGAACTATGATACATTTGGAGGTGTCACAGTAAACGCAGTATTAACCTGCTACTTTGCATTACCTGTGTTTGTGGCAGCTGTTGGTGTGTCACTGGTGCTGCTTGAAGTTTGCTGCTGCTGCTGCTGCTGGTTTTTCTGCTGGCTGTCTTTATTTCTGTTTTGTTCTCTCTCTGTCTCTCTCTCTCTTTCTCTGTCGGTTTTGTGCAATGAATGTATTGCATGAGTGTAGTGTGGGTACTCATTGCTTTTGTAGGTATCTGCATAGGTCCATGTGATGGCCTCTGCACCGATTGTAAGACAGCATTTGCTAATTGCATGCAGCCAGGTGTGTACTGATTGCATGTCTCACTGTGATTTCAGGACACTGCTATAAAAGGATATGTGAGATAGCCGTTGCCCTTTCAGATTGTAGGGCGTGGACCATGCTGGTATGCTGTTGACAGTGTTCTGTGAGTGTGAAGGTTAGTACATCTCCCATGCTTCATGCTGTGTTGTAGATTCAGGTTGCTGCATTTCTCTTGCCTGTTCCCTGTAGTGAGTGTGTATACATACAGACACCTACAACTATATGTCATATGTATTGCTATATAAATATATATATATCTGTGTACATATACATACTTTCATATATGTACATTAGCTGACATTATTGGGTACAAGCTAACAATTAGCAGGGCTGTTTCTGTTAACACTACACTAGTATGGGAAAATCCAGTAATTGGGACTATAAAAGTCTGCCTGACATGCTTTAGTTAGTAGTCATACTATATTGCCTTTATCTTCATTCCTACTATTACATGTTCCACTTATTTAGCACTATATTCCTGTATGAGAGTCATGGCTTAGTGGTAGGTCATACAGACTAGTGTTACAATGGTCTTGGGGTAGGGCCTACTAGTATGCTTATATTCTGCTTGTGACTTGAGTATAGGGCCTATCAATCAAAGTGCTGGAGGCACCTTTAAGCAGTTAAAGGGGTTAGTAGGTCTCACAGGAGCCAGGCTGTGTTGCAGATTCTGGTTGCTGCATTTATCTTCACTGTTTCCTGTAGTGAGTGTGTATGGATACTGACACCTACAACTATATTTCATATGTATTAATATATATTTATATATCTGTATGTGTAGATATACATACCTTCATATATGTACATTACCTTACTTTATTATGTACAAGCTAACAAGTAGCAGGGCTGTTTCTGTTAACACTGAACTAGTATGGGAATCCAGTAATTTGGCCATTGAAACTCTACCTGACATGCTTTGGATAGTACACCTCCTATATTGCCTTTATACTGATTCCTACTATTACATGTTATATTTATTTTAGCACTGTGTTCTTGTAAAGCAAGCATGGCTTAGTGGTAGGTCATGCAGACTAATGTTACCAAGGTCCTGGGTTCGAGACTGACAGTGGAAATTTATTTTTCTTTGCAAACTTTCAAACTGTGTACAGGACCTGTCAATCAAAGTGCCATAAAGGCACTTTTAAGCACTTTAAACCAGGTCTGCGCTCGTTTGCGGAGCTCACGATCGCACTGGCGGTGAGCTCCGCTAACACAAGCGCACACCCGCGCTATTTTTTTTGAAAGAAAAGAAAAAGGGGTGACAGGAAAGTGGTGAAAAAGGGTCACAAAGAGGGTAAGACAGTAGGGAAACAAGCGTGGGATTTGCAGGCGGGATGTAGGTAAGGTCCATAGATGCCCATGTCTTTGGCAGCAACAGCTGTGCATTTCCATGTATTTTGGTGAGACATTGGAAACCTTTCACCCCTGAAAGAGGTGTCAGGACAACATTAATATTTGTTGTAGAGCCAATTGTAATTAACTGTTTCAATGTCAAGCAGACATGTGTGCGACATGGACAGCTATGTATGGGGCGTAATTTTTTTGTGGGTACAGAGTGCCCTTTTTTTTTTTTCAGGTGAGAGTGGAATGTCAGGTGAAGGAAGTCGGTATAGCTGGGGAGGTAGGTTGGGTAGGTTAACAGACAAGACAGACAAGACGCATACAGGGGCAGTGTATGACACACGTGGGGGTTACACAATTGACGGGACGGAGGTTGGGATATCCGAGATGCATGAGCCCACAGATGGCAACAGTGGAACTGATATCCCCACCCATAGGCAGTTGCCACTGTTCCTTCACAGCCCAGGACGGGCCTGTGCTGGGGGCTGTGTAGGCGGAGCAACGGCCGGGGCCGTTAGCTGTGCCACACGAGCCTCAAGCTGGCGTAGGGGCCCAAGAACAGAGTCTTGGATCTCCCTTCGCACCACAGACCGGACACCTTGGAGGGTGAGTGGATGAACCCCTCCGGCCACACTTGCAGAGGGGGGACCGGCCCCATCCCCTGCAGCGCTTCCACCCGAAGGTGGCACAGGGCCACCGGAGGGGGGTCCGGCCTGGGCACTAGTGCCAGGTGCAGGCGCCAGCTGAGGTGGGAGAGGTGGGTCCGCTGGGACCCGCCTTCCCAAGCGTTCTAGGTTTGTGGGTTTTATGTTAGTTTGGGTTAGTGGCATTTTATTCCATTCAGATTAGTTGTAACAGCATGCATTGGTATTCCCATCAAACAAACACCCAGATATTAACACCATTGAACAAGGGGCATATCAATATCACATGCATTATTTGAACAGTAATACACAGTCAAACAACATGCAGGGTTGATTAATGGCAACAGGCCATCAAATTTGCAGGTATGAACAGGGCACATGCACGAACAGACATGCATATATTTTTGGAACGGACAAATGTCCATGATTAATGAAATGTTCGCATACCATTATTTAGTGGGTATTGTTATATGGAATTATAGGGTTGGGTGGAGATAGAAAGTGATGACACATTCATATGTTACACATTGATTTACATTTGTAATAGGTACACAATTAAGTTGAAGCTGATGTTTCAAAATAATTTTTATTTGACTATCATGCTAGACCTGTTACAAATACATCACTATCCTACTTATTTTGAATTTGATCAGATACATCATCCTGCTACACTTTGATGACAAGACAGGGGACAACTATGGCTGTTTAGTCTGTCAAATAATCATTCATTCTATCTGCAAATTGTTTACTGTGATCACCATATACAGAATTTGGCCTAGACATTCCAGATTCGGACACACTCAAATCAGTTTGGGATATTAAGTTGTACTTCCCACATGCATTTAGTTCTGTAGAAACACACTGGGGCTAATATATTCAGGGGTTATTACTACTTTATTTATTCATACATGACCCTTTCTGTCACTCTCACACATCCTGCAACTTCACAGTTCAGGTTGCTACTTCTAGGCTTTGTTCACATGTTAGACTGGTGGTGATTCAAACACTTTCCAACAGCCTCACTTCTGTCATGATTCAGCATTTCAACAGAGGATATATCTCACATGTGACTACCTCAGATTCTGAAGCTGTACTCTTGAGACTACTGCAGGTTACACTATTTTAATTAATGGTGGGACATCTGTATTACAGCACTGTTTAATTCTATCAATTATATTTCCAGTTACACTTGCATACTGATGAACATGTTGCAGCCATACCTGCAGACTTTCAAATCTTGCTTGCACATTATATTACTTTTAATCAATACACTGCAGTGTTCTGATACATGCTACAGTATAATATTTATTTACAAGTACTGGGTGGGGTTACTAACTTGCATGGTGGCGCAGCCGCACCAGCCTACGGCCATGCATCTCGCGGTTCATAGAGCGGACACCTGCAGCTGTAATACGAAAGAAGTAATATTGGACTACACATCTCCATAGTATCAGCCAGTTGAAATCCTTACATACATATGTAAAATGTAACTTACTCAGTAGTGGGGCGTTGGGCATATCCCGGGCCTCCTGGATCCATTCGGTCAACTGGTCTTGCTTGCGTCGCTTCAGGTCCGCATGGTGGTGACGGACCTGCTCACCAGTGCGTGGAATGCCAGTAGCACTGGTCAGATCACGAGCCAACTGGTCCCATGCCTCTGCCCTGTACGCTCCCCATGAGACCTGGCCCTGCATGAGTTGGGCCTCGTGATGATGGACAAGGAGCCAGACCATGTATCTGGACTCCTCAACGCCCCAACGCTGTGCTCGAAAGCAACGTCCCTCACCTACTCCACTCATTCTGACTGCAGGTCTGTTCTACAATCGTTTCTGCTGTGTATTCCCGCCTATGGGGCTTATATATGCCTCTTTTCCCGCACATTTCTCTGATTGGCCGTTTTGGAATTGTATCTACTTCACTGAAAATGCTTTATCATGCTCCATTCTGGATTTTATCACATATATATGCTATTTCTGCATTTCTAGGTACTGCTGTCATGGCTTAGTGGTTTAGTACCTTGACTCTAGTGCATGGTATCCTGGGTTCAAATCTGGCAACTGATTTTTGATTTTCCTTACAGAACTGAGTTGAGGACCTGTCAATCAAACATGCCAAAAGCACTTTTAAGCACTTAAAACCAGGTCTGCTTTTGCTTGTGAGCTAACGCATGCGCACTGGCAGTTAGCTTGTGGGAGCGGCGCGCAAATGGTGTGCACTGGTATAAACCTTAATTGGCTAGTGACACACATGTTCAGCTAAGCACAGATAGTTGCAAACAGTTTCAGCCTATTAAACCGGTGCTTAGCAACGGGCATGCAGTTTGCAGCTTGTTAAACAGTACTGAGCTACGGGCAGTCTGTCTCACAGCAGCTTAGCTATCAGTACATTTCTGACTATTTTTATTATTGTGTTACTTCAAAATATATGCTCCATTTCATTCCATTTTACAAAAGGGAATACATTTACATTTGTACAATACTGTCAGGGGGCTTTTTAGTGCTTATTTACAAAAAAAAAAAAGGTCGTAGTGGGGGCTCAAACCCTGCCTGCCTACTCTTAGGCCGGCAACTCTACCGCTAAGCTATTACTTCTTGGCTTACTCTGCATATTTAGTTCTTATATCCTTTTCCACTGACTGCTAACTGTGATTGCGCTAGTAGCACACCCAGCACGAGCGCACACAGTAGCAAACATTTACGGGGTTTTAAAAAAAAAAAAAGAGGTTTTAATTTAATTTTATAACATCTCTTCACTTTATACACTGATGGTTAGTCGGGGCATGTGTTGTGTAGTGTGTTTATTCACATTTCCATGGCCTCTCTCGTGGCTGTTTACTTTCAGCCATTATAGTCTTCCGGGGGCGTGTCTGCTTGCAGGGCTTAGCCTACAGACATGCCCCCTACTCTCTTACACGGACCGTGTAAGAGTTACTGGTGTGATTCAGCATGCCTCATGCACCTCATGCATATGCATGACATGCTGACATCACACCGTTTAACTGCAGCCTCCGTGTAAGAGTTATAACTCTTACATGGAGGCTTCGTGAATCTGGACCTATGTTATGATGGGAAGAAGAGGCAGCCACCCTTGATGTAAGTTGTCAGGAAGTGTGATTGGTGGAAACCATTTGGTGGTAGTGTGATACTAGCATTCATTTTCTGGATGTCTGCATTGATTTGCACTCAGCGCTAATCATTATGCCTTCAGAACTCCATGTGTGTTATGCAGAATGAATGTAACAAACCACTTGTTATATTTGTAGCAAGCAGTTTGCTACAATTATTCTGAAAGAAGAGGAACCTTTTTTGGTGTTGGGATCTTCCTTTTGCCATCGTAAATTGGACTCCTTTTTGTTGCTACTGTTGTTTTTGTTATTTTTCCTCACAAGGTAGAAGAAAAACTTTATAATTTTTTTTCAACTTCTCAACCTGAGTTGAGGACAGGACAACAAATCAGGGAGCTGCACCAGTCACTATAACAGCTAGCTCCGGCTCTGCTGCTGTTTAACTATCTACCAAGCTTTCTACTTCCTTCCACAGTTTCAAAATATTGATAAGGTACACCAGTTCTGGTCTTCTCTTACCTGTTTGTCCAAATCTGTAATTTATATATTTATTTGTATCTCTCGCTCCTATTCCGGCTATATCCTGGTGTTTAACTGAAATTGGTTTTCTGCTGAATGGACCAAATCCAATGTCCAGTTCACAGCTTTTAATTCATTAGTTCTTGCATTTTTATTTTACACCAACTATTAAATTTCTTGAGCTCTTTCTATGAGTTCCAGTACTATGAGCATCATGACTTTTAGCTTGTCTTGCAAGTGAAATAGCATTCTAAGACACTTTCAAGGGGATTTTTCGCATCTTTCTAATTTTTTCTAGCATAGGTTTATAGATTAGTACTAAGCTAACTTCCCTTGTTGGCCATTTTAAGCCTAGCCAATTACTCAATGTGAAAATCAAACCCCACACCTTGTGTCTGTAAGGTAAGCACCTTAGCCATTATGTCAGCCTCCCACCCAAAGCATATTTAATATTCACAGGTTCATAGGCTCATAGGACTTTACAACGCTAATGGCTTAAGAGTCCTTACAAGTCCAGCTAATATAACCTGATTTTACCCAATATATGACCTCTAGGGACAAGAGAATGGCATGGGTTTGTGCCTATTCCTTGAGTATCTTAAAGATTGCCACTATCCATATTTGGATTGCTTTTTGTTGTTGTTCCTGACAATAAAGAAGAAAAACTTTTTAATTTTTTTGGCTTATGAACTTCTCAATGTGGCATAGACAATATCCCATATGTGAATTTGTGATTCCCCATCCATTGATCCAAATTACATTTGAAGAGGGCCAGTGAAGGGCTTTGCTTCATATGAATAGGAAGCCTGTTTCAAAGGAGGGGCAATCTCTGAGACACATATCGGTCCCTCCAACAGGTTTTGTTTGACTCACTGACTAAGTTTCGATCCCTAGGTAAGGTGACCCTTATGCTTTTTGACTTGTGAATGTATAGTGGCCCCATTTGGACTGGATTTTTGAGTGCCTTGTTGGTCAGGCATAGGTCACCCCTTAATAGTCAGTAGGAGACAGAGCAAAGGTATAGGTTTTAGTCTATCTGCATAGAACATGTTGTTTACACCCTGTATTTTCTTTGTGAGGAACTTCTGAGGTCACTCTAGCTGCTGTAAATGCCCAGTCAAGTACATGCTAAATGGTGCATTCTACTCCATTATTGGTCTAATAATGACTGAGCTCAGCGGGATTATAATTTCCTTGGATCTGGATACTATACCTTTACTTATAAGTTGTGCCATGTAGAAGGACTTCCTCACCACCGTGGACCCATAGCGGTTAAAATTCAGGCTACTAACTATCTGTGTACCCAGAGCTCTCACCTCTAAGTCTACTGTAAGGGGTGTGCTGTTGATGTTGTAATTTGCAAGGATATTTGACTGCCTAAATGGTATGACAATGGATTTTTTCACATTTAGTTTTAGGCCATGGTTCTGGCATCAATCATTTGTCTGATCTAGACCCTCCTGAAGGATGTCTACATCATTGGGGAATTCAAAGACTGTCTCCAGCATGCAGTCGTCGGTAAACTTTAGCATCCAGAGGCCTTCCACATTAGCCTTGACATCAGAAAATTATACTATGAACAGAAGTGATCCAAGCAGTGAGCCCTGTACCACACCACTCATAACTGGCCTCATGCTGGATCTGGATTTACCAACTCTAACCACATGTATCCTGTTCATGAGCCAATTGACTATCCATCTGGTGATATAGGGATTTTTGCCTAGTTTAGTAAATTTATTTATAATAGCCAAGTGGAGAAATTGTGTCAAATGCCTTGGCCAGGTTGAGGTAAGTGGTATGTACTGTTTTACCATTATCCATGGCCTTAGTGACTTTCTCAAAGAAATTCTGCAGATTCAGAAGGAATGGCCTGCCCTTCACAAAGTCAAATTGGATCAGGTTCAGTGTTTGGAGGTTTTTTATCTCACTACTTATGATGTTATGATTATTCTTTCCATGGCCTTACCTATAAGACTAGTCAAACTTGTGGGTCTGTAATTTTCTGGGTCAGTAGATGGCCCTAATTTATGCAGAGGAATGACTGTTGCTGTCCTCTAATGTAGCGGGACAAAGCCAGTCCAGACGCTGTAGTTAGAGATCTTAATGAGCCTGATAAGTTCTGATTGAACCTGTTTATGATGCAATGTGGCATATTGTCAAGCCCTATTGAAGCCATGTTTTTAGCTTTAGAGAGTGCAGTGGCAACCTGTTCTTTGGTGATAATTGGAGGTGGAGTGCTGGAGGGTATTTCTTTGGGGAGAGCTGGGGGTGATGGAGAGGTATTACTTGAGCTGAATTTGTTGCCAGCATATTTGCCATGTCTTTTGACTGAATATAGGTGGTGCCATCTACACCTAATTCCATGCATTGTTGGGTGTTGTCCTTAAGATTGCAGACATATTTGAAACAGGACTTATGGTTATCCTTAGCTTTAGAGACTATTTTATCTCAAAGTCTGCTTTCAGAGAATTGACAAGTTCCATGATTTGCTTGTTTAGACTAATGAGGGACTTTTTGCTCTGCTGTACACATTCCCTCTTACTTTACAACATGATTTTCTTTCTTTTGTTGTACAACCTATTAATATTAGGGGTCCACCAGGGTAGCTTGTTTTTGTGTTTTGACCTAGGTTTATTTCAGTCTAGTACTGCCATTTATACACAGTTGTTTATATGGTTGTATAGGGCTTTTGCTTTTGCCTGTGCATAGTTTTCTGTTTTCTGGACTGGGGGGGGGGGCTTGAAAGCTAGCTATGCTGTCCCTTAATAGGAGGTAATTTACCTTACAGAAGTTCTTAAAGTTCTTGGGGTTAGGTGGGGGGGATAATTAAACCTTTGTTTCAAGACAGACCATTTTGTTATCTGATCTTACCAGTGAGGACATCACATGGGGGGGGGGGGGGTGCAGAGCTCTCCCATATTTATGAGTACCAGATCTAGAATATTTGTCCCCCTAGTGGGAATGCAGAGTAGCTGCTCCAGCGAGTTTGAATTTACAAAGTCAAGAAATCTTTGGGCCTGCATGTTAGTGGTTGTGAATGCCTCCCAATTAATGGAGGGTTAGTGAAAATCACCCATGACTGGTATTGGGCTGGTTGATGAGTGATTCTATTAACTTCAGGTATGACGTATGGTTTTCCTGGTTCATGGCGGGGGCCCTATAGCCAGCAAGTATACAGTAATGGATTTTCCCATCATTTGTTGGACATGGAGTAGCTCAAGCATGTCATATTATTTGACCAATCTTGAGGTATTCTTGTCCTTTATGTAGATAGATACACCTCCACCTTTTGCTCTTTCATATTCAGTGGGTGGTCGGAATATATGAACATTGTTATAGCCATTTACTAACAGAATACATTCCGTGACTTTGAATCATGTTTCAGTAACTGCACAGACATCCGCATTTCCCAGGGTGAGGAGAGCTTCCAGGCAGTGCAGTTTCTTATTGAGACTTTTAGCACTGAGCAGTAACACCTTTAGCTTGCCCTGTGTAGCTTTTGTTATACTGAAAGATCTGTCTATTTGGCAATGCCTAAAAAAAGGGCACTATAGGGGTGAATAATGTTTTGGCCAATATCTGAAAGCTTAGAAGTGACAGATGAAAACAATCCCTGGCAAAGCAGAGTGGCCTTTCAACCATGCCCTCTCAGGCTGAGAAGTGTTGGACCCATTTGCAATAATAACAGTAGCTAAGTAATTGTTAACGTCGATCATTTAATGCTGGTATTGTGGCATCAACCTTGGAGATGTTAGAATACTGCTCAGTGCTATGCTCATACCTGTCTGAGACACATACTCTAAGAGCTCAGTCATGTCTCTCTTCAGGTAGTCCAAGGAAGTATGTCTCAGGTCATTCATGCCCACATGGACTTAGGGGTAAGTGACCTGACTGCTTCCCTGAGGATGCCTGCCACATAAACTACTCAAAAGGGCTGAACCTGGTTTAGGCATGTTGCATTTTTCTAATAGCAAATAAAATACAAGTATTAACTAATCACAGTTTTTGACATCTTTCTCAATAACTTTTTCTTAGCATTGACTTTAGCACGCATTTAAAATACTCATCTTTTTGATATGGGCACATATAGCTCTTTAGTTGCTTAACTTTAAAACATTTGCACAAATGGTGCATTATACTTTATATACAAGGAACCCCCAAATCAGTGTGCCTTTATTGAGAATCACTAGTTTAGAACCGAATAAGACTAGCTGACATGATATAGCTTTACCATTAGCTTTACATAGTAGTATGGCTACAGAATATTTAATTTCATAGTCCAGATTACCCAAAAAGTATTGAAATCCATTTCTGGACTTTACCAGCAGCCCTACAATGCTCATTGCTCTAAATCTGAATGACAACTCTATGGGGGACACTAGAATCATAAGATTTTTTAAAGCCTGGGAGAGGGGGCTGTCTGCTTGCACTGAAGATATCTAGCACAAAAGTGCTCTATTTCTGTAATTTTCCAGGCCAGTAAAACCTTAGAAGGATCTGTGCTTTAGTTTTGTTCATTCTTAGGTAACCCCCTTTCACATGGCAGTATGCAAACCTCTGTATGTTTCGGAAAAGGTTTGGGCACTAAAAGTTGGCACTATACTTCTTCTCCACGCTTATTTACTCTGTACAAAAGTGATTTTGTACATTAAAGAATAGGTAAAGAATAGGAACATCTTGTTCAGTTTCTTTGGATTCAATCCTAGCTATATTTTCCATTGTTTTGTTCAGTGTAGTATTTTACAGTATGCTTTTTTTAAAATGTAACCGGTTTACCTGAAAGTCAGTTGACTCTGGGGCTTCCTTAAGGTCAGCCTGTCATGAGGTAAAAAGCATTGCTTCCTCTACTACCAATACATGCATTGGGGTCTCAGTGTCAAATTCTCCTCCTAGAAAAAAGAAACTCAGTAGTATTCTGTAAAGCTATTTGCTGTCTCTGCATTACATAGATTTTGTTGCTTCCTTTCTTGCACTGATGCATAGAACCCTGTTCTCTTCCTTTAGTTCCTATATCTTGACTCGAACTGAGTATCGTTATGGCTCAGTTGAATATTATTTTGTCACTTAGTATACATCACCCTATCCTTTTTCTTATTTCCTACACGTTGCTCTCTGTCTGTCTTGGGGTGAATGACAACTACCCTCTCAGTATCTTTTTTTCTTCTCTGGATTATTTTTTCCTTTGTAAAGGGTATCTGCAAACATATTTTTTCACCAGTTTTAGCAGTTTCTACCTTTATAAATATCTGTTTCCTAGAGTCTTCAGTTATTTACTCTGTATTTTATATAGACAAAAATGGGATTAGAACTCTGATCCAGCACAGTTTCTCCTTCCTAATTACACCAGGGAAATATGTCATTGCTATGTTTCCCCCACTAAGCTCACACCTACTAGGAACTGTCAATTTCAGTTTTTTGTTGTTTGTTTCAGCATGACAGAATGTTTAGAATGAATTTACCTCAAGTGTTGCATTTTAATTGCTTTCAAACTTCTTGTCTTTTGAATATCCCCTTTGTGTGTGTTCTATTCTTTTCAATTCCAATATTTACTTCATCTCCCTAATTTACAATATTTTTCACCTGTACTGACATTTCTACATCATTTTGTAACACAAGCTTCAATATCTTCTTTTACAAACCCATTCCTTCTACTAATTTTGCTCTTGCAAACTGCCCTGTCACAGCATGCTGTAATATCTTCTTAGTCTACAAGCTCTGTTCTTGCTACCTGCCCTATTATAGAAGAATGTTGCCTTATATCTCTAAATGTTGTATGCTTTTGTTCTGTTATCCTTAGCCAAGTTTTCTTTTACTTATTGAGCCTTCTGATTGATGTCTTGGTCTTTTTTGGATTCATAATCTTAGGGATTGGGTCTAGTTGTTATTCATCCCACTCTGTTTTGAAGTTAAATTTATTTGCTTTGTCTCTTTACCACACAGATATCACAGTCCATCAAAAGAAATGCTCTCTTCCTATTTATCATCAACTGTTTAAAGTAGGGAACATCTTTCCCTATTATCATATTCTGCATTAAATGGGAAATGACATCAAGTGGCCTGATTACATTTCTAAATGTAATCTGTACTTGTAATTGAGGAATAGGATGCTGTTTTGCATTACAGTGAAAGCCTTCCTCCCCTCCTTTTTGTTAGTAATTGCTTTCTTCCATATGTATAGTCTTTTTATAGGTGTAACCAGGCAGCCTAGGTCTAACAGTCCCTACAGTTCTCTGTATTCAGTTAAGACACTGCATTTAATAAACTTGTCAGCTGAACAGCAGCAGAATGAAATCTAAACAATTTACAGGATAATGTGTCTCATTCCAGAGAAACAGCATCATTAATCACATGCTTCTCAAATATTAAAGTTTTCACTGGTTTAACAGTATTACTATAACTAGTACAAAATGTAGCTACTTGGACTCTTTTTTCACATTCAAAACATACTATATTGACATAAGTGCAGAGTCAATAAAGCCACCATGGTCTGCTAAAACTGTGTGTGCTTCATGGCACGACACACATATAATAACGCACAGTTTTCTATTCAGTAAGTGGCTCTACATGTCATGTAGAGCTGCACAAACATGATAAACATAGTGGCATTCTAATTACAGCATAAGCGGCTGAACTGTATGCTAATCAACCAATCCAACATGGAGGAGGTATTTAACACGTTATAAAGCAACCATGTAGACTCAGTGCTGGTTTTCCCTGCGAATTCCAAAACCTATTGGAATACAGACACAGAAACCAGGCTACACAGAAAGACTGTTAGGGTCTGCTGTTGCTCTTATTCATGAGTATATGCAGCAGGCCCATTTCTATGCTGCTGCTGCTGCTGCTAATAATCAGGCAAGAAGGAGAAGGGTGTTTAGATCCTGTTTAACTTTTCATAATCTGCATTATGTGAAAGTTATAGAGCACTACAGGGTGGATAGAGACACACTACAGAAACTCTGCAATGTCTGACATCCTCAGCTGAAAGCAAAGGCAGACCAAGGGGAACCAATACCAGTAGAGACTAAGGTGTGTGTAGCACTTAGAATTTTAGCTGCAGGAACCTTCCAGAGACCAACAGGGGACATGATATGGGTGTCACAGGCATCAGCATCTAGGATCCTTTATCAATTACTGAATGCTATGCTGCAACATGGCGGTAAGTAGATATATTTTCCTCATACACGAGAGGACAGAGCCAGAACTATGCAGGAACTGTACCCTGTAGCACACTACCCTGAAGTCCTGGGTGCCATAGACTATGCACATGTAGAAATAAAAGCACCACCCAGGGAACAGGGAAGGGTGTACATAAAGAGAAAGGGCTGCCACTCCATCAACTGCCAGTTCATGTGCAATACTAAGGGAATCATCCTGAATAAGTGTGCTAGCAACCCAGGCAGTTACCATGACTCACATATCTGGCACAACTGTCAACTGTATGTGATGTTTACTGGGGGGATATCCCACATGTTTCCTTTACCAGGGGATGCAAGTTATGCTCTGGAACCCTAGCTGATGATGCCCATCAAAAATGCAAACACACCAAGTGAAGAGTGCTGTAATGAGGCACACACTCAAACAAGAAATATTATATAGCATGTGTTTCGGCTTCTGAAGATGAAGTTCTGGTGCTTAGATACATCTGGGAGAGCCCTGCAGTACAATCCCCATACATGTGCTGAAATATTGACTGTCTGTGCCGTGTTTCACTACATTATCCTGAGAAAACAGCATCAGCAGGGACAGCAAAGAGAAGGGCCACATGTCCCACCACCACCAGCAAGGTCACCACAGCCACATAAAGGTGGGAAGACAGAGGGGGAACCAGCAGCCTCTGTGTGTGTAGGCAGATGTAGACATGCACAATATGGCCTTGCACTGGCCAAGAGGCAATGGATAGCACACACACTCACCACATAACTGGCTAAAACCTTCATCCTATGCACATACATACAGTAATATTGATGCCAGGCAACACACGTAAAACTTTACTTACCCATGTAATGGTTATGTACTGCTAGCATCAGATAGAATCAGCCTTGAAGTAAAACTCTTGCAACTGCTGGATTTCCAAGGTAAGTGCTGAACCTAGAACAGAAAAATAAATATATAAGAATACAAATGAATGGCATATCCTTGCATACTGTTACTTGGTAATGTAAGTTAGTATAAGGTGGGTGATTTTTTACAGCAATTACATCAAGATGTGACAGTACTGACTTATGTGAATACATGTGTTCTCTATCAGTTAATAGGCCTTGCATCCAAAATGTACAGATTTTCCTTGAATATTCACAGTCTGGCCTCATATGTTTGTAATGGCAAATCATTAAATAGTGAGGTTAGAAAATAATGACACACATTTCAGTTTCAGACTTCATATCCCTCAGAACAAACATAAAAATAATAATGAAAAACCCGTTATTCCATCAACTGTCTAAGTTTGTAAGGTCACAATGTTTAAAATCTCTCCCCATTGTTGGGCCTTTGCCACACTTTTATTTATAGCTTGGTCCAGCTTTGTTGGTAGAGTTTGGGGAGATGTGCATCTTACAAAAAACCTGTAAGATAACATTACAATTTGCAAAACAGCATCACAAAAACAGATATATTAACACTAAGTCAGCTATGCACCCTGTGGATAAGACAAAATACTTGGGTATCCCTGAATCCAAAAGATAGAAAACAAGGATATGGCACAGTTATCATTTGCACAGTGTGTTTTGTGTGGGGTGGGGAGGCAGGAGGCCTAGGTTGACACAAAAGGTAGTGAGTGCATATGAGTATGAAAGAAAAACAGGTGGTCATTTGGCTAAAGTTCAAATGGCTAGTGAGACAGAATGAGCTTTTTTTTTTTCCTTTCCAAACATCCTTATTAAATTTACACTTATGACAAAGGCAATCTTACATTTATATAAATGAAAAACATACAAAATTATATCACTTTATTTGCAAACAATTTACATCACATATACCATTGAAACAACTATAGTTGTAAACATTATACATCATTTATAAGCCATCCAGTCATTGTCAGTTAAGCATTATATAGCTCATTCAAATCCTGCCTCTTAAACCTCATTCCTGCTCTGGATATATTGTTCCCACAATATCTATTTTTTTCCTGTGTAATTTGCTACTTCCCTTTTATAAATATCCTAATTCCAGTTGTTTTATTTCTGTCACTATATTCACTACTTCTAGTAAAGTTGGTTTAGACTTTGATTTCCATTTTCTAGTAATTGCTTTTTTTGCAGCCACCATAATTAGATTCAGCAAGGCTTTACTATGTCTAGGCAATTCCAATTCTGTAGCATAACTAAAAAAAAAAAAAATCATCTCCCCAGTCAGTCCAATCTGCACACCCAGCATCTCCGACAGAGCAGTCTGCAGGGAATCCCAAAAGTCTGCCAGCTCAACACACTTCCAAAAAATATGTCCACAGCTAATGCTTTCTTGCTCGTCACACCTCTAACATTTGCTATCCACCTGAGGAAAAATTCTTTGGTGTCTACTTAGGGTATAAAAATACTTGTGTAAACACTTCCTGGCAAAGATCCTGAATCTTCTAGACTTTGTTGCATATTTGGGAGACTGACCCATATAACATGATATGTGTGTGTGTGTCTATATGTCACTCCAGGTGAAATTGTTGTGTAAGTGTCTGCAAGAACATAGCCAGGTTCTGTGCTAGCTCTACATCCTGGTATGTCAGACAGGTTTGAGCAGTGCATGGTAGAGGTGACAGTTCATCATCATCCCTGACCCCGAGAATTGGCCCTGCCAGGAGTTGCACTGTCATGTCCATGCACATGGTCAAATGCACTGCTGCTACCTGAATGTGACTGATGTCTGCTGGATAAGCTCTCCTTATGAGACCACATGGGCCCAGGACCATGACCCATGGTCTGCCATGTCTAAGTGTGGACACCTCAACCACTGATGGTGTAATGGATGTAGTGCCACTATGGGAGCGTGATTGGGAATGTCCATGTTGGCTAACATCAGATGATGTGGCTGGCCTATGACCACATGGATGCTGTCCCCTTCCCAGCAGATATTCCATCACAGACACTGCCCATTCCAATGTATTATTCATCCGATCCACTGAATTGGCGACATGGTGGAGGCAGTCACACGTCAATCTGTGCCACATCAGCAACCCTAAGCATTTCCTCAAAGGCCCTATTGGAATGTGCCTGCACCTCCATGATGTCCCTAAACATACATTAAGTGGCAAGAAAAAACACACCAGGATCAGGAGGTGGATGAACAGCATGCATCTTTCAAGCACACCTAGAAATCCTCCTGCATGGCACATTACCCATACTTTGGCTATGGTCAGAGTCAACAGGCATTAAAGCCACAGTAACCACAATAGCCTGATCATGTGTCACCTCCACCTGTCCAATATCTGAGGGCTCACTGGAATGGGTTTGCATAGGCTTACTGGCTGCATCCAAAGGAATTATAGGGGTTGTTTGAATGTCAATCTCAGTGTCAGCCTCAAACTCTGCACACCATCTGTGCCTCTGTTTGGCCACCACCATCATCAGAGTTTGCCAGTAGTCTGGCATCAGCTCTTAAGAGTCCTACACTTCCATTGTCAGGATCACTTGTGATAAGCAAGAAACACAGAAAAGAAATTAAAAGCTACACTACTACAGTTTAACATAGTCTAACAAAGTAACACTGGTGCCAGTATCACAGATGGTACAGCAAGTACACACACAGTCCTGACACCCACCTCTCACATATGGATAAATACATATTTCTGTCAAACGCTCATCAATACTGAAACAAAATTGTTTGGCTTAACATGTGTAAATGACATTATACTTGCTAGGGAGGATGGTCCTCAAAGAAGTTAAGCAAAATGCAAGGACATCTCCATTACAATAACAATAACACAAGGGTAAAAATTTTATAGGTAAAAAACTTTCTTACACTGTGAAGGACAACAATGAGGAAAAGAAAAGGCAAACACTACTAAAAACTCCTGCTGTCCACCACGGCAGTAAAACTTGATAATAAAATCAAAACTTTAATAAAAAAGAGAATATAACATAAAACAAGCAGTCCTCAGTCATCCGATAAGCGCTTTCGGCAAATATGCCTTCTTCAGATCGTAAAAAAGGACTGTTCAGCTTTTGTATTTATATAAGGCATCACATTGAATGGCTGAAAGACTGAGGACTGCTTGTTTTATGTCATATTCTCTTTTTTTATTAATGTTTTGATTTTATTATCAAGTTTTACTGCCGTGGTGGACAACAGGAGTTTTTAGTAGGGTAAAAATTTTGGACTTTATGTGTCTATTAACAATACATTTAACTGAAACTTGGATGACACATCCACCCCAAGCCCATGTGTAATTAACCAGAAACTATTGTTAACTGTTTCAATCTATAAATAGTTATCGCTCCCAAAAAAACTTACTGAACCAACTTAACTACTGCTTTCAATATTTTACTTTACAAGAAATATTTAAAAATTGATATATGTAAGCCTACCTGGAAGCTCCTTCTGGAATGCACTTGTCCTCCCTGAAACAGCAGCACCAACAGCAATCACTTGCTGTTGTGCACTTTCCACTGACCTCTCTGGATCCCTGACAGTGGACAGGAACTCTTCATTTGGTGTCAGTGGTGGATCTATAGCAGTCCTCCATAGCCATTTTACTGAAATAACACAGATGAATGTAAAAAGAAACAGTTGTAACAGTTACATTTGTGATAAAAGTTAATACGGTTGTGCATCTGAGAAAGTAAAATCCCCTGACAAAAATGCCTATACCAGCAGTAAACTCCTAAGAAGTGCATTCAGATAAAAGTTGCATTTGCTATTGCATATGTATATGTGAGCGTGTGTGTGTGTGTGTGTGTGTGTGTGTGTGTGTGTGTGTGTGTGTGCGTGTGCGTGTGCCTATATATAAATATATATATATATATATATATATATATATATATATATATGTATATATATATATATATATATATATATATATATATATATATATATATATATACATATATGTATATAGTTTCATAGTTTCATAGTTTAGTACTAGGCTATCTGCCCTGGGGCATTTATAAGCCTAGCCATAGTGATGTGGCTTTCGCCACCCCATGTAATGGTACAAAAGTGTACAGAATAGATTTAGAATACTGTGCCTCTGTCTAGTAGTGACACAGTGAAGACCCCCTTACATAATAGAATTAGTTTACTGTGCCTCTGTCTAGTAGTGACACAGAGATGACCCCCGGGTAAACCTACGATCTCCCATCCACTCGTCAAGATTTCTCTTGAAGAGAGTCAGTGAGGGGCTCCGCCTAACATGAACCGGGATTCTGCTCCAGAGTATGGGAAGCCTCTGAGTTATGAATCTGTCCCTCCAGCATGTCCTATTCATATTTGTGCTGAGGTTTAAATCTTTAGCTCTCGTGGTTCTGATGGATTTGGATTTTTTGAGGTGGAGCATGTCCATCAATTCCTGATTGGACATGGCCTTGTACGTCAGGCACAGATCACCTCTGAGTAGGCAGTATGCTACTGAATAGAGCTGGAGTTTCTTTAGTCTGGCAGCATATGACATGTTGGAGACCCTTGATCCGCTTGGTGAGGTACTTTTGGGGTCTCTCCAGCTGTTGCAAGTGCCGCGTGAGGTACATACCAAATGGGGCATTGTACTCAATCATGGGCCTGATAAGGGAGGAGTACAGGGGTACAATGACCTCCTTTGATCTGGATGTAAATCCCTTCATGATAAGGTGGGCAAGGTAGAAAGTCTTTCTAACCACTTTGGCAATGTGGGTGTCAAATGAGAGGTCACTATCGACTTGGGTCCCCAGGTCTCTGATTACTTTTTCCATACTCAGTGGGTTACTGTCTATGTGATAATTTGTGGGTACTTTGTTTTTCCCAAAGGGGATGACTATACATACATTTTTTGGCATTTAGTTTAAGGCCATGACTCCGGCACCAGTTGTCCGTTTCAGTGAGGCCTTTCTGTAGGATGTATGTGTCAGCTGGTGTATCGACTATGGTGCCTAGTTTGCAGTCATCTGCGAACTTTGTCAGCCACAACCCTTCCATGTTTGCTTTCACATCTGAGAAATAAATGCCGAACAAGAGGGGTCCCAGGACAGAGCCCTGTGGGTCACCACTTGTGACTGGCTTTGAGTCTGACATGGCTCCAGCGATTTTGACTTTATGGGTTCCATCCTTTAGCCATTTTGCAACCCATCTTGTGACATATGGATTTACATTTAAGCTGTTGAGATTATCTATGATGCCTGAGTGGGGTATTGTGTCGAAAGCCTTAGCCAAGTCCAGGTAGGCTGTATGGACTGCTTTGCCCTCATCAATGGCTCTAGTGACTGTTTTGAAAAAGTCAACCAGGTTCAAAAGGCAGGATCTGCCTTTTACAAAGCCGAACTGGGTGGGATCAAGTGTCTGTAGGTCCCCAATGTCTCTGTTTATGAGTTCCATAATGATTCTTTCCATAGCTTTGCAGACCAGGCTGGTTAAGCTTATGGGGTGGTAGTTACCAGGGTCTGTAGAAGTGCCTCCTTTGTGGAGTGGGACCACTGTTGCTGTTCGCCAGTGTTCAGGTACATATCCTGTAGTAAGGCCAAGGTTAAATAGCATTTTTATGTGCGTGTTTAGCTCCTCTTGGAGTTCACGTAGCACGCAACCTGGGATACCATCAGGTCCCATTGATGCTGTGTTTTTAGCTTTGCTGAGGGCGGTTCTCACCTGGACATCTGAGATGACAGGGAGGTTTCATTCAGCTGGGATAAGTATTTCCTCTTTTGGGGTGAGGGAGGGGAGAAATTTGCACTGAACCTGTCTGCCAGAATGTTGGCAATATCTGTGGGTTCAGTGTATTTTCTGTCATTGAGAACTAACTCTGAGCATATCTGAGGGTTTTCGCCCAGGTTTCTAACATAGTAGAAGAAGGCCTTGTGGTTATCTTTAGTGTCCATAGTGATTTTTCTCTCAAAGTTGGCCTTGGATGTTTTTATGAGAGAATGTAGCTTTCTACTAGTGCTGATCAGAGATGCCTTCTCTTTATGGGATTTTGCTCTGACGTGCAGTAGCTTCCTTCTTTTGTTATACAATTTGTTTATGGCTGGGGTCCACCAGACAGGACGCCTGCCCTTGGTGGAGAGGGTCTTGGTTTTATTTGGGATTGCATGATCCATGCATTCTTGGAGATGTCTGTAGAAAGCATTTGTGAAGGATTCAGCATTGTGGGATGTGGTTTCCACTGGCCCAGTGGGCTTAAAGGATACCATCTCAGTCTTAAGAAGTGTAAAGTTGGCTTTTGAGAAGTTTTTCACTGTAGTCTTTTGTGTTGGGGGTGGAGGTGGGATATGTATATCCAGGGTGATTAGTTTGTGGTCAGATCTCACTAGTGAGGGGTATACTTCCGGTGTGGAGCACTTTGTCCCCATGTTTGTGATGATCAGGTCTAGTATATTATCTTCCCTTGTGGGAGAGGTGACTAGCTGTTCCATTGCATTTGAATTTATGAATTCCAGGAACCTTTGGGCTAGGGTGTTAGGGCTAGAATAATGCACCCAGTCTATGTTAGGGTAGTTGAAGTCTCCCAATATGATGGTGTTTGGTGAGACATTCATATCCTCCAATGTCTTCAGGAAGTCTGAATGGGGTTCCTGAGATTGGGAGGGTGGTCTGTAACATGCTACCAGTTGTATAGCAGTTTTGCCTACGGTTAGTTGCACCTGGATGGTCTCTGTTGCTTCATGTGTTGCCACTAACCTGGAGGTGTCGGTGTCCTTGATGAATATGGACACTCCCCCTCCCTTTTTGGTTTGGCCTGAGTTTTGGGGCCAAAAAGCATGGTACGAGGTATAGCCTGGTAGTGCTGGGGTGCTCTCAGGAGCCTTGAACCAAGTTTCAGTGACTGCACAGACATCGATGTTCTCCATACTGAGGAGTGCTTCGAGAGCCTGCATCTTGAGATTTAGACTTCTGGCGTTGAGCAGCATTACCCTTAATTTTTTTCCATTTTGGTTTTCTAAGGAGGTGGGTTTGTCTTTTGAGCCTTGCCTAAAAAATGCACTATGGGGGTGGCAAGAGCCTTAGCCAATATCCGGAAGCCCAGTAGTGACAGATGCAAGCCGTCCCTTGCGAAGCAGCGTGGCTTGTCCAGCATGTCTTCCCAAGCAGACAGACATTGGATCCCCCTAGAATGACACCAGTAATTGAGCCAATTATTAAAGCTGATCATCTTGTCTTTGTATTGTGGCATCATTCTTGGTGAGGGCAAGATGCTGCTCAGGGTCAGGGTCATACCAGCCTGGGCTACATAATCAGAGAGCTCCTCTATGTCTCTTTTCATGTAGTCCAGGGAGGTACGTCTCAGGTCATTCACGCCGGCATGGACAATGACGGAGTCATATTTCTACTTGCTTTGGAGTGACCTGAGTGCGTGTGTTATGTGGCGGATCCCAGCTCCTGATAGGCAGCTCACCGTTACCCTCTCCTTGTTCAGCCTGGTAAGCGGAACGTCAGTGTGTCTGACTATAGAGTCACCTATTACTAGTGTATCAGACATAGTGTTTGGCCTTAAGGGCTGTGATTGTTTGACACACTGATTTATTGAAGTATGTGTTGCATGTGTTGTGTTTTGAGGTGGTGGATTTTTGGGTGTCTGCTTTGGAAGCCTCTGTTGTTTTGGTAAGTTTTTTTTTAGAGCCTCCGAGTATGTCTTTGTGTTATTATGTGTTTGGTTTGCAGTTGTGGTAGGTCTATGTGGGACTGGGTTTGCTGTGTGTGTGGTTACTTTCTCCTCCTGTTTGGTCTTGCCAGTCCTGAGTTGAGAGAGTTCAGCCTCCAGTTTGGCTATATAGTTGCATCTCTCACATGTATTTGTGTTTGTTGGGAGGAGGAGAGGGTTGTCTGTGTACATGAGACAATTGTGGCATTGTCTCAAGATTCCCAGATTAACCAGCTGAACCAGAGAGGATGCTAGTGATCTACCACTTGACATGCTAGAATATTATAAGGGAGTGCTGTGCCTTTAAGGGAAGTGGGTACTCACAGGGGTGGTAGGTGGATGTAGTGCTTTCTTTAGTTTGAGAGTGCTTACTTAGAAGAGAGGTTTTGAGAACAAGTGCTAGTCTTATAATAAAGCGAGTAGACTGATTATTATAAGAGTAGAGCTTTCTTAAGGGAAAATTTGAAGAGCTTTGAATTATCGAAAGCTTGAAACATCGAAATTCTGATCATCAAGACCAGAACATCGAGTTTCAAACTATCGAAGATTCAAAGGGAAAGTAAAAACAAGAAAAAAAACTCTAAAAACTATTTTATGCAGTGGGGCTTCAACCCCTTGCACCCCACCAACTTTAATGTACCAACTCCGAGATCACACTACAGTAGGGCAAAGGGAAATCTCTGTTTTAACGCTATATGCAGAAGCGCCAAACGGGATATTTCCCTTACCCTGTCTGCAGTGCCATCACAGAGATGGCACATTCATAGACACAGTGTACAGGGCACCTTGCTGCCCTGCAGAAACACTAGCTTTTTCCCTTTTTTACTTACCTTTTTCTTCCCCTTGACAACATTGATGTTCTAAACACTCGATGATATGGTCTTGACCATATGAATTTCGATGGTTTAGAATTTCGATGCTTTCAAGTGGAACTTCATATATATATATATATATATATATATATATATATATATATATATATATATATATATATAGATAGATAGATAGATAGATATTTATATATGTTATAATATATACATATATATTTATTTTATTTATTATTTATTTTACATTTGTTGACCGGGCTAGTCCAGCTGGATTAATGTCCATTTTCAGTGGAGGCCCGGGGAGAAAACTCAGAGGTAAAACAATTTTAAAAATACAATTAATTCATAGTACAAAAGTGTTATGCAATGGGAAAAAATAAAATGTAGTCACATTTATTATAGATCTTAGTGAACTAAAAAAGCTAACTTAGAATGTGTGGCCTGAGGAGAAAAGCTCTAGAGGTAGAAAAACAATTATACAAATACAAATAATGCATAGTACAAATGAGTTGTATAATGGATAAAAAATAATATGTAAACACCTATATGATAGATCTTAACTTACCTAAAACAGCTAATATTAGAAGGAGATTTAGAGAAAGGATAAGTACTAACAATACAGGAAGGAAGGTAGGAATTATTAGAGTGAATCAAGTAATATTTACAAAGAAAAGGGATATTTTGTCAAGTGAAGAGTTGAGGTAGATGGGGGGGTCCAAGTGGCTAAGGAAGGTTTATGATAGAGTAAGGTGCAAGCAAGTTAATCTGGGTTGGTACAAGAGCAAAGCCAGAAATTATTAAGATGTCTTAATAGTTGTTTCTTGAAGAGTGGAAGAGTGGGCAAAGAAGAGATGTCAGATGGAAGATTATTCCATATTTTACCTACTGAGTTAGAAAAAAGGGAGTTGCCTGCAGAATTCATAGTTCTAGTAATATTAACAAGTAGTTTATCAGAGGAACGTAGTTGTTTCAGGTTAATATAGGGAGTCAAGAGGTTGCTAAGAGCTGGTGTTTTAGAAGGTTGGTATAGAATTTTGTGTGCTATTAAAAGTTGTTGAAAAATGAGCTTGTTAGGAAGTTCCAGCCAGTGTAGTTGTTTTAGGTTTAGACAGTGGTGGGTTCTGAATTGGGATGAGGTGGCAAATCTGGCAATATTGTGATAGGATGTAGTAAGTTTCTTAAGGTTACTTTTAGATAGATTAGTGTAAATAGGGAAGCATACAGAAGGGTAGAGATAAGATGTGTTTGGGCTAGGGTTGTCCTAGCTTCGGTGTTAGGAAGGGCTTTATCCTGTACAGGGACCCTATTTTTTTATTAACTGCTTTTATTGTACTGTTGATTTGACAATCATAGTTAAGATTATTATCGATAATAACACCGAGAAGTTTAGTTGTAGAATCAGGAGAAATAATGGTGTTATCAGTTGCTGTGATAGTGAAGTTTGACAGAGTCGATTTACGTGTAGGTGAAAAGAGTAATAATTTAGTTTTCTTTGGGTTAAGGAGTAGACAGCGATTGGAGAACCACTGTTCAACAGTTGAGAAGGCTGATTGAGTTTGAATCTGGAGTTCAGTTTGAGAAGAAGCAGTGCAAATAATGGTGGAGTCATCTGCATATTGTATGCAGGTAGTATTAGGGATAGAAGATTGGAGGTCGTTAATAAAGATGGAAAATAGAAGTGGGCCTAGGATAGATCCTTGAGGGACTCCTAAAGAAACAGGAAGGAGAGCAGATAATGAGTTTTTCCAGAGTACAGCTTGCTGACGGTTTTCTAGATAGGAAGAAAACCAGGTTATGGAAGAGGGATCCAGGGCCAGAGATTTTAGTGTGTGCAGAAGAAGTGTATGATTCACCATATCAAAGGCTTTTGATAGGTCTAAGAAAAGAGAAGATGTAAGTTTGTTATTGTTGCGGTTGAAGTTAATGGTATTTGTAAAGGAGAGTAAAGCTGTGGTGGTACTGTGAGCAGGTCTGAAACCATGTTGAGTGTCAGCTAAGAGGCTATTATAGAGGAGATGATTGAGTAGTTGTTTATGTATACATTTTTCCATGATTTTAGCTAAGGGGGATAGAAGTGCTATGGGACGATAGTTGGAGAAATCATAAGATTTGCCTCCTTTATGTAGGGGTATAATATGTGATATCTTCCAGACTGTTGGAAAAATACCTTCTTTTATTGATCTGTTTATTAGGATAGAGACAGGGTAAGCAATGGCTTTTGCTGCTAGTTGAAGGAATTCAGCTGGAAGCTTGTCTGCGGAAGGGGTGGTAGGTTTTAGTTTATGGAGAAGAGTTTGTATATAGGAGGTAGATATAGGTTGTAGGTGTAGGGAGGGATAGTGTTTATTAATGTGTTTGGACGCAGTTGAGAAGTATCTGGAGATAGTTGGTTGGCTAGAGTTTGTATAGAATTGGTGAAGAAGGAATTAAAGGTATTGGCTGTTAGTGTGGGATTATCAGGGTCAGAATCCTGAGGGTTGGGTGTAATTATTTTGCCTGGGGTCAGCAGATTATTAATACATTACCAGAATGTTTTAGGTTCATCTTTGGTAGTTTTTTGAAGTTGAATGTAGTAGTTCTTTTTATCTAATAGAATGGCTTTTTTAGTACTGTTTCTAAGTTCTCTAAAGTTTTGGTGGTCAGTTGGACTTTTGGTGGTACGCCATTTATGCCAAGATTTGTTTCTTAGGGCTATTTTAAGCTTAGTATTAGTGGTTAGCCAGGGAGCAGTTTTAGTTTTGGTTCTAATGGTGCGACTTGGGGCGTGCTGGTTAAGTATAGCTAAGAATGTAGAATTGAAGTGTTCAACTGCTTTGTTGAGTGGGAGATATTTTAGTGGGGTCCATTTACATTGTGAAAGTTCAGCCTGAAACTGCTCAGGGTTAAGTTTCTTTTTAGAGTGAAGAGTTTTGAAAGTGGTGGGTAAGGTTAGGTTGGTTTTGCATCTGATGATATAGGTTAGTGCGTGGTCACTAAGGTCATCTGGAAGGATATGTGTTTGGTAGTTTTGCAAGGGGGTATTTGTGAGAATCCAGTCGAGGGTGGTACCCTTATTGTTTGCTTTATTAGTTCTAGTGGGGCTATTGATAAGTTGTTTGAAGCCATAGAGGTTGATGTGGGAAGTAGGGTTAGCGTTGTTACAAGAATTCCAGTCTATGTTGAAGTCCCCAAGGACTAGTGTTTCTTGTGGGAGTTTGAAGGAAAGCTGGTAGAGTATGTCTTCAAGGGTTCTGATGTTGTTGCCAGGGGGGAGATATGCACAAATAATGTTTATTGCTTTAGTGTTATTGATTTGTATTTTGGTGCTAATTACTTCTGCATTTGTGTTTTGGGTAAGAGTAAGATCAAGAGGATTAAGTTTAAGTTTTGCTTTGAATAAAATGGCTACCCCACCTCCTTTCTTGGTAGTGCGATCAAGTCTAATAATATTATAACCAGGTGGGGTAATTTCGGTGTCTCTAATGGAAGGTTTTAACCAAGTTTCTGATTTATATATATATATATATATATATATATATATATATATATATATATATATAGATAGATAGATAGATATTTATATATGTTATATTATATATATATTTTTTTTTCCTACAGACGTGAGCATATCAGTGTATAACTGAAAAATGTAATCATACCTTGTCAAGATCAGTACTCTTCTGTGCAGATAAATCCAGAGTCATAGCAATCTTCTTCTGTGCTAGCCACATACACACCTCTCCTCACCTTCCATTTCCCTAGCTACACAGTTCCATTTTTATAGTGTAGATTCAGGCCCATGAACAAGGTGAGGCTGCAAATCAGGTGTGAACTCATTAGAATTGCTGAATCCCAAAGTCTTGACTCCGCATAGCAGATGTAAACACAGTGCAGGCACTCACTAAGTATTCATTGCTAATGGATTGCAACTGTGAACGATTACTGCTAGGAAGAAGGAAAACACAACAGCAATTCAGACTCTCTTCCTTCTAGTGGGTGTGCACAAGCCAACTGTAGGAGTCAAGACTAATACTATATTCAGAAGTTTTGGTTCAAATACCACAAGTAACAAATATATAATAAAATCATTCAAAAGTATTACATAATTTAATGTCAACAAAAGTGGCTAAATGCTCTGCTGATAACTTAATCTGTATAACTGGAAAAAAAGTATATGTGCAATATATGCAAATTGCAAGGATTACTTTGAGCAGTCCCTACTTTCATTTGTAGTCAAAACATTTCCATTTCATCCATCTCTGACAAATCACAAAATGATTTACAGCACAGGGGAGATAGGCCAACCACCATGGCTCAGCCTGCCCACACACCACCGGCTCCTGTATCAACACCCAGAATATTTGGAACAAAACATGGCAGTACTGCTTCTGCTGCCCCTGCACTACCTGAGCCATTCACATCAGGTAGTACTACTCTGGCAGCCTCCAGGAGTATTGGCAGAGGTGGGGATTTTATCACCCACCAGGAGTTGCCAGGCTTGTTGAGTAGGGTCATGTACAGAACCATTGGGGCATGCATATTCTGGATGGAGAGGATGCTCTCTTTTATAATCCGGAGGAGTAGACATTAAGCACTCCAACAGCCAGCATAATAAAGGGACAGTGATAGCAGTCCTGCAGATGAGGATTAGATTCTCACTGTCCCTATGTTTGACCGGCATGGGCATCGGTTGTCCCATCCCTAACCCTACTCATGGTGTCCTCCAACCTGTCATGTCCCTCACCATCCCTGTATCTTTTCTTCTTTGTCATGTTTGTTTTCATCTGCTTCCTCACCTACCCTACATACCTGACCCAGAAATACATAAGTCTTGTATGCAACATGTGAAGACTGGTAGAGAAGGGGTGAAGGCTGCCAGCCTATCCAGATAGAATTTTATAGATAATTCTATAATTTGTAAATATAAATGGAAAATACAAGCTTATTTCTTATGAAAGAAAACACTGTAAAATGTAAATTTCAAGATTGTAGCAACATTGCCATCTGCTGTAAGGAAAACTAAGCCAAGCACTTCAAATGTTCTTTGAAATTAAAATTATGTTTTGTATGTCCTTTGAAATTAGAATTTGGAGTTGATGAGTCTGGAGTAAGCATCCTGTCTATTGTTTTAAGGCTAAAGTTAATGACTAGAATTTACATATGGAATGTCCTTTATTGCTCTAAGTGTAAAAGAATGTAAATGCAGTTTCTGTGTGGCCTGGAAACTCCAGACTAAGTGTCAAAATGATGTAATATGTATACTGGGAAAACCTAAGTGTCAAAATGATGTAATCTGGGAGGGACCAGCAGAAATGTTTGTGTGATTTTAAAAAACTATTGCTCAGAGAGAGACTGTAAGCATTTTTGTCTTGATATCCAACCTCAGCATTGCCTATTGTCTCAAGTAAGTTACCTTAGAAGTGTGTTTTCTTGTAGAAATAGCTAGGACTATAAAGATTAGACTAAGTGTTTTTCTGTTATGTCATAAGTGTACTACGGAATTATTTTAAGTTTCTGTGTGATCTCTGAATTCTTGAACAGCGCTGTGGTGTAGTTGTATTGTCTTGTGTTTCTGGTATTTATTATTAAATATTTTTAAAACATTTTCAACTGTGGCTGGTTTATGTATAGATAAGTTCTAGAGTACATTGCATATTTATAGAGTTTATTGTACAAGGCCACTCTAATAAGCATTGACTGATTAGTCACACTTACCAACTGGATAATGATATTGCACAATAATAATTGGACATCCTTTTAAGGGCCTTTGGATAGCTGATAATTATTGACTGGTGGTGGCAGTAATTACTATCATGTAGTCTGGGTAAAGGGGCACAGCTGGAGAATCTGTGTCAGACTTTCCCAGGAGTGTCTGTGAAGTTGTATAAATAGATATCTCAAAGTGTTTGTGTGTGTGTGTGTGTGTGTGTGTGTGTGTGTGTGTGTGTGTGTGTGTGTGTGTGTGTGTGTGTGTGTGTGTGTGTGTGTATGTATGTGTGTGTGTGT
Source organism: Protopterus annectens (assembly GCF_019279795.1). Lineage (NCBI taxonomy): Eukaryota > Metazoa > Chordata > Ceratodontiformes > Protopteridae > Protopterus > Protopterus annectens. Next base: position 124,280,046 of record NC_056736.1, read on the forward strand.
GTGTGTGTGTGTGTGTGTGTGTGTGTGTGTGTGTGTGTGTGTGTGTGTGTCCGCTACTTGGGCAGGGACATGAAGCACTGGAGTATAGCTTGCCAGCTAGGCTGAGATCTGGATCTTATATCTGTGCCAGTGGGGAGTCTTATTGGGGACCTGGGGAGCAAGGGAGCAACCAGCCCCAGACTGACTGTGATCTCTGTGTGCACTTAAGGGAAATTGTACTTTACTGTGTGTATTTGTTAACCTTTCCTCTTATATGAGACACAGTGTCTGGTGTTATTGGTGAGGACTGAGGCTCCTTGATTGCTGGGCCAGGGCACGGGCATCACATGTAGTTTGCAGTGGTGGGATCCACTTCACATTTGTGGTGGCTGGGGCTATCCACATCACATATTAATCAGTTGACAAATACTAATTGGCTTGTAGTGGTGTGGGTAGAGTGAATCCTGTAGCTTATGTACAGTGATCTCTGAAGGTGTTTTGTACTGTAAATCAGTCATGCAGTGAATACTCAGAGTTCAGATCACAATTGTTTTATTTCTTTTGTTAGCTTAGTTAGTCAGGGTGAGCAGGCAGCATGTCAGCAGTTGAGTATGGAAAGCTGACAAGGAGCCAGCTGGTGGATATGTGCCAGGCTAGGGGATTGATGCATGGAAACCTGACTAAGGTAATCCTGATTGCAGCCTTGGTTACAGCCACATCAGAAAACTGCATCCAGGAGGACAATCAGACTGGCAGTGGAGATACGATATCTGGACAGCTCAACCTTTCTGCGAAGGACAATCAGACTGGCAGTGGAGATACAATATCCTCGGAGAATGTATACTTCAACCTTTCTGCAGTGGACTTAAAATTCCAGCTGGAGCTAAAGAGACTTGAGTTGGTGGCCAGGCGTTTGGAGATAGAAGCCAAAGAAAATAAGCATCTGAGGAGGCATGAGAAGGAAATGTGGACTCTTCACTGGAGTCATGGAGGTAATGGGGAAGGGAGTAACTGGACCGCAGAAGCACAACAGGTCAGTAGATTTCTTTCACAATTTAAATAGGGGGATAATTTTGATAGTTTCATTCATATGTTTGAGAGGGTATGCAAACAGTATAGTGTTGACCAAAGGCTCTGGGTACAGTTCCTGACCCCCTTACTCCCATGGGAAAGCTGTAACTTTTTTTGTCGAAAATGCCTGACTCTGTTTTGATTATACTGCTGTAAAAATGTCTTTTAGAATGTCTTAAGCTATCAACTGAAATGTATAAGAAAAAGTTTTGTGAGCATAGATGCAAGGCAGATGAAAGTGTGTGTGAATATGTTGCTGAACTGAGCACTTATTTTCATAGCTGGGTGAGTGGATGTCAGGTCACCAGTTTTGAATGGCTGGCAGACTTTTTGCTGAGGGAACAAGCCCTTCACACTTTGACTGAGGACATGAGAATCTGGGTAGCTGATAGAAAATGTGCTACTTCAGATGAGTTGGGGAAGAAGGGAGACCTATACCTGACCAGCAGGGCAGACCTACACAGGAAGCAGAACCCCAGTACTGCTTATGGGTCTAAAGGAACCCATTGTGAGCAGCACAGACTGCCACAACAGAATCTGCCAGTAGCAGGGGAATCCACTAGTGCAGGTTCACGTCCAGGAGCTAGGGTTAAATGTTTTGAATGCAACCAGTGGAGCCATGTGGCATACAGGTGTCCATGGAGGCAAGTTGGGGAACCAAAGGTGAGGGAGCCAGTAAGTGGGAAAGACAAAATGCCAATAGTAGGTTGTCTTGGGACAACAAGGGTACCAAACTACCACCAGAGGCTATATCCTATTGTAGTGAATGGCAAAGAGACCATTGCTGAGAGAGACGCAGCCTCTGATATAACCATTGTAAAGCCTGCAATGGTTACAGAGGAGCACTACTTGGCTGGGCAGTCTACTCCAGTCAGGGCTTTAGGAGGGATCCCATTCCAAATACCTTTGGCTAGGGTTCACCTTGACTGGGAAGGTGGAAAAGGAAGCCAGCAAGTAGGTGTGTTTGAGGATATACCTGCAGATTTCCTGATAGAGAATGATTTTGATAGTGCAGTACCCTGTGCTTGTACAAGTTACATGCAGTCAGGCTTGGAGACAAGCATGTGGGTCTGGTAGCCTGGGAGAGACCCAGACAGACTGCATACTTGCAGCCAGGACTGGTGAGGTGGTTACTTCAGGCAGGGAGCTACTCTGAAGCAGTGAAACTGAAGATGTATCACAGCTGCTTGTGGGTACTGACGGCCCCTTGGACAGAGTGACTGAAAAGGTAGATGTGAGTAATAGTACCCAGGCTGACAGTGAAGCGCCACTGTCAGAGGATGCCAGACTTCCTGTGGAAGGGGAGCTGGGAAGGGTTACAAGGGGAGAGTTGAGACAGGCTCAGCTCTCAGACCATACATAGCAAGGCCAGAGGCAGGTAGCCATTGAGGCACCTGATTCTCAAGGAAAGGGGGAATCTGTATACTGGGCCAAAGGGTTACTTTACAGAGAGTGGACCCCTGAGGGAGGACTAGAAGGAGAGAGAGTACAGCAGTTGGTAGTGCCTGGAGCCTACCATATGGCACTTCTAGCCATAGCCCATGATATTCCCTTTGCAGGTCATATGGGCATAAAACGTACAAAGAGGCATATTATGCATAACTTCTATTGGTCTGGAATTTCCAGAGATGTAACAGGGCACTGCAGGACATGGCATCAGTGAATGAAAGGTAGGCAAGGCAGGAGACAAGGTGATAGCTCTTTTGATGCCTTTGCCTGTGATTGAGGAGCCATTTCAGAGGGTAGCTATGGATATTGTGGGTCCTTTGAGTACCCCAAGTTCCACAGGGAAAAAGTATATCCTAGTGGTAGTGGATTATGCTACATGATACCCTGAGGGGTGTCTTTGTCCTCCATTGAGGCAGAGAAGGTGGCAAATGCTTTGTTAGAGATTATCAGCAGGGTAGGTTTCCCAAATGAAATACTGACAGACTGAGGTGCCAATTTCATCTCAGACCTGCTAGCTTGTCTGTTTGAAGTCCTGTGGGATGAAGCACATGAAGACCACCCACTACCATCCCCAGACTAATGGTCTTATTGAGAGGTTAAACTCTACAATCAAGCCTATGCTACGGGCATTTGCAGATCAGTTTAAGAGGGAGTGGGACAAATATTTGCCCCATCTGTTTGCTTACAGAGAGGTTCCCCAGGAATCCACAGGTTTTTCACCCTTTGAGTTGCTGTATGGGCGTAAGGTAAGGGGACCTCTAGATTTAATTCGAGATGAGTGGGAAGGTGAGTGTGAGTCTCACAAGGAGTCTGTAGTGGCATATGTCCTAAACCTCAGGACAAGGCCCAGCAAACTCATTGGCTTAGCCCAGGAGAACCTGGCAGAAACCCAACAACAGAAAAAGGTGTGGTATGACAGGAATGCTCAACCTAGAGAGTATGCTGTGGGGGAGCAGGTAATGATTTTCATTCCTGTCAGACACAACAAGCTGCAAGCAGCTTTGGAGGGACCCTACAAAGTGGTAAGAAAGTTAAGTGATGTTAACTACATGGTGGAACTGCTAGGCAAATGGAAGGGGCACAAATTGTACCATTTTAACATGATGAAACCTTACCATGATAGGGAGACCCTTGTGCTGAGCATTTGCAGTGGATTGCAGGAGGATTCTGAGGGAGATCTGGGGACTGATCTCCTCAGTGAGGCTCAGGCTGACACCTCAGTGGAAGAGGTAACAATGCCCCAGCAGCTATCTCTTACCCAGGTTTAAGAAATCCAAGCAGTGTTGCAGGAATTTGGGGACATGTTCACTGGGAAACCAGGGTGCACCCACCTGGTGCAGCACCAGGTGGATACAGGACCACAAAAGCCTATTAGGCAGGCCCCTTATAGGGTGCCTGAAAGAGTCAAACAGACTCTGAGGTAGGAGGTACAGAAGACGTTTGAACTAGGGGTGATTCAAGAGTCCAACAGTCCCATGGGTTTCCCCAGTGGTGCTGGTGCCAAAGATGGATGGCAGCACCAGGTTCTGTGTGGATTACAGGAAATTAAATAGTCAAACAGAGTCAGATGCTTACCCCATGCCTAAGACAGATGAGGCCATAGAGCAGCTGGGTGGGGCTAAGTATCTTACAACCACTGATCTTACCAAGGGTTACTGGCAGGTGCCCTTGACTCCCAGTGCTAGAGAGAAGTCAGCCTTTGTGACTCCTTTTGGCTTGTATGAGTTCAAAAAGATGACCTTTCAGATGAAGAATGCCCCAGCGACTTTCCAGAGGCTGGTAGATAATATCCTAGTAGAAGCTGGAGGGTTTGCCCTTGATTACCTGGATGATATTGCTATCTACAGCCATTCCTGGTCAGACCACCTTCAGCATGTCAGGGAGGTGCTGGGCAGACTTCAGAGGGCAGGGTTAACCATTAATCCAAGCAAATGTCAGGTGAGTATGGCAGAGATCTCCTACCTAGGATACAGAGTGGGGAGTGGTAAGATAAGGCCATAACCTGCCAAAGTGCAAGCAATTCAGGCATGGCCTGCACCTGTTACTAAAAAGCAGGTGAGGGCATTCTTAGGGTCAGCAGGGTACTACAGGGGGGGTGTGAAGACTGGTAGAGAAGGGGTGAAGGCTGCCAGCCTAGCCAGATAGAATTTTATAGATAATTCTATCATTTGTAAATATAAACGTAAAATATGGGCTTGTTTCCTAAATGAAAGAAAACACTGTAAAATGTGAACTTCAAGATTGTAGCAACATTGCCATCTGCTGTAAGGAAAACTAAGCCAAGCAATTCAAATGTTCTTTGAAATTAAAATTATGTTTTGTATGTCCTTTGAAGTTAGACTTTTGAGTCGATGAGTCTGGAATAAGCATCCTGCCTATTGTTTTAAGGCTAACGTTTATGACCAGAATGTACATGTGGAATGCCCTTTATTGCTCTAAGTATAAATAAATGTAAATGCAGTTTCTGTGTGGCCTGGGAACTCCAGACTAAGTGTCAAAATGATGTAATGTGTATACTGTGAAAACCCAAGTGTCAAAATGATGCAATCTGTAAGGGCCCAGCAGAAATGTTTGTGTGATTTTACAAACTATTGCTCAGAAAGAGACTGGAAGCATTTTTGTCTTGATATCCAACCTCATCACTGCCTGTTGTCTTAAGTACGCTATCTTATAAGTGTGTTTTCTCGTAAAAATAGCTAGGACTATAAAGATTAGACTAAGTGTATTTCTGTTATGTCAGAACTGTGCTATGGAATTATTTTAAGTTTCTGTGTGATCTCTGAACTCCTGAATAGCACTGTGGTGTAGTCGTATTGTCTTATTTTTCTAGTATTTATTATTAAATATTTTTAAAACACTTTCAACTGTGGCTGGTTTATGTAGAGATAATTAAGCTCTAGAGTGCATTGCATATTTGTAGAGTTTATTGTACAAGGCCACTCTAATAAGCCTTAACTGATTAGTCACACTTACCAATTGGATAATAATATTGCACAGTAATAATTGGACATCCTTTTAAGGGCCATTGGGTAGCTGATAATTATTAGCTGGTGGTGGCAGTAATTACTACTGTATAGTCTGGGTAAAGGGGCACAACTGGAGAATCTGTGTCAGCCTTTCCCAGCAGTCTCTGTGAAGTTGTATAAATACTTATCTCAAAGTGTGTGTGTGTGTGTGTGTGTGTGTGTGTGTGTGTGTGTGTGTGTGTGTGTGTGTGTGTGTGTGTGTGTCTGTGTGTGTGTGTCAGCTACTTGGGCAGGGACATGAAGCACTGGTCAGACAAAGAGGGTACTGGAGGTTAGCTTGCCAGCTAGGCTGAAATCTTGATCCTATAGCTGTGCCAGTGAGGAAGTCTTACTGGGGACCTGTGGAGCAAGGGAGCAACCAGCCCCAGACTGACTGTGATCTCTGTGTGCACTTAAGGGAAATTATACTTTATTGTGTGTATTTGTTATCCTTTCCTCTTATATGAGACACTCTCTCTGGTGTTAGTGGTGAGGATTGAGGTCCCTTGATTGCTGGGCCAGGGCACGGGCGTCACACAACATTCCTCTCTTACAGATGTAAAAAAAAAAAGTTGTTACCTGTCCCACAAAAATATTTTCATCCTATACACAACTCTCCACTTCACAGGCTGGCCTTCTTCATAGACTTGATTTGGCGCAATTGGCTATACAACATGAATTTGTTATTACCCCTCTTTGTTGAGGTGACAGTCCAAATTCAGCTAATATTCTGTATATATGTTCATTTTACACTGTTAAAGAAGTGAATAGCTATGGTTCTTTCTTTCCTCCCTCCTGCACATTCTTGCATTGCTTTCCCTTTCTTCTTCCCCCTGATTGTCCCCTATTTCACTGCTTTCCTATCTACCCCATTTTAACACATTCAATCTGATTAATAAATAGAATCACACACCACACAGAGAAGTAAAAAAAAAAACTTTTTGTCATCTGCGTTTGTGCAGTTTGGCATCGTACACCAATGCCAAGCAATGTTGAATGCCTTTTCATTGGTGTGGTTACCTCCTCACAATGCTGCTTAAACATGCTGTGCTAAGGTAGCACACATTGAATGCAGAACTAAGAATTATTTGATTGCATTAAAAATACATATTTAAAACTATTAAATACACCTAGATCAAACTCTATCTCATCTGGTCTACAAAAGAAATATGACAATGCATTTACACCTGCTGTCATAGAATAAGCTAAACAGCAGGTATGTTTCTTATGTATGTACTATCCACACTGCTGATTGCAATGTGTCTCTGCTTAATGTGTTTGTGCGGTTGTAAGCAAAGTAATAGGACTCTCATTTTATCAATGAAGCACAGGCTAATTTTTTCTCACCACTTAACTACAAGCAAATGGGGAAAGTGGTATAAATGTGATTCTTGCCTACACACTTTCCCATCTATTGCTTAAATATGCTGCTCAGTGGTGTGCTATGGAAAGTGCACATAAGTATGTGTTACTTATGTTTACTGCCCATTTAGTCTTCATCCCATGCAAATACATGTAAAAACACAAACAAAGGGAAGGCTCTTTTTAAGGAAAAAAAACACATATTTACACCATGAACATCTGTTACCCGCACACATGCACTTGAAACATGGTCTCTCAGTACTTTTTCACAAATATGTCAACTACACTAGATAAATAAATAAAAAATTATTTTGTATATACAATGGACATCTTTATACTGACAATAGACATTCACATTTTCCAATACTTGTAGGAATGTGGACAGCTGTTTGCATAGAGTTTGCAAAATTGTCTTTTTAAGGTACATGTGCACATTGGAAACACAACAGCAAATGCTACACTTTGCACACTCATCAGTCTGATAACATGCATATCTTTAATATTTTGACAGTTTTACATGGCTAGCTATACATTTCAGAGAGGCCGCCCAATATTTTTCTCTCAAACATCCAGTCATGATGTCTTCCACAATAAATTTTCCTGCAGACTTGTAAAAGTGAGACTTGTGCCATGGTGTTTGTGTTAAGTACTGAGTTTTCTAGTCTGTGTACTCAGGTAGGGATTCTAATCTCATTACAGTCAATATGTGTTTTTGTCTAGTGAGAACAGCATAATTGTGTATCCTACAGTCATCACTCAAATCCCATGGAGTACCAATGATTTGACAGTTGTACATGCCTGCACATACATTTCATTCAGGCCTCCAAACATCTTCTCTCAAACATCCAATGATGATGCTATCCACTATAAAATTTCCTGCAGCCTTGTTAATGTCAAATTTGTGCTGTAGTGCTTTTATTAAGTACTGAGTTATGTGTACTTAGGTAAAGATTCTGTTCTCACTGTGGTCAATTGGTGTATGTGTGTGTGTGTGTGTGTGTGTGTGTGTGTGTGTGTGTGTGTGTGTGTGTGTGTGTGTGTGTGTGTGTGTGTGTGTGTGTATATGTGTTCACTTGGCTGACATTAGCGGGAGTATTTTACAATAGCATGTGGGACACTGCTATTACCATTTTCTTTTTACCAGACACTGTTGATGTAAAAATTTATAAAGTGTTGTCCAAAATTCTCCAAGTCAGACTTCTGCTGTGGCACTTGCATTAAATACTGAGGTATTTCATCAATGTACTTGATAGGTAGGGGTTATCTTGTCACTGCAGTCAACTGGTGTGTTTTTGTGTTTGTTCACTTGGTTGACATTAGAGACGACATTTTACACCAGCATGTGGGACATTTCTATTACTATCTATTCTTCACCAGACACTGTTGATGTCATCACGTATCAAGTATTGTCTGATTTTCTTGAAATCAGACTTGTGCTTTGGCACTTGCATTAAATAATAAGGTCTCTGGTGTGAGAGTGAGAGAGTGTGTGTGTGTGTGTGTGTGTGTGTGTGTGTGTGTGTGTGTGTGTGTTCACTTTAGTGACATCAGAGAGAGCATTTTACACCAGCATGTGGGATACTGCTTTTACCATATTCCTCCCACCAGACTCTGCTTATGTCATCAGCTATATCTGTCTCTCAAGCATCTTCTGTTAATGTCAGAGGCTAGGTTCAGATCCCTAGAGTGAGTGAGTGACTCATTCAATTAATTTGCAAATGTGTAGCATTTCCAACAGGGCAGGGTCAGAGACTGCAAACAAAGACATTGACAACCTTCAAACACTGGACCCCACTCAGTTTGGGTTCATGAAGGGCCGATCTTGTCTCCAGAACCTGACGGACTTCTTCGAATCAGTCTCCAGAGCCATTGACAAGGGTAAGGTGGTCCGCACAGCCTATCTAGACCTTGCCAAGGACTTTGACACACCCCCCACTCTGGAATCATAGATAAACTTACTAAGCTGGGCATTAATCCCTACGTCACCCAATGGGTTGCTAACTGGCTTACTGATAGAACCCACACTGTAAAAGTAGCCGACTCCAAATCCAGCTCCAGACAAGTGACAAGTGGAGTACCTCAGGGTTCAGTCCTGGGACCGCTCTTATTTGCCATCTACTTCTCTGAAGTACAGGCCAACACTAAGGTACTCTGGCTAACAAAGTTCACAGATGACTGCAAACTGGGAGCCATTACTGAATCCCCAAATGATGTGGATATTCTACAAAAGGGCCTTACAGAAACAGATGCTTGGTGCCAGAGCCATGGGCTCAAGCTCAATGCCAAGAAATGTATAGTTATCCCCTTTGGGAAAAAACATGTACTCGTGAAGTACCATGTAGGTGGCAGTACACTAAACACTGAAAGTGTGATAAGAGATTTAGGGACACAGGTGGACAGTGGTATCACCTTTGATAACCACATCGCCACAATAGTCTGGAAATCCTTCTATGTGGCACACCTCATCACTAAGGGCTTTTCATCCAGAAAAAAGGAGGTCATTGTCCCACTGTACTCATCCCTCATTAGACCCATTATAGAATACAATGCTCTGTTTGGTATGTACCTCTCAAGCCATCTGCAACAACTGGAAAGGCTGCAGAAATACCTCACTAAAAGAATCACAGGCCTAAAGCAGATGCCCTATGCTGACCGCCTTAAAAAACTCCAGCTATACTCTGTCGCATATCGTCTAATCAGAGGCAATCTCTGCTTAAAATACAAGGCCATGTCAAACCCAGAGCTGTTGGACATGCTACACTTAAAGAAATCCCAATCCCTCAGAGCCGCATGGTCCAGAGATCTAAACCTTGTCATCACAATAAACAAAACATGCTGGAGGGATAGGTTCCTGACCCAGAGATTCCCCAGACTCTGGAATAGATTGCCCATACATGTCAAGCAGAGTGCCTCTTTAGCCCTCTTCAAAAGGAACCTTGACGATTGGATGGGAGAAAGGAAATTCACCCCAGGGATCACGTCAGTTGCCCAGCTAGACAGGGGTCCAGGGAAGTAAATAGTGTGGAAAGAAATAACCAGGGAATTGTTATGGCTAGGCTTGTATAGGCCCTAGGGCTGATAGCCTAGTACCAACCTATGAACCTATGAACCTATGCACTGTAGGCCAGATGCAATTCACATCTCAGCAGCCTGTACAGTACAGAATATAGTGACAGGGCTTTCAGTCTATCCATGTACATCATGGCATGGTTTGCAGGACCTGTATTTTATTGGTTAAAAACCCCTGTGGTCTGTCCAGCTGCTTCAGGTGTCTGGTGAGGTCCATGCAAAAGAGAGCATTGTATTCTATTAGTGGTCTGAATAGGGACAAGTACAGTGGTGTTATAACATCCTCAGACCTTAATGCGATGCCCTTACTTATGAGGTGCATGATGTAGAAGGCTTTTCTTTACCACTGTGGAAATGTGTTGGTTGCAGTTGAGATTGTTATCTACCTGTGTTCCCAGGTCTTGCACCACTGGGTTTGAGCTTGGGGGGAGAGGGTTGTTGTCAATACTGTATTAGCAAGGAATTCCACTTTGCCAAAGGCATTAATAATGGCACTTTTTTGTGTTTAGTTTTAGACCGTAGCTCTGGCACTAATCATTTGTCTGTGTTAGTCCCTCCTGTAATATGTTAACATTGTTGGGGGATTCAAAGATTACACCCAATTTGCATTCGATTTGCATTCATCTGTGAACTTGGTAAGCCAAAGTTGTCTAGTTTTGCCCAGACTTACAATAAATAGGTTCTAAATAGTGAAAGGCCCAGCACAGATCATTGTGGTATGCCAGTGGTGATGGCTCTACTGGTAGAGGTTGAGTCACCAACTTTGACAGTATGTGTCCTGTCAGTGAGCCAATTGGATACCCATCTACTGATGTAAGGGTTAATCCCCAGCTGGTAGTGGTTCTCAATGATACGTGAGTGAGGGGTTGTGTCAAAAGCTTTGGCCAGGTCATGATAGGCGGTATGCACTGTCTTACCTTCATGCAGGGCTTTGATGACTTTCTAAAATAAGTCTACTAGGTTTAATAAGCATGATCTATCCTTAGCAAAGATAAATTTGGTTGAGCCTAGAGTTTGAAGGTCACCTATGTCCTTGTTGATAAGCTGTATAGTGATTCTTTCCATGGCCTTGCAGATGAGACTGGTTAGATTTATGGGTCTATAGTTCCCAGTGTTGGTTGATGATCCCCCTTTATGCAAGGGGATTACTGTTGGTGTTTTTCACTCTGCTGGAACAAAGCCAGTTCTCAGGCTCTGGTTAAAGACAATGCTAAGTGGGTCCACTATGTCCTGTTTTAGATTGCTTAGTAAGCAACCTGGGATGTTATCTGGTACCATTGAGACCATGTTTTTAGCCTTGCAGAGTGCAGATATGGCCTGATGTCCAGAGATACTAGACAGAGGACTGGTGTTAGGTATGCTCTTGGGTATGGCTGGTGGGGGTCAAAGAGGTAAAGTTTGGACCAAATCTGTCAACTAGCAGGTTTGCAATTTCCTCAGGTGCAGCTTCATGTTTACACTCCTAGCATTACAGAGCAGAACCTTGAGTTTGCCTCCAGTGAATTTTGTTATGTCAGAAATTTTATTGCTTTGACATTACCTAAAAAGGTACTATGGGAGAGGCAAGCACATTTGCCAGTATCTGTCAGCCTAGAGGATGCAGGTACAGACCGTTTCTGGCAAAGCAGCATGGCCTGTCAACCATGTCATCCCAGGTTGAGACATACTGAATCCCCCTGGACTGACACCACAAGTTAAAACAGTTGTTGAAATTCATCATATTTTGTTGCTATTGTGGCACCATCCTGGGTGAATGTAGAATGTTGCTTAGGGCTATGGTTATTCCTGCCTGGGACACATAATCTGAGATTTTAGCCATGTGGCTCTTCATATCATCCAGAGAGGTAAGTTCCAATTAATTAACCCCAACATGAGCTATGACATAGTCATTAACAGTAATTGTTTTTGAGTGATGTGAGTGGAATGGTGTAATACACTTGTAAGTATATTGTTGGCATAATAGGACATGTGTTGTAGTGGAGCAGATCAACCATCAACACAGTTCACATTCCACTATCACAGTGAAAACTGCAGTATGGCATAGGTGTGCAAGTGTCTACATACCACTATTAAATGCTCTGTGATACACATCAATAAAAGTTCATGTTGATTACATGGTAGCATAAGTTTTATCTCATGAACATGTTGTTATACTGTGCTATACATAACAACATATCACATGTTTGATACAATTACAACCTTTTGGAATTCATTGTTCCTTTGTGTTTCTGTAACGAATTATTGTTGAGAAGGTCAGCAGCAACATTATGTGACTATTAGCATTTGTGTCAGGAAATGTTCTGCATTAGTCACAAACAACTGATTTGTAATGTATCCTGATACGGCATTAGACTGCTCAAACACAGATTGCCCATGAAACACAGCTCAGGCATATGTATAGGCATATGTTGTACAACTGATGTAAGTACAAGACATTGCTACAGTTGCACAACTGTGTGCATAGCATCAGTGTGTGGAATGTTTTGAGTGATGATGCTTGTATTTGTAGGTCTTCACAAGTCATTTATTCCAATATATTTGAAAGGTTTAGTGGAATGCACAACTAAGCACAGATGTGCAAGTGGATGCCACCAGACGCACCCAACTAGAGGAAATAGACAATCTGCTAGCTGACAGTTTGTCTCACATGTCACCACCCTGTCACCCACTGTTGATCAGCCAAAGTATACATACAGACATTACTCAGTTTGTATGACAAGGAGGGCAGCACATCTGTGTGCAGTGCACAACTAATAGCACAGAATCAGCTGGTCGTGACAAAATCACAGAATGCCTATAGCATGACTCAAAACATGGACCTACCAGACACGGTTGGATCCATACTTCAACACAGCATCCAGACAGAATATTCTCCTTTAGAAGGGTGTACAGCAACATGCATCCATCTGACTGGGGGGGCATATAACCTGATGCATGCATGTATAGGCACATATTAACCATACCACTCAGCCACAGATTTTCAGAGAATGTCCAGATTTTTGCATTATATTTTTGGTCCATTTTTCATAAGATTGTGGTTTATTGGCAAATTAGTGTCAAATCATTAAAGATTGAAATTAGAAAATAATGCCATACATTTGAGTTTCAGACTTCATGCCCTTCAGAAAATGTATGCTAATGCAAAACCTGCCATTCTATCAACTTTCTAAGTTTGTAAGAGCAATATTTAAAAATTGCCCCTATTTTTGGGCCTTTGTCCCACTTTTAATTATGGCTTTGTCCATATTTATTGCTCTAAGAGGTTGAGAGGTATGATACTGAGTCTTCTCATTTGTGAGGCAGACCAACATGTTATCCTTTTCTAAATGGACACTGGTAATATCCTGGCTGGTTGTGAAAGACATGTGTGATTTGTTCAGGCTACATCCATATCTGTTACATCTGTTAGATGTTCTCAAGAAGGTCAACAAGGGCATGCATGATGACAACACTATCATCCTGCAGAACTTGACCAGGCGAAGGCATTTGACACAAATCCAGGCTGAGGTATTATTGTGAAACTGTCACAAGTGGTCATAAACACCTATGTCATTAAGTGGGTAGACCACTGGATCACATACATGGCATATAAATATGTTGAAGTGTGTGAAGTGACATATATCTAGAGTCCAGTGATCAGGCCTTTGCCTCAGGGCTGTGTGCTAGGCCATTTGCTGTTCATTATTTAAATTACAGACATAAAGAATGACAAACACATCCTTTGTTCAAACAGATTTCTGGAGGACAGCAGATTTTGGACAGTCATTGAATCCAAGTTTGATATGAATATAATACAGACAGTATCAACACACAAAGGATTGCTGCTACAGCCATGAAGGCACATGAGATGAAAACAAATCATGGGGGGATTTGTTATGTTCTAGAAGTAAATGCACAGCCTAATGATAATCTAAACAGCGCACCCCTATGAGCAGACCAAGTGGTATGTGACATGTGTACTCAGGTAGATGGTATGCCGAATGCCCATCAGTATGTGTCGACAGTGGTGACTACTCCCTTGTATGTAACACAACTCCTCAGTATGTGCAGGACATCCACATCAAAGGCCATTAGACTTCCATAGTTCACAGCCTTTTTCACACCAATAACTGAGTGCAATGCACCTGTTTTCATGTAACTCCGTACACATCTTTCTGGGATGCATTACTCAGGTGTGTCATATTTGCCACAGTGAGTTCCCACACATCTTATTGGCCATACCTAAATACTCTTTTTTTGCATAAACATTAATGTCTGATGGTGCTGAACCCCCTTCAAGGTGTTATACCAGATGCATGTGTGATATGTGTTCCTGTGATGCACACAGTACATACACAGTTGATTGGCAACATTAATGGCATGGGTTACATCCGTGACAGTGTGCCATATGTATGCCATGCACACCTCTCAACTAACCATGATTGATCATAATCTCACATACAGGTACAGAAGTGTCCCTCTTAACACCTCCAGCAGATGTTAAAGATTCAGGACTGTGTGCTTGATTCCCCTCATAGATTGCTGACAACTCCTAGTAGTTGTACAAGTGTGTTTTTGCAGAACTATCTATGATCACTCACAATCACATATGTTATATCAGAGAGATGAGATTACTGTTGGTATTATTCTGATATTGTCCTTCATTGTGCATGCTTCTGTCTACTGCTGCCAATGAGCCTATCACTATGTGTCCCACTTGGTTGAGACCTCTGCTGACATTGCAGTCATATTCAGGCAACTCATTTTGCACAGCTTCACACTATGCACATAAGCCCTGTTGTATATATTATTCCTGATATATATCCTGAGCATTGTTCACGTCAAGATGCTTATATCGCAAAGAACCTTCTCCATTGTTATGTCACCTTGTGTGACAGTCACATAATATACATTCACTGTGCAGTCTGTACTGTATCATGTAAATATCTGATTAGTATCCATGCTACAGCTGTCTTCATTGACATGCCCTCATATGCTGTACATTGACATGTTTTACCTGGCCTCTTTACCAGTGTTCTTTCCTACAATTCATCTTTATGTCCCTATTCAATACATACACTTACCTTGACTGTTTGTTTATAATGCAGTCTATGTACCCTTATAGATCATTTACAGAATTTTTGTTCAGTATGTCTGAAACAGATGTCCACAATAATCTGCCCTGTATACACGTTCATATAATGTGTTAGAACTATATACATTGCTTTATTAATAACCCTGGTAATCACTGTGGCATTCCATGCAAACACGCCAACTTTGTTTGCCAGTAGGTAGCCATGAAACCATGCTTGTTTACATTTAACTGCAGTGTATGGTATGCATATGTAATTAGTGCTGCTACTTTACGCCTACACGAAGTTTATTGAATCCCTGGAATAGTCTTTTCCAAACTGGATAAGACTCCTCTTGCAGGTCAAGCAGTGTGATTCCCTGGCTGCCTTCAAACATACCTTAAAAATTAGATGGGTACCCTAAAATACACTTGAGGACTTAAAGACCTTACTCTCATAGGATCATAGGAGGTTACTAGGCTAATGGCCCTGGGGCCCTTACAAGCCTAGCCAAGAAATTATCCCCAAAAAACCTCAGTTAGCACCTGTCACCCTTGTCAATGAAGGACACAGGTAGAACTCCTGTGACAAATTTGTGGTTTCCCATCCACTTATTAAGGTTGTGCTTGAGGAAGAGCAGAGAGGTATGCCATTTGACATGTATGGGAAGTCTATTTCAGAGATGGGGCAGCCTCTGGAAGACAAACCTGTCTCTACAGCAGGTTTTGTTGATGTTGCATATTAGATTTATGCCTTTTGAGTGGGTAATGCACGAGGAGTTAGACTTATGGATATGGAGTATCTCTAGTAGGGCAGGGTTTGATATTGCCTTGTAGGCAAGAAACAGATCACCTCTGAATAATCTGTATGATACTGAATAGAGTGATAGTGATTTGAGCCTGTCTGCATAGGACAGGTGTTGGAGGCCATAGATTCTCTTTGTGAGTTATTTGTGTGACCTTTTCATTTGGTGCAGGTGTTTAGAGAGGTACGTATCAAATGGGGCATTATACTTAATTTTTGGCCTAATGAGGGAGGGGTACAGAGAGGTAATAACATCCTTTTTTCTGGATGCATTCTCTTTACTTATAGTATGAAGCAAATAAAAGGCTTTTCTGGCCACTGCCACTACATGATGGTTGAATGTGTGATTGTTATACACCTGAGTACCCAGGTCTCTCACCACAGGTTGTGTGCTTAGGAGGTTGCTGTTGATGTGTTAATCAGCAGGGGCCATGTTTTTCCTGAATGGCATGATAATGCATTTTTTTTTGCATTTAACTTAAGGCTATGACTTTGTCACCAGTCATTTGTTGCTGTGAGACCCTCTTGCAGTATGTTAACATCATTTGGGGAGCCAGTGACAGCACCCAACTTACAGTCATCTGAAAACTTGGTCCCCCGCAGGCCTTTGATCTTTGCCTAGACATCTGATAAGTAGATACAAGCAGTAGGGGTCCCAGGACAGATCCCTAGGGAACAACACTAGTGATATGTCTGCTGTCAGAAGTGGAGGTGTTTATTTTGACCTTGAGGGTCCTATCGGTGAGCCAGTTGGCCACCCACCTGATGAGATAGGGATTTTCACAAAGTTGTGTTAGCTTTTTGATGATGCCTGAGTGGGGGATTGTGTCAAAGGCCTTAGCCAAGTCAAGGTAAGCTGTATGCACTGACTTTCCTTCATCCGGAGCATTGGTGACATTCTCAAAGAAGTCAACCAGGTTCAACAGGTAAGATCTGCCCTTGACAAATCTAAACTGGGTGGGGTCAAGTGCTTGAAGATTGCCTATGTCCTTTTTTATGAGATCCATAATAATATGCTCCTTGGCTTTGCAGATCAGACTTGTCAAGCTAATAGGGTAATAGTTTCCATGGTCAGTAGTGGCACCACTTTTGTGCAAGTGGATGACAATGGCACTTCTTCACTCTGCTGGAATGAAGCCTGTACTTAGGCTGTAGTTGACTAGGGTGCTCAATGTTAAGCTAGTTCTTGCTGGAGATGGTGCAGAATACAGCCTGAGCTGTGTTCTTTGCCTTGGATAGGGCCTTTAGCACTTGATCTATGGAGATGTAAGGTGCGGGACAAGTATCGCGGATGTCGAATTGAGCTTTGTAGGGAATAGTGGGGTGAAGCTTGCACTGAACCTATGTGCTAGCAGGTTGGCTAAGTCAACAGGATCAGTGTAAGTGGTACCATTAAGTACTAATTCGGAACAAACCTGGGATTTGCCAATGAGGTTCCTGATGTAACTGAAGAAGGCTTTGTGGTTTCCCTTTGCTTTGGAGAATAGTTTCAGTTCATAATTGGCTTTGGAGGTTTTCACTAGTGCTCTAATTTGCTTGTTGAGGCTGAGGAGGGGGGTTTTCCAATTTGGAATTTGTTCCTTTTTACCCTTAGACAACACTTTCTTCCTTTTGTTGTAAAGACTGTTGATAGAGAATGTCCAGCAGACAGGTTTGTGTTTCCTTGAGGTGACGGTTTTACTTCTGTTGGGTATGGCTGAGTCCATGGCTGAGTCCATGTGGTTGTACAGGTGCTTGTATACTGCATTGGAATATGGTTCAGCATAGTTGTCTGCATCCTCTGAGAGGGGCAGTGATGTGAAGCTACTGATACCCTCCCTTAAGAGGTTGTAGTCAGCTTTTGAGAAGATTTTTGGCCTGGTTTTGGCTGAGAGGGGAGGGATAGAAATTTCAAATGAGACAGGCCAATGATCTGATCTCCCCAGGGAAGAACATACTATGGGAGTGGTGCAGCAGTTGCCCATGTGGTGAGAACCAAGTCCAGAATGTTATCTCCCCTTGTGGGGGAATGAGATGAGGTGGTCTAGTGCATTTGAATTGATGAAGTCAAGGAATCGTTGGGTGAGTGCATTAGTGCAGGAATAGTTCACCCAGTCTATGGTAGGGTAGTTGAAGTCACCAAGGGCCAGGGTGTTAGGTGGCACCTTGATGGAGTCAAGTAGGTCCAGGTAGGAGGAATGGGTGTCCTGAGTCATGGAGGGGGATCTATAACTGACTATAACATGGATGGGTGTCTTGCCAACTATCAGGTGCGCCTGAGTAATTCCAGTGCATCATGCTGGTGAACCAGTCTGCAGGTGTGCCTGTCCTTAATGAAGATAGAGACTCCACCACCCTTAGTCTTCCCAACCTCATTTTAGTGTCAGAAAGTGTGAAATGAGGTATAGCCAGTTAAGGCAGGGGTGCTCTCCACAGCCCTGAACCAAGTTTCCATGACTGCACAGACATTGGCGTCTTCCAGTGCGCAGAGATCTCCAGCGAGTGCATTTTCAGTTTAAGGCTCCTAGCATTAAACAGCATGACCGTCAATATGCTTTTTGACAGATCTTTTATATCAGAAGATTTGCCTTTGGGACATAGCCTAAAAAAGGCACAGTGGGGGAGGCAAGAGCCTTGGCCAGGATCTCCTTGAAAAAACAGGGAAAGCCTGAAAATATTCATTTATAAGGCACACATGGCTTCTGATATAATAGTCCTGTATTCCTATGATTCCTATATAGCTGTTGCTGTTTTCTTAGAAACTTTTGATGAAGATTTTACTACAAGCCTAGCCCACTCAGATTAAATATAGTCACGCGGCATAACAGTTCTTCTTGCACAACAAAATATGTAGAGTCTTTTAGATCATTATAATACACTAATTTTGAACTTGTCAGTTGCTACTATTTTTATCACTTACTTTTTATGTATAACCATAAATTAACAATGGGCCAGATTCATGAAGGCTTGCATGGAGTCTAAGAGTAGTGTAAGACTCCATGCAGCCTTCGCGATCCAGGAACAGCCCAAAGTCCGTGTAAGAGACAAGCTAAAATGTCCCTTACATGGAGTGGGCGTGGATAAGCTAATCACCTCACTTGCAGCTAAATAGCATGCAAATGAGGATGATTAGCGATCCAGGAAGCCCGGAATAGCCCATGTAAGAGCCGTTTTAGCTGCAGAAATGTACTCAGTTGACAACTGAGTACGTTTCTGCAAAAACCGCAATGGAGCCATGTCAGCTCCAAATAAAGGGTGCATATGTGTCAGGCAGCATGCCAATGGCCAAATATGCTGCGCTGTATAAAACATAAAAACGAAGGTTATAAACCCACAAATGTGGGTTTTATGCAATACATGGAATGTCAATGCAGGGACCAGCAGACCAAAACCAACATGGCCACCGTGTAGTGGTTGCTAAGTGGGGAAGCTGAGTCTAAGAGATGTAACTAAGCATTAGTAGGCAATCTGATGCAAATGAGTGTTAGGATACTGAATTCCACTGTCACATAGCAAATGAGCACAGTCTGAGTAGTGTAAGAGTTACAGAAGGGGGAGGAACAGAGTAGGAGATAGGTGACATCACAGGAGGGAATGGTAGAAAGAAATGCAGTTCATTGGAGGTCAGAGTTACATGACAGATGTCAGACAGATATCATGGAAAGAGGTGTGCAACTAGATAAGCATGAGAAAGTCAAGAAATGGAAGGTGTACACTGTTGCCTACACCCAAGTTTCTTGCTAGGCGTGCATGCGCATGTGTGCGCGCCATGAAGCGCGAGTAAGGCAGTGTGTGCGCGTGTAAGGCAGACTGAGCATGTGGGAGCGTGTTGGGAGATGTTTAACACTGTTTGTGTGGGTATGCATGCGTTTTAATCCGAATAAGCATATTCTGAACCGTGTAAGCATGTGTGCGCGCGTGTAAGCCACTGTGAGCGTGTTTCTGCTGGTTTGCACATGGCTCCTCCCTGAGGAAACAGAGAGGAAAAAGGAAGCAACAGATTTAGTAGGAAGCTAGCAGGGAATACTGCTGGAGCTATCAGGTGAAAACAATTAGAAGCAGGCAATTACACAGGCAGAATAGTAGCCCAGCCCAGCACTTAAAACTCTGCAAACAGCAGTGCAGGATGTTTCTCTCAAGAGACACTGCAAGACAGGAGTTAAGTTATTAGAAGTGAAAACTGAAAAAGCTGAACTCAGAGCAGAAATGTTAGGGGCTGCCATAGCTGTCATAATGAGACATAGGCGACTTGCTGAGGGTGGTGACAATGCAGATGGTGCCAGACAACCCACAGTGAGGAGACGGAGAAGAGTGTACAGGCCCAGGGTCACCTACCACGGGTTACATGAGCTGGAGATAGTAGAGCACTATAGAGTGGACAGAGACCTCCTGCAGCAAATAGTGGAGCTGTGCAGGCCAGGCCACGCCTCACACACAGAACCAACAGAGGGGAACCCATCCCAGTGGAAACCAAGGTATGTGTTGGCCTAAGAATACTAGCAACAGGTACCTTCCAGAGACCAACTGGTGATATGATGGGGATATCACAGGCATCAGCCTCCAGGGTACTGCACCAGTTCCTGGATGCCATGTCAGCACATGTCGGTGATCATGTATATTTCCCCAATGCCCGTGAGATATTGGCCAGCAATATGCGTCTCTTCCAGCAAATAGCGGAATACCCTGAGGTAGTGGGTGCAATAGACTGCACGCACATACGCATCAAAGCACCAGCCGGTGAGCGGGGTAGGGCATACATCAACCGCAAGGGCTTCCCCTCCATCAACTGCCAAGTTGTGTGTGATGCCCAGGGCATAATAATGAATGTGTGTGCTGGCTGTCCTGGGAGCTACCATGATTCCCACATCTGGCATTTGACGCAGCTGTACCAGACATTTGCCAATGGGGACATCCCGCACGGACACCTAGTGGGGGATGCAGGTTATGCACTGGAGCCGTGGCTGATGACACCCATCAGAAACGCACACACACCTGAACAGGAACGCCATAATGAGGCACACACACAAACACGTAATGTAATAGAACGTGTGTTTGGGCTGCTCAAGTCACGGTTCCGGTGTCTGGACACATCTGGTGGAGCCTTGCAGTACACACCAACTACATGTACCCAAATTGTCATGGTATGTGCTATGCTACATAATATGATCTTGCGAAAACAGCTGCAGCAGGACCAGCATAGGGCCGGGCCAAACAGCCCCCCACCATTGCCAAGGCCATCACAGGCAGAGCGTAACTCGGAGGAGGAACAACCTGAGCCTGCCCCAGTAGGCAGAAGGAGGCGTGCCCAGTATGCCCTGGCCTTGGCAAAGAGGCAACGCATAGCACATACACTGGCTCAGTAGGAACCCTGGGAATGATACCCCTCTGACTCACTCAAATAATAACATGGATGCCTACAATGACATGACCTGCTCACAAACATGTACAGGGAAGTGTAATATGCGCATCCGACAGAGGCAGCCCTGCAGCACCACCTGAGGCATGAATGCCATGTGTTAAGTAATGTAACATCATGTACTATATGCACACCTGAGGACCCTGACTAACATCCTACCCTCACCAAGCATCATGCCACAATATGACAATGAGATGATCAAGTGCAATAATTGACTGAAGTATCGCAGTTAGTCAAAGGGGATCCAATGTGTGCCAGTCTGGGATGACATGCTGAGCATGACATGATGCTCCACCTGCTAGGACTGGCATGCACCTATCAGTGCAGGCTGTATGGATACTGGCAAAGGCTGTTGTTACCCACAGTGTGCCCTGAATAGGTAAGGCTCAAAACACAAACCTATCTCCATAGGTATCAGAAGGGATAAGAATAAGATAAGGGATAAGTCGAAACAGCAAGATGCATGCAGTCTAAACTCACCCAGTATGGAGAATGTTGATATCTGTGCTGTAACAGAAAACTGAGTCAAGGCTCACAACAGCACCCTATCACTACCAGGTTACACCTCATACTGTGCTGTACAGCCTCAAAACATGGAACAAGCTACAAAAGGAGGGTGACTAGCAAGAATAGTCAAGGATAACCACACCCCCATGTTGGTACCACAACAAGAAGCAGCATGGACTAGCCATGGTCAAGTAACAGTGGCTAAAACTGCCCCCCAGTTTATAGCCTGCTACAGACTACTGTCCCAGCACCAGGAACTGCACCTGGCCTATGCTGGAATATATGAATATATCAAGTCCTCCAAACCACATTATATTGGGTGACTGAAAATACCCAGACATAGACTGGGAGCATTATACTAGCTCCAACAGTGTAGGACAAAAGTTCATAGAATCCATAAACCAAAAGGCCCAGGAACAACGTACCACTCCCACAAGAGGGGTAAGCATACTGGATGTGATAATCAGCAACATGGGTACTGGATGGCAAGACGAGAAGTGTATTGCACACTGGTAAAACCAGACCATAGAGTAATCACACTGGATATACAAATCCTGACCACAGTCCCTGGCCAGAAAACCACAGTGGAAAACATGTGTAAAGCAATTTTGCACTCCTCCAAACTGATGTGGAATCCATTAAAGGTCCTGTGCAGGTGCAAAATATGGGCCACACCTCAGAACCTGTAATACAGCCATTCCATGAACACTGCCAGGAATGCTTGGATTATGCAATCCTAAATTAAAACAAGACACAATGCCATACACGCAGGCATCTGGCATGGTGGACACCAGCCATAACCAAACCATGCAAGAGAATGAGGAAGCTACTACATGATAGAGCAAACATAAACAATGAAGTAATCATTGATCAGTAGTATGGCAATAAAATATGTCCACACATACAATCCACTAAGGCCAGCCACAACAAGTTGAAACTGTGAATCCTGAGGCAATGTTACACCTGCCCCAAGTACACAGACAACCCCCAACTCCACCCAAGAAATACAAATATATGTGAGAGATGCAACCATCTATCCAAACTGGAGGCTGAGCTCCCTCAACTCAGTACTCCCAAAACTAGTCAGGAGGAGAAGGTAACTGCACACACCACACAGTCCCACATAGACCTATCACAACTGCAATCCAAACACATAAACACAGAAAAACATTCCCAGAGGCACAAATTACAAACACAGCACACTAACAGAGGCCTCTAAAGCAGACACCCAATCAAACAACCTCCAAACATAGCACATGCAACACATAGTACACAAAGCTGATGTGCCAAACAGTCAGAGGCCAGAAGGAGAAACAACATGCCTGATACAGTTGTAATAGGTGACTCCATAGTCAGACACACTGCTGTCCCGCACACCAGACTGAACAAGGGAAAGGGTACAGTAAGCTGCCTGTAGGCTGCCACAATACGCAACATAACAGAAGTATGCAGGTCACTCCAAAGCAAGTAGAAATATGATGCAGTCATAGTCCATGCTGGTGTGAATGACCTGAGATGTACCTCCCTAGACTACATGAAAAGAGACATAGATGAGCTCTCTGATTATGTAGTCCAGGCCGGTATGACACTCACCGTTTGCAGCATCCTACCCTTACCAAGAATAATGCCAGAGTACAAACACGGAATGATCAGTCATAGCAAGTGGCACACTTACTGGTGTCATTCCAAGGGGATCCAATGTCTGTCTGCTTGGGATGTCATGCTTGACAAGCCACGCAGCTGTTCTTGGGATGGCTTGCACCTGTTAGGCCTGGGAGTCTGGATATTGGATAAGGCCTTTGCCACCTCCATAGAGCCTTTTGTAGGCAAGGCTGAAAAGACTAACCCACCACCCTAGAAAACATAAGTGGAAAGAAACATAAGGGTAATGCTGACCAAAGCCAGATGTGTAAACCCCAATACGCATGCTCCCAAGGCCATCCCCAGTATGGAGAACATCGATGTCTGTGCAGTGACAGAAACCTGCTGCAAGCCTCCTGACAGCACACCAGCACTACCAGGTTATACCACATATCATGTGTCATGGCCCCAAAACCTGGAACAAAACATAAAAGGAGGGTGATTATCCATATTCAGCACAGACACCCATACGTCCAGGTAACTGACAATGCACAAGGCATTGGAGTCCACCCATGTGCATCTAACTGTAGGCAAGACTACTGTACAGTCTGTAGCATGCTACAGACCACACTCTCACACACAGGAACCCCACCCAGCCATCCTGAAGACACTGGACAGTATGAATGTCCCACCAAATACCAAACAAGGTACCACAAATTACCACATAGGTGGTAAACCATTATGTATGGAAGGAGTAATCAGGGACCTAGGGACACAAGTGGACAGTAACCTGTTATGTGACACTCACATTGCCAATGTGGCTAGGAAGACTGTCTGCATTTGACTCCGTATCAGGAAAGGATTCACATCTACATCAACAGAGGTCATTGTGCCCCTATACTGTTCTCTTATCACACCCATAATCTAGTACAATGCCTCATATGGGATGTACCTTACCTGACACCTGCAGCAGTTAGAAAGACCTCAAAGGTACCTCACCAAGAGGATAAAGGGTCTCAAATATATGTCATATGCTGCCTGGCTGTAGACACCCCAGCTGAATGCAGTCACATACTGCCTACACAGAGGCATTGCATGCCTGTTGTAGAAGGCCATGCCCAACACAGGAGTAATGGACATGCTCCACCCCAGAAAACTCAAAGCCATCGGAGCTCTGAGAGTGAGAGATGTCAACCTCAACAAATAATGAAATAGGATGTGCTGGTAGGACAGATACATAATCCAGAGGCTCCCCACACCCTGGACCAGAATCCCACTCCATGTTAGGCAGAGCCTCTCACTGACACCCTTCAACAGGAATCTTGCCAAGTGGATGGATGATTGTAGAGTTACACTGGGGGTCTTCACTGTGTCATATCCAGACAGAGACACAGCAAAGCAAATCATAAATGGCCATAATATTCACATAGCAAGGGGTGGCAAAAGCCACACACACTCTGGCTAGGCTAACAAATGCCCTAGGGTGGATAGCCTAGTATGAACCTATGAACCTATGAAGATACAAATTGTACAGGACACTAAGGATAATCCCAAGGCTTTCACAACTGATGGTAGGAACCGTGTTGGAAATTCACAGATATGCTCTGAATCACACAAATATCACAAATACACACACATATTGCCACATACATCCTGACAGGCGCAGTGCAACCCCCCCCCCCTCAGAATGCAGAATATCTATCCCAGCAGACTGCTGGCCCCCTGACATTGCAGATGCTGAGGTAACAGCCAGCATCTACAAAGCAAAACCCACAGCAGCAATGGTATGAGATGGTGTCCTGGGCTGAGTGCAACATGGACTCCAAGATAAATGGAATGCCAAATCACACTACTGCTCAATGTCATCCTTACCACAGAATATGTACCCAAAGAGCAGTGTACAACAACAGTGGTCCTTCTCAACAAAGGTGTTGCCTGAATGGATACTGAAAACTACTACCCCAGAATCCTGAGAAGCTCGGTCTGCACAGCTATGGAAAGGATCAGCATGTAACATAGACATAAAGATATTGGGGACCTACTGACACCGGACCCTACCCAGTGTGGCTTTCTTAAGTGCAAATCCTGCCCCTAAACATGTTTGACTCAATTGAAACAGTCATTAAGGTCATTGATGAGGGCAATGTGGTCCACACAGCGTAGCTGGACCTTGCAAAGGCTTCTATACAAAACCCTACGTGTTCATTATAGATAAGCTCACCAGCTTAAATATAAACCCCTATGTCAGTAGAGGGGTTGAAAACCAGACCAAGGACAGAACAGACATGGTCAGACATGCTGCAGCCATGTCAGACTACAAACCAGATATAACTGGCATCCCACAAGGCTTGGTCCTGGGATTTCCCTCGTCTGGTATATATGTGCCATAGGTACAGGCAAACATGGAAGGACTGTGTCTGAACAGGTTTGCAGAGGAATACAAACTGCTCACCATATATGATCCACCAGCTGACACAAGCATCCCACAAAAGGGCCACATAGAAACAGACAACTGGTGCCATAGCCATGTCAGCAAGCTAATTGCAGAAAAGTGTATAGTCAACCCCCGTGGATATACAGTAAGTGCCCACCAATTACCACATAGGTGTTAACCCATTATGTAGTTAACATGTAATGAGAGACCTGGGGACACAAGGTGATAGATATCCTGCATTGGACAAACATGTGCTGTAGTGTTTACAGAAACATACCATATACCCACCTAATCATGAAGGTTGTCAGATCTAGATAAGGGGAGGTCATTGTGGCTCTGCAGTCATCCTTCATCAGCGGTACAATTGACTACAGTAGCCCCTGTGGGATGTACCTCAGCAGACACCTCCATCAACCGTAAAGACCCCAACAGTACCTCACCAGGAGTATCAAAGAGCTTGCACAGATGCCATGTATTGCTTGTGTTGCTGGTATCAATAAACATGCTGCACCTTGTACAATCTGAATGGCAGTGAGCTATGCACATGAGAGACCTGAACCCCAGCACTGACTTACATAGGACAAGCTGTACTGCATGATCCATAACATAGAAGCCACCCCCACCCATGAGTGAACTCCCAGTACAGGCTACCCATAGAGTCACTTAACAATTTTCCTCAATAGGAATCTTGATGAGTGGATGGGAGATGGTAGCTTTATCCTGGGTATCACTGTCATGTCACAGGTAGACAGAGGCACAGTATACTAACCATGACATATATCATGGCAAACTCCACTTACAATGTGTGTTGAAGGACAAACACACTCTCCAACTAGCATTAGACATGGACTAGGGCACATCGCTAGTGTTTGCAAATGTACACCTATGTTGTGGAATACACTACCAATGTTGGACAAGCCTGGTTTAAGTAGTTCATATCTGAACAGAATGCAACATGGTCAGATGTACACAACTGGCCCCTAACCAGGCTGTTGTGCTCACTATCGTAATGTAAAGCAGTGATAGCATTAAAGCCCAGGATACTGTCCACCACAGTCAAAGTACTACCAGTACACTATACAGTACTACAGTGTTAGGTCAGTGTGAAAGGATGTTGACAACTGTATGCAAAGTATCCCATGCAAACACTGCAGGCACAGTATAATCCTGTTGTGTTCACACACAAAGCAGTTGTACAGTAACTACACAACATGACACACAACACACAACCATAAATGGGTGATATTTGTTGAAGTTCACACTCATCCACAAATGTGGTGGGCTGCAGAGTTCAACATATGGAATGCTCACACTGGGCATGCTCACACACTTTGATAAATGAGACATATGTCAGACAACATGCCATGGGAAGGCTGAACTGGGCATGCTCACACACTTAAGCCAAATCTCAGTTTAGCAGTTGGACACACATATCTGGTCTTTTTACGTATTATTCCAGGAACCAACCACATTACAGCAGTCTGCCCAGTGCACCCAGTTAAATGACTACAGAGACATACGTGATATAGTGGATTCCTCCCATATGCAAACATCTTCCACAGATGCACAAGTTGTTCATACAAACAGGGAATGCTATGGCAATAAAGATGTGCAAACTGTCTATCAGCAACAAATAATGTGCATTTGACAATTAAACATATGGGTGTAGAGGTCAACACTAGGCTCTTTGCCCTAGGGAATGACAGCTTAGCCAGAGTGTGCTTGGCGTCTGCCTCCCCACAGGATACACATTCCCCTTTCTAAACACCGATGATGTCAGCACCCTATAAGTACAGCAGGAGAAAAGAAACCTCCCAGTAATGTGAATAGCGTGCTCTGCTAATATATTTGTCACAAGTGTCATAACATAGTTAGGTAGGGGTTTGAATCCTGCAAATGCTTAGTGTGTGTGTGTGAGTGGGGTTGGTGTTTGTGTAAGTCTGCGGGAGAGAAATCCCCCTTTTGGCAACTGGGAAAACACACTACAGGATGCACATTCTCCTTTCAAAACACAGATGATGTCAGTACTCTATAAGTATAGCAGGAGAAGAGAAACCTTCCAGGAATGCGAATAGCGCACTCTGCTAATGCGTCCATCTCAAGTGTCATAATGTAATTAGGTAGGGGTTTGAATCCTGCAAATGGCAAGTGTGTGTGTTTGGCTGAGGGGAGTTATTGTGTGTGAGGGAAATGTCCCTTTTGGCAACTAGGAGAACAGACTACAGGATGCACATTCCCCATTCTAAACACCGATGATGTCAGCACTCTATAAGTATAGCAGGAGAAGAGAAACTTCCCAATAATGTAAATAGCGCGCTTTGCTAATGCGTCCATTTCAAGTGTCATAACATAGTTAGGTAGGGGTTTGAATCCTGCAAGTGTGTGTGCTTGGCTGAGGGGGGTTAGTGTGTGTGTGAGGAAAATGTCCCTTTTGGCAACTAGGAGAACAGACTACAGGACGCACATTTCCCTTTCTAAACACTGATGATGTCAGCACCCTATAAGTACAGCAAGAGAAGGAAAACCTCCCAGTAATGCGAATAGCACACTCTGCTAATGCGTCTGTCTCAAGTGTCATAACATAGTCAGATAGGGGTTTGAATCCTGCAAATGGCAAGTGTGTGTTTTTGGCTGAGGGGGGGTTAGTGTGTGTGAGGGAAATGTCCCTTTTGGCAACTAGGTCAACAGACTACAGGATGCACATTTCCCTTTCTAAACACTGTTCAGCTGAAGGCCATGGCTCTGGCACAAGTTGTCTGTTTCTATTATGCCCCTTTGAAAGATGCTTGTGTCGGCTGGAGAGTCGATTATGGTGGCCAGTTCGCAGTCATCTGCATATTTGGTCAGCCACAGTCCATCCGTGTTGGCCTGTACCTCCAATAAATATATACCAAACAAGAGAGGTCCCAGGACTGAGCCTTGTGGGACACAACTCGTAACTGGTTTGGAGTCTGGCATGGCTCCAGCAATTCTAACCATGTGGGTTCTGTCCTTGAGCCACTGTGCAATCCATCGAGTGACATAGGGGCTTATATTTAAGCTAGTGAGCTTCTCTAGAATGCCCAAGTGGGGTATTGTTGTGAAGGCTGTGTGAACCACCTTCCTCTCGTCAATGGCCTTGGTGACTGTTTCAAAGAAATCAACCAGGTTAAACCTGGTAGTGCTGGTGTGCTCTCAGTAGCCCTGAACCAGGCATCTGTTACTGCACAGATATCGATGTTCTCCATGCCAAGGAGAGTTTCGGGTGCATGCATCTGGAGGTTTAGACTTCTGGCGTTGGGTAGCATTACTCTTAGTTTCTTATCCCTTGTGATACCTATGAAGGTGGGTTTGTCATTTGAGCCTTGCCTAACATAGGCACTATGGGGGTAGCAAGAGCCTTTGCCGATATCTGAAAGCCCAGGGGTGACAGGTGCAGGCCGTCCCTAGCGAAGCAGGTAGTTCAACAGAAGATGAATATGTGAAGGTGTAGTGCCTGTGATTAGTTAGCAGTAGCATATATGACTGCTCACGTGGACACATGCCAGGTAAGTCATATGCACTCTGTCACAGGCAATGTACATGTGAACAGGACAAACAGTGACATCCTGTCAAGTCGGACATGGACATACATATAGTAAGCTATGCAGATGGCACTAGGAGTCCACAGAAGCTCTATAACTATGCATTGCAGGTGTGATCAGTATTCCAGGGTAATTGCAAGCAAACATGCATGCAAACAAAGCTAGAGTAAACAGGGCTGCATGTAGTCCATTGTACAACAAACAAGCTGTACCACTTCCAGTAGGTAACACTGCAAATATGCAGGCACTATGCACATGTACATGGAAATACACAGGTCAGATGGCTAGGGTCCAGTCTCAGCGCACACAAGTGTACAGACCATGTACTGTCAGGATGTACAATAACTGGATGGAAACCCATGTGCTCATACCTGCAGTAATACACATGTCAAATAGACACTGAGCCTTCACTCAGTGGTTCCATACTTAGTAGGATGTATGCTACCTGGCCTGCCACCACAGTATCCTTGACATATATGGGGACTCTCCCTCCTGTGACAGTTAGTTTTGTGTGTTGGGGCTGTCTAGCATGGTATGAGATGTGAGCATGCAGTGCTAGGGTGCTCCTGTGTGTCCTGTACCAGTCGTGTAGTACTGCACACATATCAACATCCTCAAACATCTGCATTGCAGAGTCCAGTGTGGGCAACATACCACTTGCAATTTACATGTCCATCATTGCGTATTACTACATTCATTACCTTATCCCCTGTGCTACCTATGTATGTAGCCTTCTGTTGACATCATTACCACCAGTATGCCAACATGTGCAGATGATACACTATGGTACTTACCATGGGTGTAGACAACAGTACATGACAATCACACATTTACTGCATCAGGCATGCTGTGATATACCCACAATTAATTCAGCACACAGTACTGTTAACAACATGACACTATTACTACACATCTATGTGGTCACCCTGTGCATCAGCAACATGTTAACCTGTACCTGCACAGTTGTTACAGATTGCAGGAGGTGGCACAGTTTCATCATATGCACAGGGTGTGAACTTGGTAAGCCTGAGTCAGCCACCGATACCACCGATTGACATGTATGTGTATGTGTGTTGGTGAGGGACAGCAGTAGAAGGTGGGGCAATGTTGATGCAGTGTGTGCGTGTATGTGGTAGCCCTAGGTGTTGTCAATTCGCATGTGTGTATGGATGCACACAGTTCCACCTCATGGCTGCCATTTACTGGTGTTTGTGGACAGCCACAGACTGTACCTGCCAGGTCATACAGATCAGTGTCTCTGGCCACGGACACGGTACCTGTGCCTTGCAGGGGTGCTACGGACCGTATCCGGTACCAACCCAGACTGGGCACTGTCATCAGAAGCAGGTGTTCATTGACTGGACACAGATTCCTGTCGGGCATGGCTAGAGCCATGTGCACATGGTCTCCTGGGGCGGTCTGATGACAGCACAGACCCAGCATTGCTGGGGCTACTGCTGGCACTACGGGGGCGGCCGCGGCCCTGTTGTCGTCCGCGATTACTGCCAGCTGCTGCTGTTGCTGGCATATGGCCACATCGATGCCTCAACCGCCCACCATCACCCTGGCTCATGGATATGTAGTTGTGGAACCAGTCTAATATGTCCCCACAACGTCTGTCTATGACATCGGTGAAATCACGGATGGCAGCCGCAATGTCACGCATACTGTCAGTCATGGCTGTGCGACATGCTGTCAGCTCCCTCAGACCCTGTCTGGTGTACCGTTCCATACGTGACTGTGCCTGCATGACAGCCCGAAACATAGCTGAGGTTGTAAGACCTCTGTGGGCACATCTGACAGGGGCAGTACGCCCACGGATGCTCCCACGAGAACCCCTGGACATCTGTCTGTGTGGTACCATCTCTGGGCCATGCCCATGGCTGCTGTGTGGGGAGGCATGTGCCACAGATACCACATTACCCTGGTCAATGCCCACTGTATGCTGTCCATCACCTAGGGACATTGGTGACAAAGGGTGTATTGGCAGGATAACTGTGCGCATTGATGATGGGGTCGACAGCTGTGTACTGTCAATCGGCTGACCAATGGCGGACCCTGGCATACCTTCCTGTGCCATTACACAGATGTCATCATTATCAGTACCCACGGCACCTGATTCAGGTTCCCTGCTACATGACACCAGAGCAGCACCAGAACCTGTGGGAGGGAAACAGGAAACACAGTTTACAATGTCTACACATTACCAGTGATGCACACATGCACACATGCACAGGTGCACAGGTGCACACATGCACAGGTGCATACATGCACACATGCACAGGTGCACACATGTACACATGCACAGGTGCACACATTTACACATGCACACGTGCACACATGTACACATGCACACATGCACCCATGCACACATGCACAGGTGCACACATGCACACATGCACACATGCACACGTGCATATGTGCAAACATGCACACATGCACAGGTGCACATTTGCACACATGCACACATGCACACATGCACACACGTGCACACGTGCACAGGTGCACACATGCACACATGCACACATGCACCCATGCATAGGTGCACACATGCACATGTGCACACATGCACATGTGCACACATGCACACGTGCACACATGCACACGTGCACACATGCACACCGTTTCACACAATTGTACAGTATTCAGTATGCGTGATATCAACACACAGACACAGACACACCTACATGCATACAAAGAGCACTACTAAGTGAGCCAAATAGTACTATTACTATCAAGACTATTACAGGAATTGTTAATACACACTCACCCGCATGGATAGGCTGCATTGCTGTTATACCAGAGGGACCTGCAGATGTGAAGAAACTAATGTCAGTGGGCACAACTGTGCCATTGTTACTGAGTATGATACAGGTCAGTAGTACAACAGTCGCCTTTCACAGGTCAGCTGCTAATATTGAGGATATCACACTTGCACATTAAATACTATGGTGACAGCTACAAACCAAGGACACACCTCACACATGCATTAACTACCAGTGTACACAACAGTCAACTATACATATGGCATATTACCTGCACGCTCACTGTCTTGCTGCTGCGTGGCTCCAGCCTCCATCATAATGCATGTCTGCTGCTGTTGTTGTTGCTGGCGGACTGGATCCACTACACTCATGAGTAGTCCCTCCAGTCTGGTGAGTGGGGGATGTGTAGCCACCCCACCACCTGTGGCGACCTGTTGCCTGTGGATATCTGATGCACGCTGATGGACATGTCTGATTAAATCACTGCAGTGATGTCGTACCTGCTCATATGTCCTATTATGCGTGCCTATGTCATTTACCCGATGGACAAGGTCTTGCCACAGTGCAGCCCTCTCCTGCTGATTCTGGCTGGTGCGGAAAAGAGTATTGCATAATCCCGCACCAGGCTCTGGTGTATCTCCTCATCCTCAGCTGTGGAGTAAGTGGGTGGGCCATGTACCTGAGAAAGAAAATAACCTGATATCAGCAATATATGTCAGCAGAATTTGGCACACATACTACACATGCTACTCGACTGTTATGATACAACATATCTCACATATATAGCATCTGTCTGTCTATTGGTGGATACACATGTAAATGGCCAGGTATCAGTGCTCAGCCAGCAACTGTGCAACAGTACCTGGCACACTCCATACGACATACTACCAAACCCCAGCAGTCAGAACACTGATTCAGGTCAAGAGCACCTCCTCACTCTGGGGGTTTGTATCTAGGTACTGTATAGCCTACATCATCAACTACTGTGAACTGACCACACACTGATTGCCCTGGATATACATATCCCACCTCCACCACCAGCACAAACGACTATAGCGAATACTATTACAGATGCAAACTTTACACTTTGTAACAGTGACATGGTATCCTTTCAGCCCACTGGGCCAGTGGCAGATACAACCCACAATTCTGACCCCTACACAATTGCTTTCTACAGACATCTCCGAGAATGCATGGATCATGCAATCCCATATATGACCAAGACACTCTCCACAAAGGGACAGCATCCTGTCTGGTGGACCCCAGCCATAGACAGATTGTATTACAGAAGATGGAAGCTACTGCAAGACAAAACATAATTCCATAAAGGGAGGGCATGTCTGAGCAGCACTAGTAAGGATCTATTTTCCATCATACAAAAATCCATGGGCAACTTTGAGAGGGAAATCAAGAGGGACACTACAGATAACCAGAAGGCCTTCTTCAGTTATGTTAGCAACCTGGTCAGGATCAATCCTCTATGCCCATAGTTAGTACACAACAACAAATATTTCACTGACACCACAGATATTGACAACATTGTGGCAGACAGGCTCAGTGCAGGTGTCACCCCGCCCTCTCCCCCAAAATAAGACATAGTTATCCCAGCTGACTGTAACCTCCCTGTCATCACAGATGTCCAGGTGAGAGCCACCCTCAGGACAGCAGAATACACAACAATGAATGGGACCTGATGGTATCCCCAGTTGCATGCTACATAAACTCTGACAGGAGCTAAACACACATATAGAAGTGCTATGTAACACTAGCCTGACTACAGGATATGTATCTGTACACTGGCGCACAGCAGCAGTGGTTCCACTCCAGAAGGAGGCACCTCAACATACCAATACAATACAACACAATACATTACATTACAATACAATACTATACAATATGCTATTGCCCCTGGGACTACAGCAGCGTACTGTTCTGCTACCCTGACCATTGTGACACATGTGGTGTGATGGTACCTGCTGCTGTCACACAGTTACACAGGGTGACTCATATGGCATATTACCTATCTGACTAACATTCAGCAGGGGTATGTGTGACATGTACTCATGGGGAGTTTGCTTCTTAACACTGTGTGGTTTATTGCAGTGTATGTCTTATCTGTGGGTAGGAACTTTTACCTCCACATGTGCACTCTATTGCAGTGGCACGGACGACACACAGCAGTCATTTAGGTTGTGGATGGTGTGAGGTGTTACTATGGTTGTTGGACATCTGTCATGGGTGTGACTTACATATGTAAATCTGGGAGTGGTAACCTCTATGTGGGTAGTATATGTGTACTCTGTGGTGTTGTCAGTCACTGTGCATTGGTAATGTGTTTGAGTGCATTGTCACAGTGTTGTACATGTCACTATGTCCTTCTCCATATCTGTAGCTGTCATGTGAGGTCCATACCATGGCATCCATTATGTGGTGTGGAGGGGTACACCGACCTACATGTCCATAGCTGACACACCATGTTCGCTGACACATACCATGTGCAGGTATTCCAGGGATAGTGTGCCACTGTGAATATCATTGGGGCCACTATTGTACACATTTATGACCCTGTTCACCCCTGACACATGCAGTGGTGGGCAGCCAATCACATATCTGGTGGTTACTGGTGTAGGTGATTTGAAATGTGGTATGGTACTCCGGTTTTGACACTGGTGTTCACTCCATGCCTTTGTCACCAGGCACCTGTTGCAATACATCTGTACACATGTGCCACACTCAGAATGTATATACATCTCTCTCTCTTTCTCTCTATGTATATATATATATATATATATATATATATATATATATATATATATATATATATGTATATCGATATATCTATGTATATATATATATATATATATATATATATATATATATATATATATATATATATATATATATATATATATATATATATATATATGTCTGTATACATATACACATATATATATATTGATGTACATATATTGCTATAGATGTGGAGAGGCGGGGGGACACAGAGGGGGTGAGAGTGACAGAGGGGGTGGGACAGGGTGTGTAGATCTGTAGATAGTCAGATCAGTCTGTCTATGTATATGTATCTACATATATCTATATCTGTATGTGTGCATTACATATATATGTCTGTACAATATTCTATCTACATCTGTCTATGTATTCCTACATCTCTCTCTCTATGTATGTATACATATATGCATATCATATATATATATATATATATATATATATTTATATATTCATATATATATATATAAATATATATATATATATATGTGTATATATTTATATATATATATATATATATATATATATATCTATATATCTATATATATATATATATATATATATACACATACATCTGTTGACATACATACATCCATATGATAGATAGGTGTATCAACATGTTTGTCTACCATACTGTATACACACACTAACATACTGCTAAACATACATAACTGTGAAACTTACTTTGTACATGGCACTACAACCTACAATCAACCAACATTGATATGTGCACATAGATGCTCTCACATACAAATGTATGTACAGCCTTCACTGATAGTTGCTGTATGTCCCCTGCCCTTTACACATCTCCATATACATATGGATACAGACCAATGACACATATGGAGGGTTCACAGTATGTAGACCTTTATAGTATTACTTTACATTACCTGTGTTTGTCACAGCTGCTTGTGTTGCCGTATGGTTCTCTGTCCTGCTGCTCCACTTCCCAGTTGTCAGCTTTCAGGTGGCTGTTGCTGAACAATTTGTTTGTGTCTGCTTAATTGCAATTTTCTCTGTCTCTGTCTCTGTCTCTCTCTGTCTGTCTGTCTGTCTGTCTCTCACGTCCTTCTCAGGGTGCAATGAAAGTATTGCATGTGTGGACTGGGAGTACAGCATACTTTTGTAGGTATCTGCATATGCCCATGTGATGGCCTCTGCACCAATTGTTAGCCAGCATTTGCTAATTGCATGCAGCCAGTTGTGTACTGATTGCAGTTCTCACTGTGATTTCAGAAAAGTGCTATAAAAGGTATGTGAGATAGGCATAGCCCTTTCAGATTTTAAGGGCAGGGACCATGCTGTTATGCTGTGGACAATGTTCTGTGAGTGTAAAGGTTGGTATCTCTCTCATATTTCCAGGTGTGTTGTAGATTAACATTCCTCCATTCATTTCTCCAGTTTCCTGTACTAACTGTGTATGTACACTGACACCTACAACTACTACTACTGTTAATGTGTGTGTGTGTGCTTTCCTTTCACTTTTGCTTGCACTTTGTTGCTAAGGCTTCAATATTTGCCCTTTACAGTCACTACTTGTATGCCTGCTAGGTGTCCTGACTGTAGTGTGCTGCTGTAACTTTCCTATTTTCCATGTACATTCACACCCTGGAATGCTTGCTATATCTGCTAGGGTGTTACAGCATGCAGTGTGGTCTGGCCATGGTGTGGGCCTTGACATCTATTAGGGTATTTGAGTATGCTGCTGAGCAGGCCCCAGAGACTTTCAGGTTCATCTGTTATCTGCCTCATGGAATGGTACATATCAGTGGGGTACACCCATTAAAATGTCTGGTATGCTGCAGTTGTGACTGTGGGTTAGCATGAGCATATGTATTACTACACTTTTTCTGCCATGCAAGTGGTGAATACTTTCAGGACTCCATAGTTACCATTGCATGTGTTACACCTTTCTGCCTACTGTTTGTACATTTCACATGGAGTCTGTGGGGCATCCCTGTAAGTCATTCACTGTTGCTATGTCTAGGCTCTTAACTATTCAAATATGGTGGTGTCAGACCCGTCATGTGTACAGATATTTGCAGGTTCTCCACATTTCTGCCTCATATTTTGGTCAATATCTCATGCACACCTTTTTCTGGCAAATCACTCTGGGCTCAAGTCAGAATATGGTGACAAACATTCAAGTTTCAGACTTCATACCCTTCCAAACATCCCACAAAATGCAGACCCTGTTACTCTCTGAACTGACTGCGTTTGTTGTAACATTATTTGTAATGTGTCCCTGGTTTTGGGCCTTTGCTCCACATATTTTATTACTTGGTCCAGATGTGTTCCTGTAAGAGGTTGTGGGGTATGGGCAGTGATTATCCTGCTGTGAGTATGTGTGTGACTTGCAAGGTGCTATAGTGACATTATTACCTACTAGCTACCAACTAGCATGGCTGTTTCTGTTTACACACTACTATTATGGAAATCCACTAGTTTTGATAGTAATTCTAAATGGCATGCTTTGTGTACTGCACATCTATATTCCCTTTACATTCATTCCTACTATTACATGATATATTTATTTTAGCACAATGTTTGTGTATAAGAGTCATAGCTCAGTGGTAAGTCATGCAGACTACTGTTTCCAAGGTCCTGGGTTCGGGACTGCCAGTGGGATTTTATTTTGCTTCTGAACTGACTACAAGACCTGTCAATCAAAGTGACTAAGGCACTTTTAAGCAGTTGTAACCGGGTTAGCGCTGGTTTGCGCGGAGCTCACACATGCGCACTGGCGTTCAGCTCCGCGCAAACCAGCTGACACCCGCTTACAACCGCTTAAACGTGCTTACTCTTGCGCACACCCACGCTATTTTCTTTGAAAGAAAAGAAAATGGGGAGACAGGAAAGTGGTGAAAAAGGGGTCACAAAGAGGGTAAGACAGTAGGGAAACAAGCTTGGGATATGCAATAGGGATGTAGGTAAGGCCCATAGCTGCCCATTTCTTCATCAGCAACAGATGTGCATATCTATGTAATTTGGTGTGACATTTGAAACCTTCCACCCCTGAGAGAGGTGTCAGTACAATAATAATACTTGTTGTACAGCCAATTGTAATTGATAGGTTCCATGTCCAGCAGACATGTGTGCAGAATGGGCAGCTATGTATGGGGCGTAATTTTTTTGTGGGTACAGAGTGCCCTTTTTTTTTTTCAGGTGAGAGTGGTATGTCAGGGGAAGGAAGTCGGTACAGCTGGGGAGGTAGGTTGGGTAGGTAAACAGACAAGACAAACAAGATGCATACAGGGGCGGTGTATGACACGTGTGGGGGGGTTACACAATTGACGGGAACAGAGGTTTGGATATCCAGAGCCCATGAGCCCACAGATGGCAACAGTGGAACTGATATCCCCACCCATAGGCAGTTGCCACTGTTCCTTCACTGCCTAGGATGGGGCTGTGCTGGGGGCTGTGTAGGTGGGGCAACAGGCATGCCTGTTAGTTGCGCCACCCATGCCTCGAGCTGGCGTAGGGGCTCGAGAACAGAGTCCCAAATCTCCCTACGCACCACAGTCTGGACGCTACGGAGGGTGAGTGGTGGTTCTCCTCCGGCCACACTTGCAGAGGGGGGGCGAGCCCCATCCCCTGCAGCGCTTCCACCTGCAGGTGGCACAGGGCCACCGGAGGAGGGTCCGGACTTGGCACTAGTGCCAGGTGCACTCGCCAGCTGAGGTGGGAGAGGTGGGTCCGCTGGAACCCGCCTTCCCTGTCATCCTATGTTTTGCATTATGTCATGACAGTTTGGGTTAGTGACATATAATACCATTCACAATTAGTTGTAACAGCATGCATTAGTATTCCCATTAACCAAACACCCAGATATACACACCATTGAACAGCGTGCATAACACATGCATAATTTGAACAGAAATACACAGTCCAACAACATGCAGGGTTAATTGATGGCAACAGGCCATCAGGTGTGGATGTATGAACAGGGCAGATGCATCAACAGACATGCAAATATATATGACCCAACAGGACAAACGTCCAGGGGTGTTAATTGTGATTGCACATACCATTTTCACGTGGAATGGGTTATATGTGGTTATAGGGTGGGGTAAAGAAAGTAATATTAACACCTTCGAATAACAATACATATGCTGTACATTTCTAATAGCTACAGTTATATACACACTACTGTTCTAACTACAGTTTCCTATATGATAACTATTTCAACTTGGTGATAGGACTGTTACTGCAACATCAATATACATTTTATGGTTCTTCATACACAATCTAGCTTTGTTCAGCTACATCATCCTGCTACATTTGCTTTATATAGCTGTAGACAAGTGTGGATGTTTGGTATATCAGACAATCATCCTATCTGCATATTGCAGACTGAGAGCAACATATCCAGATTTTGGGATACACATTCCAGATGCAGCAACACTTTGAACAGATTTCGCTGTTTGGTTTTGAATCTCACATGCATTTCATTCTGTCTTGACTGCAGTATACTTTATTCAGGGGTTATTACTACTGTATTGCTGGATTCATGACACTTTCTCACACTCTCTCACTTGCTTTCATTTTACTATTCAGGATGGTACTTACTTCTAGGCTTTACTGACATGTTTTACCTGTAGTTATTACAATCCTTTCCAGCAGTCTCACTTCTGTTATGTTTCAGTATTTCCACAGGGATATATTTCACACATGTGATTTCATCATCTTCTGCAGCTATACTTTTCAGCCTGCTGCAGGTTGTGTACTATTTTCTTACAGGTAGGGCATTTTTATTTCAGAATATATGTCAGCCAGTTTCATTTTTCAGTTTAACTTACAGGCTGAAACACACTTTTGTAATCAAGCAATACTTGCATACACTTTCACACTGTTACTTGCAGATTTTATTCCTTACTGACTACACTGCACTCTTTTGCTGACTGTCATACTTTTATATTTCTTTACAGTTACTGGTAGTGGATTACTGACCTGCTTGGTGGCGCAACCGCACCAGCCTATCGCCATAGGCTCTGCAGTTTGCAGAACGGACACCTGCAGCTGTAATATAAATGAAGTAATATTGGAATACACATCTCCATAATATCAGCTAGTTTAATTTCTTACATACATAATTAAATGTTACTTACTCAGTAGTGGGGCGTTGGGTGTTTGCCGGGCCTCCTGGATCCAAAGGTTCAGTTGGTCCTGCTTGCATCTCTTCAGGTCCGCATGGTGGTGACGGACCTGCTCACCAGTCCTTGGAATCCCTGTGGCACTGGTGAGATCATGAGCCAACCGGTCCCACACCTCGGCCCTGTATGCTCCCCAGAGGACCTGGCCCTGCATGAGTTGGGCCTCATGATTATGGACTAGGAGCCAGACCATGTACCTGGACTCCTCAACACCCCACCTCTGTGCTCGAAAGCAACTACCCTCTCCTACTCCTGTCATTCTGCCTGCAGGTCAGTTCTACAATCGTTTATGTTGTGTATTCCCGCTTATGGGGCTTATATAGTCCGTTTTTCCCGCACATATCTGTGATTGGCCATTTTGGAATTGTATCAACTTCAGTAAACCTGCATTGTCATGCTCTAGTTTGTATTCATTCCTATATATTAGCTATTATTGCATTTAAAAGTACTGCTGTCATGGCTTAGTGGTTCTGTACCTTGACTATGGTGTATAGTATCCTGGGTTCGAACCTGACCACTGCTTTTTATTTTTCATGACTGTCTAGACATGCTGATGGGTGTGTCTGTGTAAAGGCAGTTTTGATACGGCTTGCTCAACGTTGCCCGTCGGTTAGCTTGTTTGCACGATGCGCAGCTCCGCGCAAACGGGGTACGCTGCTTTAAGCCTCATTTGGCTATCGGCATGCATATTACACTCAGCTCAGTTAGGGGCACATAGATTTAGCGTGTTAGACCACTGCTCAGCTACGGGCACTCATTTTGCACCAGTTAAACCACTGCTCATCTACGGGCAGATGTACTCACTTTGTTAAACTGTAGCTCAGCTATGAGCACATCTGGCATTTTTTATTCTTTTGTTACCTCACATGTCTTCAATATAAATGGGCTATTTCATTACATTTTACATAAATTGTGGTTTTATGTGTACATATTTGTCAGGGACTTGTTTCCTGCTTATTTTGAAAAAAAAAAAAATATTGGTGTTGTGGGGGTTCGAACCATGAATGCCTGCTCTTCAGCCAACATCTCTACCGCTACACTATTGCTTCTTGGCTTATTTTGCATATTTAGTTCTTATATGCTTTCCCACTGACTGCTAACTGTAGCTGCGCTACAGGCACGCCCTCTTAAACGAGCGCACTCACGGTTAAACATCTTTACAATTTAAAAAAATATATAACATGTTCATTTATATATTTTTTGTTCATAGTCTGTGGGGGCATGTGTTGTGTTGTGTTTATTCACATTTCCGTGGACTCTGTTGTGGGTGTTTACTTTGGGCACTTTTACACTTCTGGGGGCGTGTCCGCTTGCAGGGCTCGGCCTACGGACACGCCCCCTACTGTCTTACACGGACCGTGTTAGACTTAGGTGTGATTCAGCATGCTCTCATGAATATGCAAAGCATGCTGACATCACTCCGTTTAACTGCAGCCTCCGTGTAAGAGTTATAACTCTTACACGGAGGCTTTGTGAATCCTTGCCAATATGCTTTAAGTTATATAAGTGTGACCATACTGTTCTATGAGAATGCTTGGAATCTTTGTAGTTTGCATCTGTGTTACCAGCTCAGATAAGCAAAGCTTTTTGTAACTTTATCGGTGCCCTGGTAATTAG
Source organism: Protopterus annectens (assembly GCF_019279795.1). NCBI lineage: Eukaryota > Metazoa > Chordata > Ceratodontiformes > Protopteridae > Protopterus > Protopterus annectens. Next base: position 124,321,638 of record NC_056736.1, read on the forward strand.
TCTTCTCTATGTCTACGAAGGCTGTCAGTGGTTGTCTAATTAATTGGGCTGTCAACTCAGTCCCATCACTCCTGATGGGCATCCCACTTAAAGGTGGTAAGATATGCATTGAAGTTCTCCTCCTAGTTATATTGCACTTGCACAGTCACTGGGGTAGCCATTGATGGGTTTTTATAGTTTAGTGACAATTTTTTGTCAGATTCTTAGAAAGATGGAGTAACTAATTTAAAGTCACAGCAATTCATTGACTTGGACGCTTCTGAGATCTCTGTGAAAAGAAACAGTATCCTGTTCCACAAAAAAAAAAGTTGCATTTTGTTTTTTGTTTTTGTTTTCAGTATTCTAGATTTTAAACTTTTAAGTTTGATTTAGGAAATTTATTTTTGACATAATGTCATAAATCATCACTGGCATACCCACTGCAAAATTTCCTTTGCCTGCAGCCAGTATTGTCTTTACAAACTACTCTACTCTGTCATCTTGGTACAATGATAAAGCAAAAATATTGGGAGATCAATTAACCAAAATAAGAGAAAAATTTTAATTTTCTGCCAGATATAAATCTGAAATTCAAATGTCTGTCATTATTTAGAGACTACAGTTGAGAAATACACTTACATAAACAATATCTCCTTCAGAAATCTGCACAAACTGGATGTTGAAATTCTCCAAATCCAGAGATGTTTGAGTGCACTAGTTAATTTATTTTAAACAAGGAGAATTCATTGATATCTGAAAGGGAAAGTAAGCATCATTTTTATATCTTCAGCAAGGCTGAAGCAGCAGTCCATAGCCTGAAAGCTTTGTAGGTTACTGGAGTGGCTGCAACTAATTCTCATGGCAATTGAAGAATTAAAAAAAAACATGACTGGTTTCAACTGATATCCACAACTTGAAATACTGAGCATCAAACAGACTTTAAATCCATGCTTCTATATAAAGTCCTTTCTCAACATCTGCCAACTGCATCAGATATCTTGCTACACATGGCTATAATCTTAAACAGTTAATCATGGAGCAGTAGGTGGGGGGGTGATGACTGAATACAATTTTAACCAACTTATACGCATTGTATTTTAGACACATGTGACAGTTGTATAAAAATGCAAAGGTATCAGCAGGCATTATAGCCTAGCTAAGAAAGGTAGAGCAGGGACTGTATTTGCTGTGCGGTTTTAAAGACAGTCCAGCCATCAACAAGAACATTTGCAATTTATTATGTCTTAATTTTTTATACCCATGCAGGATCTCAGACTTGTGAATAATCATAGTGCATTCATAATGTGGGAGTTGGCAGATTGCTTAGGTGACTGAGTCAAAAATAAATACATTTCCAAGACTTGAAGGCAACTGCTAAAATAAAACTGAAATAAAAAAAAATGTTACAGAATATACATTTGGTAGGGCTGCTGCAGAGCAGCTCAAATAACCCAATTTGTTCCAGTTCCAAACACAGTGTTGTAGTGCTGCTGTCTAAAAACTTTTTTCTTCCAAATTATTTATCTGCTTTCTGCTTATTAGGTTAAATAACAGGATCTATATCATATATTCGAAATTCCAAAATGTTGAACACCATATGTTCGAACTTGGAATTTCGAATATTGAAAACATTGAATGCTCAGAATAGTGAATTTTTTTCCCAGGGAAAAAAATTGCTGTTCCGAGAAACATACACACAACACAAGCACACCAAAATAAATAAACCACAAACATACAGTTAACAAAACCCAACCCCACACTAAACCACATATACATTACTAACTATCCACTTACCTTAACCCGCACCCTAACCCTAAGGTACGTAACTCTCGCACCACAGTGGAGGAAATAGCAAAGCCACGGAATGGCCCACCGAAATCTTGCCTTAGGTAAGATTTCAATGTTCCGGGGCTTCACTATTTTCACCATTCGATATTTTGGGTTCAATGTTTTCACGTTCTGCGTTTTACCTCTTCAGAATTTTGATATAGACCCTAAATAACATGCTATTAATTTGTGTGAGTACTCTGATTATAAGGCACCTTAATAAGTGTACCACATTTATATGAGTATCTCTCAACTGTACAGATTTTCACAGACTGTTGAGACCTTTGCCTCATATTTGGTTCATTTTTCATAAAAGTATGGTTTTCTAGCAAATCATTGCTAGAAAACCATGGTTTTATTAAAAACGTGGTTTTCTAGCAAATCATTGGCAATTCATTAAAAACTGAAGTCAGAAAATAATGACAGACATTTGAGTTTCAGACTTCATACCCTTCAGAAAATTCACACTAATGCAAAAGCTGTTTTTCTAAGTTTGTAGGAGCTATAGTTAAAAAAAATGGCCCTATTTTGGGGCCTTTGTTCCACCCCCCATTATTTATGTCTTTGTTCAGATTTTGTGCTCTAAGAAGTTGAGAAGTATGTCTATATACCTATCCACTACAGCAAGGCTTTTCTGGAATCTGCCGCTTTGACATTCACTGGTACTGAATGTGAGATGCCAATACTATTAAGTGCCATTTGCACTGATTGGCTCAGAATTTCATTATAGTCTGCTGACATAACTATTAGCTTTGGTAGTGGATACTGTGAAAGGCTTTATAGTACCTTTATGGCCACTGAGTGACTCAGTCTTAACTACACTGCAGGAAACAAGGTTCCTTTGCTTGTACTGCAGTTTTATGCATTTTATTTTGCATGCTAAAATTAGATCTCTCATACCACTACCATATGCATATGTTATTATCTGTTCATTATCCATTTTGTCTACTACAGATTTAGTCTGCAAAAAGTCTCTACATTGTCATACCCAGACTCCTTGCTGTGAATCATAGAATGATATTTCAGTAAGGATACTTAAAATGTTTTCTATGTAAGCACAATACCAATGTCCCTTATCACTGATGTGTCTGCACTGCACAATACATTGGTTTACAGAGACAGGCAGGTGAAATGGCTCTGACTGCTTATTTCCTAGTAGACAAACCTCGGATGTGGAAGGCATGATGGTAAAGATGAGGCTGGGAATCCTATGTATCCAGGAGACAAGATGGAAAAGCAGTCCTTCTAAGCCACCTGCCTTGTGATCCCAAGTCTACTGTTCAGGAGGAGAACAGAGTATAAATTGTGTGAGAATTGTGGTGAGAGAGAGAGAAGGCTCAGGAGACAATGAGGGATGTCATCAGAATTAATTAGGGACAGACTCGTGGTAATCAGACTGCAGTGTAAGGCTAGAGCAATATGCATAATCTCAGCCCTCACCTAACAACAGGGTTGTAATAGTGAAGAAATGAGTATATTCAGACAACAGTTGAAGGAGCTACTGCATAAAGCAAGGCAGCGTGAATTGATGCGGATAAAGGGGGACCTAAATGTACATATCAGGACTGAAAGAACAGTATATGAGGATTGCCTGAGTCCACATGAGTGGGGCAACAAGAATAAAGAAGGAGAGGTCATTGTAGACTTCTGCCTAATAAATGTCTTAATGGGGGCCAACACAAGGTTCAGCAAGAGAGACAGTTAAACATGAGAGTGGCAAACATGCATCTCAGGTAGACTTTCTCTTAGCAAAGGAAAGAACAATGAGGTAGAATCAGTGATTGCAAAGTCACCCCAAGTGAAACAGTTGGATGACAGCATAAACCACTGGTTGCCATGAACAGCTGCAAGAAGTGGTTAGAGAAGGCTCTAAGGTCAACAAACACTAGGATGAAGACGTAGAAGCTGACTGCAGAGAAAGCACAAGAGTTTAAGGAATTACTCAGGGCTCTAGCACCTCAGGAAGAAGAGGAAATAGATGAAGATGAAGAAGAATAGCAGCTCCTCAAAACAGAATGTTTGAGGACTGCAGAAGAGATATGTGGCTGAGCCAGGTATTTATTTATTTATGTATTCATTTGACATTTGTTTACCAGGATGGTCCAACAGGACTAGTAGTCAATTTTCAGTGGAGGCTCGGGGAGTAAATCTCCACTACACACTAAACACATAAAACAATATATACTAGGCAATACATAGAAAGTATATAGAAGAAAAAGAGTACAATATCCATGAGTGTCTAACTAGAAACTTTAAAAAAGCTTCACTATAAAGAAGTATAGTGATATTTACTAGGCAATTCAAAGAATGTTTATAGAATAAACAGACTGCAATATTTAGGAATGTCCAACTTGAAAATGTAAAATATTACAATCAGCATATAGTATTATAGCACCAGTATCGACAGCAGTATAATACAATTATAAGACATTCAGACAATCAATTGGAAATAGCAGTGAAAGGACTTATGTATATGGAAATTCAGAGATAAAGGAGCTACTTGAAATTAGGTGGGCAAGATACAGGGAACTTGGGGAAGGGAAGAGTGTAGAAGGAGGAACAAAAGAGAAGGGAAAAGTGGGAATGGGAGTGGAAGAGGACCAGATTGGAATAGAGAAAGAAAAAAGCAGATATGATGTAGGAGAGATAGAAGAATGGGGTGTATCATTACCCCAGAGATGTGCAGGAGCAGCACCAGTTGTTGGTTAAGTGTTCCCCGAGAAGTTGTTTAAACTTGGATGAATTGGTGGTATTTAGGATGTGTTGAGGGACGGAGTTCCATGTTCTGGATATCTGGTTGGAGAACAGAGAATCTCCATAACTATTGTTAGATTTAGGGACTTTTAACAGGAAGTTGTCAGATGATCTTAGGTTTCTATTATTATTATATGATAGTACCAGGTTTTGGAGTGATGGGCATTTATCAGGATGATCTATGATGGTATGAGTAGTAGTTAGTTGATTGTTATGTAAGAGGTGGGGTAGTTCAAGCCACTTGAGTTTGTGAAGGACAGCACAGTGGTGGGATTTGTTAGGGGAGTCTGTTGTGAATCTGGCAATTTTGCTGTAACAGGCCTCTAGTTTATTTAAGTCTATTTTTCAGGTTAGTGAAGATGGAAAAGGCATAAAGAAGAATGCATAGTAGATGGGTCCTGGTAATTGATTGTCTGGTGGTGTTGGTCAGGAATGTTTTGATTCTGTAGAGCGAGCCTAGCTTTATATGTTTTTTTTTTAATGACCATTGTTAAGTGTTTACCAAATCTCAAGCAATTGTCAATGGTGACTTCAAGTAGTCTGGCTTGAGGGACAGGATCAGTTTTGGCTTTGTTGGAAGAATATATGATAAACGGGGAGTATAGTTTTGTGCTTTATTTATTGGTGAGGAGCATTAATTTAGTTTTATTTGGACTGAGTATGAGCTGACAGTTACAGAAGTAGGCTTTTATGTCTAGAAAGGATTTTTGGGTTATTTCCTGTAGTTGTGGAAAGGAGGGTGCAGCACAGATGAGAGAGGTGTCATCTGCGTATTGAACAGTAGTGGCTAGGTGAGTAGCAGTGTAGAGTTTATTTGTAAAGATGATAAAGATTAGTGGCCCAAGTACTGAACCTTGATGGGCACCAAAAAAGACGGGCAATAATGTAGACAGTTCATTTTGCCATTTAACTGTTTTTTTTTTGTTAAGATAGATAGCTTTGAAACAAAGAGACTCAAGCACATCAATTAAGCAAAAAACACTGGTAAAATCAAACCAAGACAGCTCTCCGGAATCGGCAAACTTTTAATAGACCAGCGTCAATGAATAGCAGCACCAATACACTTAAACAGGTAAAAACAAAAATAGTTGCGAGCTTAACAAACATACACGTAAAAGGAAAACAATGGAATACTTAGCACTTTCACCCCTTAGTCAAATCGGGCATCATTGAAACAAAGAGACCCCTGATTGGGTTAGATTTATGGATGCAGGTTCATTTAGGAGATTTTGGTGGACAATGGTATCGACTGCCTTAGACATATCTAAGAAGACGGATGAAGCCATTAGCCCCTTACCTTAGATATATCTAAGAAGATCGAATAAACCATTAGCCCCTTATTTTTGAGTTGGTTTATTGTGTTAGTAAAGCTTATAAGAGAGGTTGTGATGCTGTGTCCAGGTTGGCAATTAGTTAGGATGTTGTTTCTTATTAGATATTCCAGGAGCTGTTGGTGTACACATTTTTCAAGAATTTTGGCTAGGGGAGAATAGTATGGCTACTGGTCTATAGTTTGAGAAATCTGTTGAGGTGCCACCTTTGTGCAGAGGGTGAAATAAGCAATCTCCCAGAGCTTGGGGATATATTGCTCAGCAATATTTTAATTAATCAAGACAGAAATGGAGTAAGACAGTTTCTGTAGAAAGACCATGTGGCACTACAGAGAGATTCTGAGCATGAACTTCAGCCAAGAACATGGGAATGAAATGTCACACTGAAGGTACATGGCAATGATGCAATGAAAGGGAGTACAGTTAAAACAGCTGTACTGACAGCAAACAGAGGAAATCAGTAGAAGCTAAGAACTGAAATAGAAGGAAAAATAGTGAAACAGAATTACAGGTTTAAGTTTCTGGGAGAAGTGTTTGAGGAAAAGTGATATCTGAATGAGGAGGCCAATGAAACAGGAGATGGTCAAGAAACAAGGAGATATTTTGGATACAGACCTTTAAGGACAATAACAATAACAATAATCATACATAATATTATATCCATAAAGTAGCAGAAAGTATTCTAAAAACTAAGCCAACATGGGATTGGAGAAAGGAGATTCTGCCAGTAGGGATGCCTGTAATTAGGCATATAGACAATAGGCAAGAGGGAGCTGGAATTTATTGGAGAAAACTGTCAAAGGAACCAAGTTATTGGGAGCAAATAACTAGAGAGGGAAAGATCATAGAATGGGAAGATGCCAAGAATTTATTTGGACTGCAGGTTAGAGACTGCCTTCCCTATCAGGGATTGATATCAGAATATAGACAAAGAGAAAGAAATAGGGGGTCTTAAGCAAAAGACCAGCAGTGGTTATGTATTTAGTAGAATCGAGAAAAGAAGCTGGCATTAAAAAAAGGAATAATTATTAGAGTATATAAAATATTGCATAACATAAGAATCAATTAGAGGAGGTTAGAAAGGATTGGGAAGAGAGATTGGATAAGTAATTCACAAAGAAACAATGGGAAGATATATGTATGTCTCCTAAACATTTAACAAATTCTAGACGATTTAGGATTTTTGCCTAGAAATGTTTGCATAACTATTTCTATACTTTAAGTAGACTCCAGAGAATATTTCATCAAGCAGACAGCAAATGTTTGAGGTGTGACAGGGAAGAAAGATATAATTGGGAATATATTTTCTGTGAGTGCAGTGAATTTGTGGACTTTAAGGATTACCTGCGGGATGAACTGTCAGACATGCTAGGTGGGCAGATTGGCCTGATGAGGGAGATGATTCTTTTGAGACATGGTACAGAATCGGAATTCCCTAGGCATGGTAAGGCCTTGTTGTGTCTAATAATGGTGGCTGCCAAAAAAGCAATTACTAGAAAATGGAAATCAAAATTTATACCAACTATACTAGAAGAAGTGAACATACTAACAGAAATAAAACAATTGGTACTGAGATCTTTAGAAAAGGGTAGGAGCAAACTACATGGGGAAAACTGGAACTGTGGGAATAATAAATACAAGAGAAGAATGAGGTTTACAAGGTAGCAGGACTTAAATGAGCTATGCAATGTTTGACTGAAAAAGACTGGGTAGATTATAAGTGATGTATAATGTTTGCATCTGGGAGTGTGTCAGTATGGTTTGTGATGTAAATTGCTTGCAACTAGGATTATGTCAGTGTGGTTTGTTTTCATTTGTATAACTGTATAATTGCCTATGTAGTAAATGATGGTTTAATAAAGATGTTTCTTGTTTAAAATAAGGCAAGAATTGAATGATTTATGTAATGTTGCTTAGGTTATATGATATGTGGCAATATATGTGAAGTAAAATGTTTATTTTAATTATAGTATTATTACTTTATTATGAATGTAAATATGCCTGTGTCACAAGTGATAATCCAATAAAGGTGTTTGCAAGAAAAAAAAGCTATAATCAGAGGTGTTGCAGTCTACTGGCCCATAATGTCAGGGGGTAGTGTATGACAGCAGAATGCCAAAGAAGATGAAAAGTAAGGTGTACAAAACAGTGGTGTGACCAGAATTACTGTATGGTACAGAAACCTTTTTAGTAAAGGCAGACATCTGAGGAAGCTAGAGGTGATGGAGATGAAGTGCCTGAGATGGGTGGTAGGACGCACGCTGTGTAAAAGATGCAGAAATGAGGACATCAAAGCAGAAACAAAAGTTGCTCCAGTTGCAGAGAAGGTCAAATAGAGAAGATTGCAAAGATTCAGGCACATGTGCAAAAAAGCTGAAGAGGATAACAGTGAAAACTGGTGAAGAAGATTTAGGACAGGCAGTAAGAAGACAAGAGGAAATGAGAGCATCCACCAAAGTGGTGGTTATTCTTGGTGAAATGAGACTTGTACCAGTAAGGCATAACTGTCAAGGAAGGTAAGAGATTGGCACTGAATCATACCTCTCAACGGTACAGATTTTTGAAGAATGTCCAGATTTTCAACTCATATTTTTTGTGGTCTGTTCCTCATAAAATTTGTGGTTTTCTGTAAAATTAATGAAGATTGAAGTCGATAAAAAAGACATACGTTTGAGTTTCAGACTTCATATCCCTCAGAAAATTCATGCTACAACAAATCCTGTTATTTTAGCTATATTTTTTAAGTTTATCAGTGCAATAGTTAAAAGCTATCCCTATTTTTGTGACTTTGTCTTCCTATTAGTTTAGGATTTGTCCATATTTCTGTGCTTAGAAGTTGAGAAGTATGAACAGAATCAAGAGAGATGGTGTTGACATGACACCAATGAACCCATGCAGAAAATGGTGAAAAAGGGGAATAATGATGATTGTGAAAGTCACTACCCAGACCAGTAATCAAGGACCCTCAATCCTCACCACTGACACCAGTGAGTGACAACCACTATAAGCAAAAATGGATTCACACAGCATTTTCAGAAGCACCTCTTTGCACCAAGCACAATTTTTCTTAATAGCACACAGGGAGCACACTCCATTTCTTATAGGTTCATAGGTTCATAGGTTCATACTAGGCTATCTGCCCGAGGGCATTTACAAGCCTAGCCCATCGTTTTGTGGCTTACGCCACCCCTTAAGTATGGGGAACTATACCCATTATTTTGCTGTGCCTCTGTCGAGCAGTGACACTGAGGTAATCCCTGGGGTATATTTGCGATCTCCCATCCATTGGTCAAGATTTCTCTTGAACATGGCCAGCGAGGTGCTCTGCCTCACATATACCGGGATTTTGTTCCACAGCATAGGGAGTCTTTGGGTGATGAATCTATCCCTCCAGCACGTCCTATTAATAGCCGTGTCGAGGTTTAAGTCTCCGCCCTTGTGGCTCTGGTGGATCTAGATTTTTGAGGTGAAGCATATTCATCAAATCTGGGTTTGACATGGCCTTGTATGTTAGGCAAAGGTCACCTCTGAGCAAGCGGTGGCGACTGAATAGAGCTGGAGTTCTTTCAGTCGGGCAGCATAGGACAGATTTTTGAGACCCTTTATCCTTTTGGTGAGGAACTTTGTGGTCTCTCCAGCTGCTGCAAGTGTCGGGTCAGATACATTCGAATTGGGCATTGTACTCAATCATTGGTCTGATGAGTGATGAGTAAAGACCATGACCTCCCTTGATCTAGATGAGAATCCCTTCATGATAAGGTGGGCAATGTAGAAGGTCTTCCTAACTACTTTAGCTACATGGGTGTCGAATGACAGACTACAATCAACCTGGGTCCCCAAGTCCCTGATAACTTCTTCTGTGCTCAGTGGATTGCCACCTATTTGGTAGCTAGGGGTAACCTTGTTTTTCCCGAAGGGTATGACTATGCATTTTTTGGCATTTAACTTTAGGCCATGGCTCTGGCACCAGTTATCCATTTCTGTGAGACCCTTCTGAAGGATATCCGTGTCAGATGTGTTTTCTACTATGGCTCCCAGTTTGCAGTCATCTGCAAACTTTGTCAGCCATAACCCTCCTGTGTTTGCTTGTACTTCGGAAAAGTAGATGCCAAACAAGAGTGGGCCCAGGACTGAGCCCTGTGGGACCCCACTTGTGACAGGCTTTGAGTCTGACATGGCGCCAGCAACTCTGACCCTGTGGGTTCTGTCACTCAGCCAGTTTGCAACCCATCTTGTGATGTATGGGTTAACATTTAAGCTGCTGAGTTTTTCAATGATACCCGAGTGAGGTATTGTATCGAAGGCCTTCGCCAGATCCAGGTAGGCTGTATGGACTGCCTTTCCCTCATCAATGGCTTTGGTGACTGTTTCGAAAAAGTCAACCAAGTTTAAAAGGCATGATCTGCCTTTGACAAAGCCAAACTGGGTTGGATCCAAGGTCTGCAAATTCCCTATGTCTTTATTTATGAGGTCCATTATGATCCTCTCCATGGCTTTGCAGATAAGGCTTGTCAAGCTAATAGGCGGTAATTTCCAGGGTCGGTGGAAGCACCGCCTTTGTGAAGTGGGACCACAGTTGCAGTGCGCCACTCCTGGGTACATATCCAGAGGTAAGACTTTGATTAAATAGCTGTCCTAGTTGTGGGTTTAATTCCTCATTGAGTTCGTGGAGCACACAGCCGGGGACACCGTCGGGTCCCATGGATGCTGTGTTTTTGCTTTGGAGAGAGCAGTTTTAACTTCGGCGTTGGAAATGTTTCGGGGGCTGCAATCATTTGGTATAGATATCTCTCCTTTTGGGGAGGGGAGAAGTTTGCACTGAACCTGTCAGCCAGTATGGTGGCAATGCCTGTAGGATCAGTAATCTTCACATCATTTTGACTAGTTCTGAGCATATCTGGGAGTTTCCTCCCAGGTTTCTAACATAGCTAAAGAATGCCTTATGATTGTCTTTTGAGTCTTTAGCTATTTTTCTCTCAAAATTTGCTTTGGATGATTTTATGAGAGCTCTTAGTTTTTACTTATAGTGATCAAGGGTGTCTTACCTTTTAAGGATTTTGCTCTATCTTGTAGTAGCTTTCTCCTTTTGTTGTAGAGTTTGTTTATGGCTGGGGTCCACCAGAGTGGACGCTTGCCTTTGGTACAGAGAGTCTTTGTTTTGCTTGGGATTGCCTTATCCATGCAGTCCTGCAGGTGCTGGTAGAAGGCATTTGTGAGTGATTCAGCGGCTTGAGTACTGTTTTCCGCCGGCTCGGGGGCCTTAAAGGAGACCACACTAGTCTTTAGAAGTGTGAAGTCGGCTTTCGAGAAGTTTTTTACTGTGGTCTTTTTTATTTCAGGTGGGGGTGGGATGAGGACCTCCAGCGAGATTAGTTTGTGGTCTGATCTCACCAGTGAGGGGTATACTTCGGCTGTTGAACATTGTGCTCCCATGTTCGTGATGATGAGATCAAGTATGTTATCTCCTCTTGTGGGGATGGTGACTAGTTGTTCCATGGCATTTGAGTTTATGAATTCCAGGAACTTTTGGGCTAGGGTGTTTGGGCTTGAGTAGTGTTCCCAGTCTATATTAGGGTAATTGAAGTCACCTAGTATGATGGTGTTTGGTGATACATTTATCCCCTCTAGTGTTTTCAGGAAAGCCATGTGAGGTTCCTGAGTTTGTGAAGGTGGCCTGTAACATGCTACAATTTGCAGAGCAGTCTTGCCTATGGTTAATTGCACCTGGATGGTCTCCGATGCATCGTGCGTTTCCACCAGTCTTGAGGTGTGGGTGTCCTTGATGAATATGGATACCCCCCCTCCTTTCTTGGTATTGTCCGGATTTTGGGGCCGGAACGCATGATATGAGGTAAAACCTGATAGTGCTGGGGTGCTCTCAGGAGCCTTGAACCAGGTTTCTGTCACAGCACAGACATCGATGTTCTCCATATTGAGAAGGGCCTCGAGTGCGTGCATTTTGAGATTTAGACTTCTGGCATTGAGCAGCATTACCCTTAGTTTTTTTCCTTTTTTGTGTTCTAGGGTGGTAGGTTTAGAATTTGAGCCTTGCCTAAAAAAGGCACTATGGGGGTGGCAGAATTTTTGCCAGGTTGAAAATTTAACAGTTCACAGATAGCAACAGTTGATGCATCTCTGATGATTGATAATGCTAAGAGCATAAATAATAAAGTCTTTTTATTGGAAAATTTGCTACATTCTCACTATATTGATGCTGTTGCCATTTGTGAAACATGGTTAAAGAACAATGACTGGAAATCAATTCTGCTAAGGTATGTTTTTACTATAAAAGACATTCTAACAAAAAAGCTGGTGAAGGTGTTATGACAAGAATTAAAGATAATTATGAGACCTATGATTATTACATGATCAGTGATGACACCAATACTAAGATTGTGTAAATGTGACAATAGAGACAATCCTGGAACATATAATAACTGTTGGAGTGTATAGACCACCAAAGTGAAATACTGACAACCTAGAGGAATTCATACATTTCTTGCATGAAACACAGAAGGGAAGAATAAAACTGACTGGGACTTACATTTACCAGAAACAGACTGGAATAATATTAATTCAACAACATTATTAAGGAAATTATTCATAACATATGTTCAGGGACAACAATTGCTTCAGATTGTATAACTACCAGGGAAAAGAACATAGTAGACATTGTTTGTAGTCCTAAAGAAATTGCTGTTACTTCAAGTCAAGTTTTACCACCACTGATGTATAGTGATCATGGGGTCATAAAGGTTAATTTGCTGCTAGATAATTTAGCCAAACTGAAATCTAAACCAATGCACAGAAGATTAATTACAGATTATATGGAAGCAAAACAGTCACTATGTAAAACTAATTGGAGTGATGAATTCAGTGGAAAAAAACTGCAGAAGGAATGTGAAAAGTTTTGAAGGAGAAACTGTTTGAGGGCATGACCAAGATGGTGAGCAGTTAGCAACACTGAATGTGAATATATATATATATTTTTTACAATCTGACTTCTTACTTCCATTGCAAAATACTCAGAATTCATGGAGAGAAATTATTCAACAACACTGTCATCATTTTTATTTACTTTCTTTGTGGTCAAGAAATTGTTGCTTTTGTTCCAGTGTCCCTAATGTATATGACACAATATCCTATCTAATGCAAACAGCTAACCTGTAAATGGATCATCTCCCAGGCCCATGATTACACTTATCAGTGGTATCAGAACTTGTCAGAGATTTGGGATGCATGGCTAGGCTTAAAAAGGCCCTTGTGGTCATTATCCTAGTAAACACATATGAACCTATGAACCTATGAAGATGGTTTGTACAGACATGTACTGAAATGTTATTTTGCAAAGTGCTGGTTGAAATGTATCCACAGTGTACCCTACTGGAATAGAACAGCAATGTACATACACTAGTGTAACTGTTTAAATGTATATATTTTAACAGGGTAAACTGGAATACAGGAGGTTAACTTGAAAAACTTCAGAAAAATAGCTGAAATTAAATTACTTTATGGCTAAGCCATAAAAAGATGTATTTCAGTTTCAGTGCAGCAAGGAGACACAATGTCTAAAACTATGGAGCTTTCTGTATTGTCTTGTCAGTATTTTATTATTTTATGACTTCCACCATTTGCCAAAGATCTGAGAAAAAGCTGTTGTCTATGTATTTTCACAGGTAGATGCTAAGTACTGCTAGATTTCAGCAGTGGGGATTTTTACCTGGGATAGAGTCAGATAACAAGAAATGATATCATTCTGCAAGCGATTCCAGCAGTAATATTTGAGATATTCTGTATTCTGTCTTGGACCTGACCAGAAGACCCATTCACCACACATCTGCCTTACTCTGAGTAAGTTTCTAGGTGATAGTAATTCTTTTAGATATAGTCAGGAAAATAGCAAAGCTTAATTTAGATGTTTTTCCTGTATTTATTTGAGACTGTCCTGCAATGTTGTTTTAAACATTTCCTGTGGTTTTGAACTCTGATGTCACTGTAATTATATACTAAGCATTTTTGTGTTCTCTTATTATTTATTATTAAATATATTTAAACCTTTCATTGTGACTGATCTTTGTAAAGCTATTTAAGATACGACAGTACTTGTATATTTATTTGGTGACACTGTGGGCCAGTCCTAATAACTTTGCTCATTGTCAAACTACCATTTAGTAACATTACACAGTAAGATTGGACACCCTTTGTTAAGGACCTTAAAGTAGCCAAAAAGGAGTGGCTGGAGGCAGAGATAACTACCTTATAGTCTGTGTAAAAGGTGGCATAGGTAGTAAACCTGTGCCTGCCTTTCCCAGGTGTGTGTGTGTGTGTGTGTGTGTGTGTGTGTGTGTGTGTGTGTGTGTGTGTGTGTGTAAATCAAACCTCAAAGTGTGTGTGTGTGTGTGTGTGTGTGTGTGTGTGTGTGTGTGTGTGTGTGCGTGTGTGAGTGTCTGTGTGTGTGTGTGTGTGTGTGTGTGTGTGTGTGTGTGTGCATGTGTGTGTGTGTGTGTGTGTGTGTGTGTGTGTGTGTGTGTGTGTGTGTGTGTGTGTGTGTGTGTGTGTGTGTCAGCTACTTGGGCAAGGACACAAAGCACTGGTTGGACAGAGAGGGTGCTGGAAGTCTTAGCTTGGCCACTCAGCTGAGATATCAACTCTATATCTGTGCCAGTTGGGAGTCTTATTGGGGATATGGAGAAAGAAGGATAAATCAGCTCTGGAGTGAATGTAGTCTCTGTGTGCTCTTAAGGAAAATTGCACTTGATGCAGAGAGCTGCATCTGGAAATACTGTGTGTGTACCTATTATCCTCCCAATGTATGTTCCCCACTGGTGCCAGTGGTGTGACTGAGGTTCCTTGATTACCTGTACAGTGGTGGGGCGTCACATTTATTGGTTGTCAGTGGTGGGATATCCACATATTGGGATTCAGTGGTGTGGATATTCAACTCCTGTAGCCTGTAAATAATGGTCACTAAAGAAGGTGTTTGTACTCTCAATCAGCCACACAGTGAACATTCAGAGTTTCACATCACAATAGTTTTATTTATATTTTGTTAGCTTAAATAGTCAAGGAGAGCAGGCATAGATGTCAGCAGAGGAGTATGGCAAGCTGACAAGGACCCAGTTGCCTGAGATGTGTCACACCAAAGGACTGTTGCATGCCAACCTGACTAAAGCAGAAATGACTGCAGCCTTAATCACAGCTGCATCACCAACCAGCAACCAGGAGGACAACCAGATTGGCCTTAGGGATGTACAACTCTCAGAAAATGGACAGTTCAACCTTTCCACATAGGACTTAAAACTCCATCTGGAGTTAAAGAGACTTGAGCTGGAGACCAAACAGTTAGAACTAGAGTCAGCAGAGAGACTGCAGCATTTGGAGGCTGAGTGTCAGAAAAATATGTATTAATGTATGTATGCTTAATGCTAATTAGAAGCTAAATGAGTTAACACGTTTTTCATTCTATTTTATATGCACTGTTTTATATATAAATTGAGTTTCATATGAGACTGAAAAGATGCTTTTTGAAACTGCAGTGTGCTTTCTGAAACTTGCAAGATGCCCCCTGACCTAGTAATTGCTAGCACAGCAATATTCATGTTTATGCCTTTTGGAAATGTACTTGAGAAGCAGGTGCTTATTTGCTAGGTCAGGAGAGAATGAATGAACAATGCTATATCCTGTAAATGTAATGATTCTAAACAATCAGCTCTGTTCGAAGTATGAGAACATGTACAGCTGCAGAAGCTTAGAGATAATGTAGACAAAGGATTATTAGAGAAATGAACTGCTAGCTTTGTGCTTGAATTAACCATAATACCTTGAATGGTAACATTGCATGTATCTAACCGGTGGTAACCAAGGCCAAGTTGTTTTCCTTAGGAAGTTTCTCACAAAAATTGATAAATCAGCAGAATTGCATGAGACTAATTGTTAGTAAATAATGATGAAAAGACTTGTGGTTTGTTACGTCAGTTTGGTAGGCAATGTCTTATTTGAAAGTGTATAAAAATGAAAGTATTTCCTGTTTCTAGTTAGACAAACTCTGTATTAGCACGTTTTTGTCTCCTTGCTGTAAGATTAAAGTGCCTTAACCTGAACCTACCGTGTTTTGATCATTTTTAAAGTATATTTTTCCTTTGACAGTTTGGTCCTTCAGACCGGAAAGTACCTCTCACTCTAGGCCTAGGTCAGAATTGGGCCCGGTGGCATGTACCCGTACGGAGAAGCGGCCACGTCAGTTCTTCTGTTTTGAAAGACCTCCTACTGAATTGTTGTTCGAAAGAGGCCAGCCACTGTTTCTGATCTGGGATTGGAGGACGAGTCAACGATCCGGTGGATCAACTCACAGAGGGTCAGGTAAGGAGGAATTTACCTTTTTTCTGTTTTAGATCAGGGACTAGTTACAGAACTGTTTTGTCAGGGAACTTTGCATGTGCAGATCAGGGACAAAAAGATCACTGTCTTGTCATAGATCAGGGAAACAGAATAGGTAGACAGTTATTCTGGATAAACTGTGAAAAGTGTAAAATCGTGGTACCGCATGATAAGAAGGGTTATGTAACAATTTTTAGCTTAGCTAAGGCAACATGGGAAATCAGTGCATGAAAAGTTCCCGAGACCCGCCCCTAACCGAAGACGCAAAATATATGCAATTACAGTGTGCCGATAATGTTAAGTACTATACGAAATGGGTTGATAAATACAAATTTGATGGTAATTTAGATAAATCTTCACTTATTAAACTCGTCAGACAACTTAAAACAGACGCGAAAGGTCAGCTAAAAAAGCAATGGCAGTTAGGAGTCCCTCAGGCACACAGGTGGCTTGAGGAAGCAAATCGCAGGGAACAAAATATTAAAAATTCAAAAACAATGTTCTTAGACAAAGAAGGTAATAACTTGGTAATAGCAACAGCCCCCCGTCCGCCCCCTCCGCTTCCCTTACCAGAATATGAAGTGAGTGGACGAGCTGATCCACCTCCGCTATACCCAGCTGTTCCTGCAAAATCAAAACCGTTTGTCAGGGATCCTATCGAGACTAGGTCTCAAGCACGTAACCTGAGAGGGGATATTGAATTATATGAAATGAATAGAAATTCACAAGCTATGAGTGAGGAAGAGATATGTCCACTCATAGAAGTACCGAATCCACAGGCAGGACAGGCAGGACAGGATCTGACTCTTCTAGTATATAGACCGTGGACACCGGAAGATATCTGGAAAGCCACAGAGGGAATTCCCCATCCGAAAGTTAATTTTAGAAAATTCATAGAAGACTTACAGGGCATGAGGTTAAGTTACCATTTGAATGGAGAAGAAGTAGAAAAAGTAGTTAGACAAATTGTAGGTCCAGATTGGCTCATGATCAGTGGCAACTGGAATCCCCGTGACGCAGAGCTTAGACCACTCCCACATAGTAATGCAGAACTGGACAACATAGTAAAAGGTCTGACGGACCAAATCTCTGAGAAATGGAAGCCTAGGGCTGATTGGACTTGCATTAATCAGTGCATACAACAAGAAGGTGAAACTGTTGATAGATATTATGCTAGATTATTAGAATGTTTTAATAACCATTGTGGAATGCAGGTACCTGAAGATCAAACACGTGATTCCCCATATGAGCAACAGCTAAAAAATGTAGCCATTCAAGGACACAAGGTAAACAAGAACAAGCTACAACTTTGGAGAAAACAAGTTAAGTACTTGGGATATGTAATATCCAAAGAAGGCAGAATATTAGATGAATACAGAAAAACAGCAATATTACAAGCACCTAGACCAACTACCAAGAAGGAAATGATGTCCTTCCTGGGAACTACTAACTTTTGTCGGAGTTGGATACCAAATTATGCTTTGGAATCTGCTCCACTAACTAATTTGATATTCAAAAAGCCGATGGCAGCACAGGATTTATTACAGAGGACATCCGAAGCAGAATCAGCTTTCTGCAAACTGAAACAACTGATAGCATCTTCCTTAGTTTTAGGATTACCAAACTATCATAAGTGATTTTTCCAAACTGTAGACTGTAAGCAAGGTTATATGACATCAGTGTTAACACAACAGCATGGGGACAAACAACGCCCCATAGCTTACTATTCATCACAATTAGACCCAGTGGTGTGATCCTTGCCCCACTGTGTACAAGCAGTAGTCGCAGCTGCAATGGCAGTGCAGGCTTCAGCCTCAGTAGTATTGTTCCACCCTCTCACATTGAGAGTGCCTAATGCAGTCGCGATTATTTTACTGCAAGAAAAAGTAGTATATCTTTCTCCTGCTAGACATCTTTCCTGTATGACTATACTGTTGAGCCAACCTCATATGACAAATGAACGATGCACAACTTTGAATCCGTCAACCTTGCTCCCAACCCTTGCAGATGGCAAACCACACTGCTGCCTGCAGGAGATTGAGCAAAAGACACTACCTAGAAAAGACCTTACAGATGTTCCCTTGGATGATGCCGAGGTGACATACTATGTGGACGGCTCGTGCAGGAGAGGTCCTACAGGACAGAATCTAGTGGGGTATGCAGTAGTTTCTGATACCGAGATTTTAGAAGTGAAGTCTTTACCACACAACTTATCTGCACAAGCAGCAGAGTTGATTGCCTTGACGAGGGCATGTACCTTAGCAAAAGGTAAGAAAGTGAATATTTTTACTGACAGTCAGTATGCTTTTTCTACTGTACATGTTTTTGCGCAACAGTGGAAAAATAGAGGAATGATAACATCTACTGGTAAACCAATTAACCATGCGCAATTTATTTTAGATTTGTTAGACTCTATTCAGTTACCTCAGAAAATAGCTATTTGCAAATGCGTAGCTCATACCAAGCAAAAGGATAGAATTTCAAAAGGTAATGCGAGGGCTGATACAGCTGCAAAACAGGCAGCTTCAGCTTCAGAAGTGTTTCTTTTGAGCGAAGAATTACAACCTTCTGAGATTTTAGATTTAGAAATGTTAAAAACAATGGAGACACTTACTACAAATGTAGAAAAACAAAAATGGATAAAACGAGGAGCAAGCCTTGAGAAGGGACTGTACATCTCCAAAGAGAAGAAACCAATTCTACCATCTAACTTGTTTAGATATGCAGCCTTGTTGAGCCATGGGCAGAGCCATGTCTCAACAGGGGGGGATGGTACAGTTGGTGAATCAAATGTTTACGACGTATGGATTTACTAATTACACAAAAAAATGTTGTGCAGCATGCCATGTTTGTAACAAGCATCATGCACAAGGGGCATTGAAACCTAAGCAAGGGAGTTTCCCTACACCACCGTATCTGTTTCATACTATTTGTATGGATTTTATAGAACTGAACAAATGCGAAAATAAGAAGTACTGCCTTGTCATTATAGATATGTTTTCCAAATGGGTGGAAGCTTTTCCAACTAAAAATCCAGATGCAGCTACTGTTGCAAATGTCCTTGTTAAAGAAATTATACCTAGATTTGGCATACCGGAAAAGATTTATACTGACAATGGCACACATTTTGTAAATCAAACAATACAACAACTTAGTCGCTATTTCGGGATATCGTTGAAAAACCACTGTGCATACCACCCCCAATCTGCAGGATTAGTAGAAAGGCATAATGGGGTGTTGAAGAATAAACTTAGGAAATTAATTAGTGAGACACAAAAGAACTGGGTGCACTGTTTACCTCTGGCACTGTTGAGCATGAGAACTATTCCAAATGCAAAAGGATTAACTCCTTTTGAAGTTTTGTTTGGGAGGGCATATTATACACCTCAATGGAAACCTCTCATGTCTGCAGAGCAGGAGGCTGACAGTTCACTTGCAGGGTATATGAGGCGATTTTTGAATAACAAACTTTTGCAGTTGAATTCTGTTTCGGATAAAGAGCAAACGAAATTGGAAGCAGCAGTAGTCCCAGGCACCTGGGTCTGGGTGAAGATAGTGAAGAGACAAAATTGGAGTTCTCCGAAGTGGGAAGGGCCGTACCAGGTACTACTGTCGACACCCACTGCAGTCAAGATCGCGGAGCGAGCATCCTGGATTCATTTGACACACTGTAAACTGGTTAAGAACTTTGAACTGAACAAAAACCTTGTTACTGTTGTACAACGAGAACAAAATGACCAGGCACAGAGCAAATAGAGACACTGAACAACCTCAGAAAACTTGCATGATTATTTTGACAGCTATGTTAATAACATTGTTCTTTTTGTTGTGGCCTTTCCTTTTTCCTGCCACAAAAGTTAAACTGATTAAACGTGATAAACGTAATAAACCAAACATAGACTGGCACCCGAACTTTAACACTTACCAGGCGATTACACGTGTGTATGCTGAGACTTTTAATATTTCGAACTGCTGGATCTGCACAGCCATACCAACAGCATACGGGGGGGGTTATTAATGACTGCTATCCCCCTAGGGGTCAAAGAGACCTGGGAAAATCTGTTTTTTGACACAGTATCAATTAAAGCATATGATAAGATAGCACTGTATTTGCCTGTGACACAAAAGGGAATTGTATGTTTCTACAAGAATGACACAGTTTAAGTGGGTTGGAGCAAGTGTAATGTGACTGTATAATATAAATGTTATACCAAAGCAATTAATCTGGGTGGAACTTGTAGTTCAGATTATGACTCATTTCTTAAATCCATGCATAAGACTCTTGACCAAGTGCAACGGAATCCTGTACTTTTTAAACAGTTATCTGTAATAGATAGGAAAATGTTTCATGCAGGGCAGTCATTTCGTAACAAAGTAACTACTAAAGTAGAGGATTGTTATTTTCTGTGTGGTAAAAAAGCATATAAATGGTTACCTGAGAATTGGTCTGCAGTTGTTTTTTGGGGTACCTTGTCCCGGCTATACGACACACTGCAGTCTTGCCTCAGGGAAATATTCAAAATACCCGAGATGTGGCCAAGAAAGCTGTTAAAAAGCCTGAAAATCCAGTGGGACAGATCGAGGCGGGCTGGAAAGACCATCATACTGTGGGTACCAAATTGACGCACATGGACTTGAGTGACGCTGTTATATCATAGGCAGGCATATTACCTGCATATGGCACAGTTAAATCGATTTGGGAGCTGTGAAAACTGTCTAAACTTCTCGAAGTGATGAGTAATGCAACTTTCTCTGCTCTTGAACTGATAACTGATGAACTGAATGCTATGAGAACTGTAGTGCTCCAGAACCGAATGGCTCTTGACTTCACCCTAGCGGCGAGGGGTGGAACGTGCACTTTAATCAAAGAATAATGCTGTGCGTATATACCAGATCATCAGCACAAAATTAATGACCACCTTGAGGTGATACAGCAAGTGTCGGCCATGACCAAACCAGGCCCAAACCCTCTGACGGACTTTTTCTAGAATTTGTTTGGGGGTGGGGTTCCATCCTAATGAACATCTTGATTGTCATTTGTGTGGGATTACTCCTGATAGGAGTTTGTGTTTGTTGTGGAATCTCCTGCATGAAGAAATTAATCAAAGAATTTATAGATATATCAGTTTCTGAGACTATGTATCAGAGTACTGAATTTGAAGAGCTGCTAGAATGTGAAACACTTTCATAAAGTTTAAACTGAATGACTTTCTTAACTGCAAATCCTGAATGGAAGAGGTTAGGAAAAGAAGCAAACTGTTTATTCTTTTTGAAAATAGAATTAAAAAGTATTAACAGGGGGGAAATGTCAGAAAAATATGTATTAATGTGTGTTTGCTTAATGCTAATTAGAAGCTAAATGAGTTAACACGTTTTTCATTCTATTTTATATGCACTGTTTTATATATAAATTGAGTTTCATATGAGACTGAAAAGATGCTTTTTGAAACTGCAGTGTGCTTTCTGAAACTTGCAAGATGCCTTCTGACCTAGTAATTGCTAGCACAGCAATATTCATGTTTATGCCTTTTGGAAATATACTTCAGAAGCAGGTGCTTATCTGCTAGGTCAGGAGAGAATGAATGAACAATGCTATATCCTGTAAATGTAATGATTCTAAACAACCAGCTCTGTTCGAAGTATGAGAACATGTACAGCTGCAGAAGCTTAGAGATAATGTAGACAAAGGATTATTAGAGAAATGAACTGCTAGCTTTGTGCTTGAATTAACCATAATACCTTGAATGGTAACATTGCATGTATCTAACTGGTGGTAACCAAGGCCACGTTGTTTTCCTTGGGAAGTTTCTCACAAAAATTGATAAATCAGCAGAATTGCATGAGACTAATTGTTAGTAAATGATGATGAAAAGACTTGTGATTTGTTATGCCAGCTTGGTAGGCAATGTCTTATTAGAAAGTGTATAAAAATGAAAGTATTTCCTGTTTCTAGTTAGACAAACTCTGTATTAGCACGTTTTTGTCTCCTTGCTGCAAGATTAAAGTGCCTTAACCTGAACCTACCGTGTTTTTATCATTTTTAAAGTATATTTTTCCTTTGACACTGAGGAAAAGGAGAAACATATGGCATTAAAATTAGCAGCGAGACTAAGACATCTGGAAGCTGAAGAAAATGAAAGGCAGAGACAACATGAACAGGAGATGCTGACTCTTCACCAGGGTCATGGAAGTAATAGAAAAGGGAATAACCAAACCCCAGAAGCAACAAAGGTTAGTACATTTCTTCCATAATTTAAAGAAGGGTGATAATGTTGATAGTTTTATTCATATGTTTGAAAGGGTATGTAAACAGCATAATGTTGACTAAGGGCTCTGGGTACGGTTACTCACACCCTTACTCCATGGTAAAGCTGGAACTGCTATTTCTAAATTTTCTGATACTGATTGCTTTATTTATACTACTGTTAAAAATTGTTTATTAGAGTGTTTTAAGTTAACACCTGAAGCTTATAGAAAAAAGTTTCATGAGGATAGATGCAAGGCAGATGAAAGTGTGTGTGTGAATATATTGCTGAACTAAGCATTTATTTTCATAAGTGGGTGAGTGAGTGTCAGGCCACCACTTTTGAAGGGTTGGCAGATCTTTTGGTGAGGGAACAATCCCTTAGCACTTTGCCTGAGGACATGGGGATCTGGTTAGCAGATAGGGAATGTAATACCGCAGATGAGTTGGGGAAAAAAAGGAAGACCTATATCTGGCAAGCAGGTTACCACTGCACAGGAAAGGGACACCCAGTGCTGCTCCTGGGTCTAAGGGAACCTATGGTGGGTAATCTAAACCACCCCAACAGAGTCCACCAGTAACAGAGGAAGCTACTAGTTCAGGTACATAGGCAGTACAAAGGCTTAAATGTTTTAAATGCAATCAGTGGGGCCATGTAGCATATAGATATCCATGGAGGCAAGGTAGGGAACAAAAGGTGGGAGATCCAGTAACTGGGATTGACAGAATGCCAGCAGTAAGTTGTCTGGAGGCAACAAGGGTACCAACGTACCACAAGAGGTTATATCCTATCTTAATAGATGGAAAACAGGCCACTGCTAAGAGAGACACAGCCTCTGACCTAACCATTGTGAAGCCTGCAATGGTTAAAGAGGAGCAATACTTGCTTGGGCAGTCTACTTCAGTCAGAGCTTTAGGAGGGACCCCATTCCAAACACCTTTGGCTAGGGTTCACATTGACTGGGATGGTGGAAAAGGAAGCAAGCAAGTAGGTGCATTTAAGGATATCCCTGGAGATGTCCTGATAGGGAATGATTTTGATAAAGCTGTACATGGTGTGCATGCAGTTGCACCCAGTCAGGCTTGGGGACAATAACGTGGGTGTTTTAGCCTGGGGGGGACCCAGGCAGACTTCACACTTGAAGCCAGGACCATTGAGGTGGCTACTTCAGGGAGTGAGCCACCTTGTAGCAGTGAGACTGAAGGTGAGCCACAGCTGATTGTGGGTACTGATGTTCCCTTGGGCAGACTTACTGCAAGGGTAGAGGTAAGTAGTAGTACCCAGGCTGACAGTGAGGGACCACTGTCAGAGAATACCTGACTTCCTGTGGAAGGGGAGCTGGGAAGGATTAGCAACAGAGAGTTGAGATAGGCTCAGCTCTCAGACCCTACAAAACAAGGCCTGAGTGAGGTAGCTAGTGAGACACCTGACTCTCAAGGATGGGGGGAATCTGTATACTGGGACAAAGGGTTACTGCATAGAGAGTGGACCCCTGAGGGAGGTCTAGAAGGTGAAGGAATACAGCAGTTGGTAGTGCCGAGAGCCTACCATCTGGTGCTTTTAGCCATAACCAATGATATTCCCTCTGCAGGCCATATGGGCATAAAATGTACAAAGAGCCATATTGTGCAGAACATTTATTGGCCTGGGATTTCTAGAGATATAACAGGGTACTAAAGGACCTGTGAGCAGTGCCAAATAGTAAGCAAGGCAGGAGACAAGGTGAAAGCTCCTTTGATACCTTTGCCTGAAATTGAAGAGCCATTTCAGAGTGTAGCTATGGATATTGTGGGGCCCCTGAGTACCTCAAGTTCCACAAGGAAGAAGCATATCCTAGTGGTAGTAGATTATTATACCATATACACTGAGGCAGTGGCCCTGTCTTCCATTGAGGCAGAAAAAGTGGAAAATGCTTTGTTAGAGATTTTCAGCAGGATAGGTTTCCCAAATGAAATACTGACTGACAGAGGTGCCAATTTCATGTCAGGTCTGCTAGCATGTCTGTGGAAGCACTATGGGGTAAAGCACCTTACGACCACCCCCTACCATCCCCAGACTAATGGGAATTTAAAGAGGTTTAACTCTGCACTAAAGACCATGCTACAGGCAATTGGAGACCAATTGGAGACAAATATTTGCCCCATCTGTTGTTGCTTACAGAGAGGTGCCCCAGGAATCCACCGTTTTTTCACCCTTTGAGTTGCTGTATGGGCATAGGGTGAGGGGATCTCTAGATCTGATTCTTGGTGAGGGGAAGGAGGAGTGTGACTCCCACAATGAGTCTGTTGTGGTATATGTCCTAAATCTAAAGACAAGGCTCAGGGAACTTGTGTGTTTGGCCCAGGAGAACTTGGCAGAAACTTAACAGCAGAAAAAGGTCTGGTATGACAGGAATGCTCAAGCTTGAGAGTATGCTGTCAGACAGCAGGTTATAGCTCTCATTCCTGTCAGGCACAACAAGCTTCAGGCAGCTTAGGAGGGACCCTTCAAAGTGGTAAGGAAGGTCAGTACTATTAACTACATGGCAGAACTGCTAGGCAGGAGGCAAAGGCACATATTGTACCATGTTAACACAATAAAACCTTACCATGATAGGGAGGCCCTGGTGCTAAGTATTTGCAGTAGGAGGCAGGATTAGTCAAAGGGGGATATATGGCTACAGGAAGCCAGCTAGCAAAATTTCAAATTACTATGGTAGAGCCTAGGGCTGCAGGCATATGATAGGCAGTGCAATACTATACTGGGGTCACCAATGCCAAGGAAGCTGGAATCTAAAGACAGGGAATGGGTATGGTAATCCAAGGTAGGCTCATCTCTCTCAAGCAATATTTCTCAAGGGTCACTTGAAAAAATAGCTTGCATCTTTGAGGGGGGAAGAAGTTTGCCAAAAGGAGATACTGCCAGCCTAGCTATCTGGAATTTTGTAAATAAATGTCACTTGTAAATATCAACACAATTTATATACAAGTGTGACAAACGGAGATACTGCCAGCCCAGCTATTTGAATTTTTGTAAATAATTATATGTCATTTGTGAATATCAACATGCTTTATATAAGATGTTTGTGTTACAAATGTATTAGAGATGTATGTTATAAAAGGTGGTTTGTACATGCATGTGTGCTGAAGAGGTATTTTATAAAGTATTGGTTGAAATGTATCCAAAGTGTACCCTACTTGAATAGAACAGAAATGTGCATACACTATTGTAAATGTTGAAATTTAGATATTTTAACAGGGGAAACTGGAATACAGGAGGTTAACTTGCAAAACTTCAATAAAATAGCTGCAATTAAATTACCTTTTGTCTAGGCCATAAAAAACGATGTTGTCTTTCAGTTTCAGTGCAGTAAGGAGACACAATGCCCAAAACTAAGGAGCTTTCTGTATTGTCTTGGAAGGGTTTATTTTTTATGGCTTCCACCATTTGCCAAATATCTGAGGAAAAGCCTTCTCTATGTATTTTCACAGGTAGATGCTAAATACCACCAGATTCCAGCAGTGGGGGTTTTCACCTGGGACGGAGTCAGCTATCCCAGGAGTAATATTTCAGATATTAATTTGAGAAGTGTCTGAGAGAGAGAGAGAGAGAGAGAGAGAGACAGCATTCTGCAGTCTGTCTTGAACCTGACCAGAAGAGCCATTCTCTACACATCTGCTTTGCTCTAAGTGTGTTTTTAGGTTATAGTATTTCTCATAGATATTGTGAGGAAAATAGCAAAGCTTAAATTAGATGTTTTTCTTTATTTATTTGAGACTGCCCTACAAAACTGTTTCAAACATTTCCTGTGATTTTGAACTCCGTCATCACTGTAATAATATACTGAGTGTTTTCTTGTTCTCTTATTATTTATCATTAAATATATTTAAACCTTTCATTGTGGCTGATCTTTATAAATCTATTTAAGTTCTGAGAGTACTTGCATATTTATTTGGTGACATCATGGGCCACTCCTAATAACCTTGCTCTTGGTCAAGCTACCATTTGTATTGATAATAACATTGCACAGTAAGATTGGAAACCCTTTTTTAAGGGCCTTAACTTAGCTAATATGGAGTGGCTGGTGGCATTGATAATTACCTTATAGTCTGGGCAGAAGGGGGCATAGCTAGTAAACCTGTACAAGCTTTAAGCTTTTCCCGTGTGTGTGTGTGTGTGTGTGTGTGTGTGTGTGTGTGTGTGTGTGTGTGTGTGAGGGTAAATCAAACCTCAAAGTGTGTGTGTGTGTGTGTGTGTGTGTGTGTGTGTGTGTGTGTGTCAGCTACTTGAGCAGAGAGATGAAGCACTGGTTATACATAGAGGGTGGTGGACGTCTTGGCTTGGGCCATTCAGCTGATATCTCAACTTTATAGCTCTACCAGTGGAGTGCCTTATTTGGGATCTGGAGAAAGAATGAGAAACCAGCCTCAGTCCGACTGTGGTCACTGTGTGCTCTTAAGAGAAACTGCACTTGATGCAGAGAGCTGTATCTGGAAATACTGTGAGTGTACCTATCATCCTTCCAATGTATGTCCCCACTGTTACCAGTGCTGAGGATTGAGGCTCCTTGATTACTGATCCAGTGGTGGGGTGTCACAATCCTTATAGTTTTATTTTCTATCATATTGTAGGGATGGTTTTGCAGTCATAAGCAAATATATTTCCAGACTTCATATCTATTAAATAAATGGAATATAAATGACAATATTATAATATGAGTGTGCTTTGCCATCTTAGTTAAATATATTTGTTATTAGTTTATTATTGAGAAGTAGAAGTAATAGGCTAAGTTTAGATAGTTTTATGGAGTAATTTGATAGTAGTTTGCATGATTACATCATTAAACTATGAATCTGTTATTTTGTGACAGGGGGTATTAATGTTCTTAGGTCAAATTATTTGATTTTAATTCAAGGGTTTTTGTCCATATCAAAAATTAAATAATTATTATTCTTAAATAATGTCATTGTATAATAGCAATAACCCACTTCTGGGTGTGGGTAATGCTGGATTTACCCACGGTTGTCTTTGTTTGGCCAAGTGGAGTATGAACAAACCACACCAACCGCGGGTAAATTCACCATTACCCACACCCAGGCATGGGTTATTGCTATAATACACTATTGCAAATATGTGCTATGGACATGAGCTAAACATAGGGTTACCACCTGTCCCACCTTGCGAGGGGCAGTCGCTCTATGTGCTGTAGTGTCCTGACCAAAATGAGTACAAATACTAATGTCCTACAATCTCGAGATGTTCTGCATGTTCCATAGTTAATGTAATGGTTGCATAAAATAGTCATCTGTCTCTAAAATATCTACATGTAACAAGAAACAGGATAAGCAAGTAAACTGCTACAAGAATATAAGCTTTTATATAGGCATATATGTAAAGTCCTATACTTTGTACTGACCATGGGTGTGTGTCGGCCTTTAAAATCTGATGTGTGTCCTGCAAATGTCCCACTATGGCCATTTGTAAAGGTGGCAACCCAAGCCAAAGAGGTTCAGTCACCAACACAACTCCAATGAGTGCAAATATCTGTGACAGAAATACACGAGACAGCTTTCATGTAGCAACATTTCATTACATACCAATGTATTTCCGAAGGGATTGAAGGACCAACATCACCTGCATGCTATATAAGAACCAATTAACAATGGCTTAATAAATACGCCTGCAATAACCATAGTATTAGTCTACTAAATGATAGGTCTTCAATTAGGGAAGGAGCCCTCACACACATATGGAATATGTATAAATGCAGTTCCTACACACCTTCATCTGCTATGTACACCCACCTACATCTCCCCCACACCCGATACAATTGCAATACAGACTGTAATGACATCACAAACATCCACTCACTCTATGACATCTGCAGAAGCCTTAACATACCTTGTGAGAGACACACTATAATGGACCTATGTGAAATCGTTGCTGTTGTACAATGGAACAGACGCCAATGTTACAGGGTTTGTTTGCAATAATCCCATATCAGACTGCTGATATAATAGCTACACTCACATGTAGAACTACATCCTCTAGCCATTACACACAATCCATGGGGGCCATGAAGTTAAAATATCTCTGTGTCTCTCCAAATAGCTGTTGCAATTCATCACAAACAACACATCCAGTCTGTCTTCCTTGAAGGTAGGGCAAAGGGACAACACCCAAGTGGAGTATTCAATTATACCCCACTGTTGCCATGTAATTGGCTAATGGAGTAGCTGCACAGCTGATGTGCATGTAATCATCTACTCCGGAACACCAATTGGTGGCAGGATACCACATGTTACTGGTATCTACGTATAAAAGGATGGCTTGTCATACATTCAAACCGTATGAACATATGAGAAAACCGCTAAAACAGAAAAGGAATAGGACTGATATTATCGTCAACTCGGACTACTAAGACGGTATTTAGAACACTCAGTATGTTAGTGCATGTAGTGCCTGTTCTGTATTAATGAAAGTGTACGCAATGCATATAGTGGGAAAAGATATTATGTAGTGATGTAATGTTGAGCATAGTAATGCTCGTAGGAATTGTGTGTACTGCTGTGGGCTACAAGGTAAACACCTCATACACCACAAGGGATGCTACATAAGGACTTTAAACACAACAATTCCACTCCAGCCACTGTCAGTGGCAGGGTTTGTCCTACAAGTACGTGCCATAACAGGGGATAGTATATGTTGATATACTGTAACAGTAGGCATATGTATGGACGTATAACTGAGAATAACATGTCTAAGGTGGTCCTGCTGTGCAATTATGATTTGCATTGTGTGATAATGTTGCAAAAATGTGAACTGTACAGTATTGTAGGTAGATATGTCTAACATTTTACATAGCATTACTGCTATATTATGCAAAAACCAGGTATGTCTATTGGCATGTACAATACACAATAACAGGATGCATATGAGTTGTAGTCACCAGACAGTGTATCAGCATGATAGCTAATTGAAATGGAAGAGCTAGTCAATTATTCATGCACAAAGGACATGTAATAGCTTCATAGGGTCATAGTTAAGTACTATGCTGTCTGGCCAAGTCCATTCGTAAGCCTAACTACAGTGTTTTCACTTGCAGCACCTCCCTAGGTTAGTGTCATGTCCCTGTGAACAGCAGAGCCATTCATTTCCTGCACCTCTGTACAGAAGAGCCACTGCAGTTGTCCCTGGTGTACATGTCTGTCTCCCATCCACCCATCAAGATATCTCTTGAAGAGTGCTAGTGAGGGTCCCTGCCTGATGTACATAGGAATCATGTTCCAAAGCATGGTGAGTGTCCGGGTCAGGAATGTATCCCTCCAGCACATCCTAGTCATCGTTGCATTTAGGTACATATCCCAGAGCATGTGGCTCTCAGTGGCTTTTGCTTATGTGGAGCATATCCATCAATATTGTTTTGGACATGGGCCTTGTATGTTCAGCAGAGATCACCTCTGAGTATGCAGTATGCAAATGAGTACAGTTGGGGTTTCTGTAGTTGGGCTGCATACGTCATCCTTTGGAGGTCAGTAATCCTCTTGGTGTGGTAATGTTGTGGTATTTAAAGCCATTGCTGTTGTCTCGTAAGGTACATCCCAAATGGGGTGTTGTACCCTTTAATGTGTTTCATAAGTCATGAGTAGAGAGGTACAATGGATGCCTTTGTTCTGGCTTCAAATCCATTAGAGATTAAGGTGGCCACATAGAAGGAAATCCACACCACCTTGGCAATATAGTTATCAAAGGAGTGGATGCTATCTACTTGGGTTCTAAGATCCCTTATTATGTCTTATGTATGTAGGGGACTACCACATGTGTGATAGTCAGTGGGTGATTGGTGTAATCCAAAGGGGATGTCTATGCACCTTGTGGCATGCAGCTTGAGGCCATGTTATTGACACCAGGTATCCGTCCCAGTGACACCCTTATGGAGGGTGTCTGTGTCAGCTGGTGAATCAATCATGGCCCCTAGTTTGCAGTCATCTGCGAACCTATTCAGGGTAAGTCCTTCTGTGTTAGCCTGTACCTCAGAGAAGCATATACCGAACATGAGGGGCCCTATGACAGAGGACTGGGGGACACCAATTGTAGCTGATTTACAATAAGAACTAGGGAATGCAACCTTCACTGTGTGGGTTCTGTCTGTGAGCCACTTTGCATAACATTTCGTGACGTAGGGGTTGATGTGCAGGTGAATGTGTATGTTGACAATACCAGAATGGGGAATGGTGATGAAAGCCTTTGAGAGGACAAGGTAGGCTGTGTGGACCTCCTTACCCTCATCTACTGCCTTGATAACTGTCTCAAAGGACTCCACCAGGTTTAGGAGGCATGGTCAGGCCCTAACAATTCCAAACTGGGTGGGATCAAAGGTTTCGAGGCCACCCATGTCTCTGTGAATGAGATCCATGATTATGTGCTCCATAGCCTTGCAGAACAGCCTAGTCAGGCGTATAGGCCAATAGTTCCCCTGGTCCATTGTGGCACCACTTTTGTGGAGTGTGATAACTGTTGCTCTGTGCCATTCAGGGGCCACAATGCCTGATGCAAGGATATTAGTGAATTTGGTGCTCAAGCGGGGAGCCATTTCATTCTGAAGTTCGTGGAAATCGTAGCCTGGGATGTTGTACGGTTACATGGATTCTGTGTTCCTGGCTTTAGAGAGCGCAGCTTTGAACTACGTAGTTGTGATTGCAGGGACCCTGCATTGTTCCTGTATAGATTTGGGCCCTTTAGTGTGTGAGAGGGGTGTAAAGTTAGCACTGAACCTATCTGCCAGGATGTTGCCAATATCAGTCGGTTCTGTAATGTTCATGCCTAACTGCTGTATGTCAGAGCAGATGTGGGTATCGCCATCGAGAGTAGTGACATACCCCTAGAATGCTTTGTGGTAGTCCTTGGAATGAGTCACAATAATGTTTACGTAGCTGGCTTTGGAGGATGTGATAAGGGATCTCAGATTCCTTCTGAAGCTGACCAGGGAGCTCCCCCACTCATGGGATTGTACTCTACTTTGCAACAGTCTCCTCCTTCTGTTGTACATTATGTCCATGGCAGTGGACCACCAGAGTGGCGTCCGTTTTCTGGTGGGTACCATCATGGCTCTGTTTGGGATAGCATGATCCATGCAGTCGTGTAAGTGCTAATTAAGTGCAGTTGTGTATGATTCAGCGGTTGTAACTGTATTGTCCATCTGCACGGGTGTCATGACGTTTACTACTGCTGTCATAAGAAGCCTGAAGTTGGCTTTGTAGAAATATTGTACTGTGTTTTCCATAAAGGGTGTAGTGCCAGGATGTGGATAACAAGGGTGATTGGCGTACGTTTGGATCTGACCAGCGAGGAGATAACCCCAGGTGTGGATCACCAGTCACACATGTTGGTAATGTCCAGGTCTAGGATATTGTTGGCCTTGGTGGTGGTGTGGATAGGTTGATCCGGCCAATTGGAGGTTATGAATCCCAGAAAGCATTGGCCTAATGTGTCGGTACATGAGTAGGTATCCCAGTTAATGGTGGGGTAGTGTCAGCCGCACTTCAGTAGTTTCTGTTTGAACCCTACTTTACAGTACACAAAGAAGTGAGGACCGTTAACCGTGGGGTATGGTGTGGAATCTGTAGCAAGCTACAATTTGTATAGCAGCTATGGCCACAGTTAGTTGCACTTGGATTACCTCTGATGCATTGTGCTAAGGAACCAGCCTGGAGGTGTGTATATCCTTGGGAAATATAGACACACCTCCACCGTGGGTGTTCCGGTCCTGGTTACATGACTGAAAGGTGTGGTCTGAGTAATAGCCTGTTAGTGCAGGGGTGCTCCCAGGAGCCTAGAAGCAGGTCCCAGTCACTGCAGAGATATTGAAGTGGTCCATTACAAGGAGTGCCTCGGGTGAGTGCGTTTGAGATGAAGATGTCAAGCATTGAGTAGCGTTACCCTCAGGTTGTGCTTGCCTCTTCCTGTTATGGTAGTGAATATGTTATTTGAACTGTGCCTAAAACAGGCACTATAGGAGCAGCAAGAGCCTTAGATGTTATCTGTAATCCCAGGGCCGACAGGTGGAGGCCATCTGTGCCAAAGCATTTTGTTCTGTCGACCATGTCATTCAAAGCAGACAGATACTGGATACCCCTGGAATGACACCAGAAGCATAGCCAACTGTTGAAGTGAATAATTCAGTCCTTGTACTGCGTTATCTGTCTGGACGAATGCCGAATGCTTTTCAGGGCTAGGGTGATACCTGCCTGAGCTACAAGATCAGAGAGCTATTCCATGTCTCTGTACATGTAGTCCAGGAAGTTACATCTCAGGGCATTCACACTAACATGGAGAATGACACAGTCATATTGTACCTGTTGAGGAGTGACCTGAGTGCATAGGTTATGTTGCGGATCCTGCTACCCAACAGCCAACTGAAAGTGACTATCACCTTGTGTAGCCTGCTGAGTGGGACATCAGTGTGACCGCCTATATAGTCAACTATGACTAGTGTGTTGGGTACGTTATATCACCCTATTGGCTGTAGTTGATGGGAATACTGAGTCTGCGGGCTATAAGTAATTGGTGTTGTGTTGGGTGATGGGGCTGCCTGCATTTCTGCTTTGGAGTTCTCTCTTGCCTAGACAGAGTAGTATTGAGAGGCTCCGCAAATGTTGTAGTCTTACTATGTGTGGCCTATGGTGGTGGAGCTCTAGTGAGACTATGTGATGAGTGTGGTGTGGTGCAAACGGTTAACATCCCCACATGATTGTCAGGTTCAGTCTGAGTTGGAGAGAGCTTTACCTCCAGCATGGCTAGATATATGCATCTCCCACAGGTTGTAGTGTTGTATGTTAGGAGGGGAGTATTGACTGTGTACATGAGACAATTTCTGTATTGCCTCATGATGCCCATATTCATCATATAGACAGGCGATAACACTGGGAATTGACACTTGGACATGCCTGAATATTTAACTATTTCCCACTAGATATGTGAGGAAAGTGTGTACAACAGCTGTTTTACTCTAAGCAAGCTGGAAATGTAAGTACAAACAGTGTTTACCTGTAGGAAATGAGGAGGATTGAGTGCTATAGTAATTAGTAGCTCATGAAGTGCTTACATGTTCTGAACAAGTGTTGAGCATGAATAAGCAATACATATAGGGTTTCGGATAACATAAACACACTGCCTCCCCAACAGGTACACAATCACATATCCATGAACACTACAGAGCCCCTGTAACCATAACTATGATGGTACAAAGTGCACTCAGGCTGCATGTGACCTGTCCACATCCCTGGTTGTATCATACACATATGGCAAAACAGTTTGCTCTACACATACACATCATGTAAAACATAGCTTCACGTCAGTCTGTGAAAACACTGAATGGTGCACACCAACAATTATCACAACGCACAAAGTGGAGACACCACTCATAATTTTGAGATTTTAAGTATTTTTTTCTGATTTATTTCTTAGAAAAATTACATTGCGTCCTACTTTTCAGTGTTTTCTTGCTTGCAAACGTTGATATCTGTGTTAGAAACAGTATTTAGAACATACCTAGAGTCTGTTCATTGCATTATTTGTGTTGCACTTAATTTAAAATCGTCTTTTCTTAAAATTGCATTTTTCCTGCCTCTGACCTAGAACACACGTGTTGGGGTCATTTATTGCACTGTTCTGACTAGTTTGCTACTTGTCCCTGCTATCCTTAAACAAAAGCAAAGAAAACAAAAAAAATCTTGCTATTTTCCCACTTTCTATAATTAAAAAAAAAGTTCAGTTGCAGAGTTTCTGTTCTGAACTGTTTGTAAGTTTCTTGGAGGCCAGTGCTTACTTGGGCTAAAGGGAAGTCATCTGTGTTCACCAGTGGCAGTGGTTAACACTGAGAAGCCTGCCTGTCCCTGTAGGAGTGGTTACTGCCTAGAAACTGTAGTTTTATTGGCCATTTTGGGTCAATTCCAAACTCCTTGATCTCTCTCTCTCTTAAAACCCTGCAACTCTCTTTTTGCACGGTCTTGCGCACAGAGTAGTATCGGGCAGTGCCGGTTAGCTGGGGTATACTATTCCTGGCTCCACAAAGTCTGCACTGCAAATTATCCCTTAGAACTAGGCAAGCCTCAACTCAAGTGCTTCAGATCAATTGCTCTTATTGCAGCACTTGCATAACCCAAATCAGCACCTGTCCAAATCTAGACAGCACTATTATTTTCCAAATCTCCTAGACAGCACTATTATAATATAACATAAGACCCCCGATTGTCCACAAGACAAGTGAAATTCACTTTTCCAAGCATGTCCAGAGGTCAGCTTCAGGTGTACTCTCCAGTTTATCTGGTGGAATTGGGCATCCTGAGGCAATGTCACAACTGCCTCATGTATACAGACAACCCTCTCCTCTTATCTCTAGACACAAACACTTGTCAGAGATGCAAATACACAGCCAGACTGGAGGATAAGCACTCTCAACCCATGACTGCAACAGACAGTCAAGAGGAGAATAGACACACTAGCATCACACCACCAGTCACACATGGATCTACAAAACAAGCACTGGCAAGGCATACACATAAATACACAAAAACATATTCGGAGGCAATAGGTACCAATCTGAGAAAGAAACAGTACCCTCCAAAGCAGACAAGCAAGCAACCTGTACCTCCAAACACAAGCCAGAAAACACATAATTCACCTCAGCAGTGTGCCTCATGACAGCCCCTAAGGCAAAACACCATACCCAACATGCTAGTAATAGGAGACTCTATAGTAAGGCACACAGATGTTCCACTCACCAGGCTGAACAAGGAGAAGGTTACTGTCAGCTGCCTGTCGGGTGCTACGATCCGCCACATAACACAGGCACTTAGGTCACTCCAGAACAAGTACAAGTATGATGCTGTCATTGTACATGTTGGTGTGAATGATCTAAGAAGTACCACCCTGGACTACATGAAAAGAGACATTGAGGAGTTCTCTGATCATGTAGCCCAAGCTAGTATGACCTTGACCTTGAGTAGCATACTACCTTCACTTAGAATGATACCACAATACAAAGACAAAATGATCAATTTCAACAATTGGCTAAGCTTCTGGTGTCATTCTAAGGGGATCCAGTGTCTGTCTGCCTGGGATGACATGATAGACAAGCCTCGCTGTTTCGCCAGAGATGGTTTGCACCTGTCACCCCTAGGCTTTCGAATACTGGCCAAGGCTCTTGCCATCCCCATAGTGCCTTTTTTAGGCAAGGCTCAAAGGACAAACCAACCACAGTAACTAGCACAGGTAACCAAAAACTAAGGGTAATGCTACTCAATGCCAGAAGTCTCAACCTCAAAATGTTCGCACTCGAGGCACTCCTCAGTATGGAGAAAATCGATGTTTGTGCAGTGACGGAAACCCAGTTCAAGGCTCCAGAGAGCACCCCAGCACTACCAGGTTACAATTCATATCATACCTTCTGGCGTCAGTTACCGGATCGCAGTACAAAGGGCAGAGGTGTATCCATATTGATCAAGGATACCCACATCTCCAGGTTAGTGGCACAGCATGATGCCCCAGAGATCATCCATGCGCAACTATCAGCAGGCAAAACCACATTTCAAGTTGTAGCCTGTTATATATTGCCCACCATGTCCCAAGATGCTCAATCAGCATTCCTTGAGGCATTGGAAAATATAAAGGTCCTACCCAACACCATAATTTTGGGTGATTTCAACTACCCTGGTATAGACTGGGTGAACTACCAAAGTTCTAACTCCTATGCCCAACGCTTCATAGAATTTATAAATTCAAATGCCCTTGAACAACTGGTATGTTCTCCCACTAGAGGGGACAACATATTGGATTTAGTCATCACAAACATGGGTGCCCATTGTACGACACCCGTTATCACTCCCTCTCTTTTCAGATCAGACCACAAACTGATAACCCTGGATGTCCTCACCCCTCCACCTCCCCCAGTCAAAGAAACCATCGTAAAAAACCTTTGCAAAGCAAACTTCAAACTACTTGCATCAGAAGTGAAAAGCTTCACTATTCCCTTGCAGAAGGATAATGATATCCAGGATGCAGAATCCTACACCAAGGCACTTTATATACAGCTTCAGGATTGCTTGGACCATGCTATCCCAAATAAAACCAAGCCTCCTTCCTCAAGCAAGACGAAACCAGTCTGGTGGACCCCGGCCATAAGCAAACTATACAATAAAAGGAGGAGACTTATACAAAAAAAGGTCAAATCTCAAGTAGAAAAATCATCCCTGATCAGCATTAGTAAGAAATTGAGGGCCCTCATCAAGTCAACTAAAGCCGATTTCAAAAATAAAGTTGCCAAGGATGCCAAGGATAACCATAAGGCCTTCTATGGTTACGTCAAAAACCTAAATGGCAATGCTCAGGTCTGTTTTGAGCTAGTAGAAAATGGAACAAAATACACTGACCCCACTGACATTGCCAACATCTTGGCTGATAGGTTCAGTGCAAATCCCCCCCCCCCTCACCACCTACAGGGCCTATTACTATTCCAGGGGATTGTGTAACTCCAATTATTACTGATACATTGGTTAATAAGGCTCTATCTAAAGCTAAAAACACTGCCTCCATGAGACCAGATGGTATCCTGGGCTGTGTCATACGTGAGCTCCAAAATGAATTAACCCCACATCTGAATACCCTGTTCAGTCTCAGCCTCTCGACAGGATATGTGCCCATAGAATGGTGCACAGCAATGGTGGTTCCGCTGCACAAGGGTGGGCCCACAACCGACTTTGGGAACTGCCGACCAATAAGCCTGACCAGTCTGATCTGTAAGGCAATGGAGCAAATCATTATGCAACTCATAAATGGAGAGATTGGGAACCTCCAAACACTTGACCCCACACAGTTCGCCTTCATCAAGGGGAGATCATGCCTCCTGAACCTGGTGGACTTCTTTGAGACAGTTACTCAGGCTATAGATAAGGGAAAGGAGGTACACAGGACCTTGCTAAAGCATTTAACAACATTCCCCATTCGGGTATTATTGATAAACTCACCAACCTGGGCATAAACCCTTATGTCACAAGATGAATCGCAAACTGGCTCTCAGACAGATCCCACAAAGTAAGAGTAATGGGATCTATGTCCGAATCCAGACCAGTAATGAGTGGTGCGCCTTAGGGCTCTGTCCTGGGGCCGCTCCTGTTTGGTATATACTTCTCAGAAGTACAGGCAAGCCCTGAAGGGCTGTGGCTGACCAAGTTTGCAGACAACTGCAAACTGGGTGCTATAATAGAGTCACCGGCCAACATGGATATCCTCCAGAAGGGACTTAATGAGACTGATGCATGGTGTCAAAGCCATGGTCTCAAGCTAAATGCTAAAAAATGCATTGTAATCCCCTTTGGAAAAAACAGAGTACCCGCAATCAACCACATAAGAGGTAACCCCCTGAAATCTGAAGAAGTAATAAGGGATCTAGGGACCCAGGTAGAAAGTCAGCTTTCCTTTGATAACCATGTTGCCAAGGTGGTTAGAAAATCCTTCTATATGACCCATCTGATCACTAAAGGGTTCGCATCAAGATCTAAGGATGTAGTGGTGCCCCTCTACTCTTCCCTCATCAGACCCATTATTGAGTACAATGCATCAATTGGAATGTACCTGGCTAGGCATCTTCAGCAGCTGGAGAGACCACAGATGTACCTCACTAAGAGGATTACTGACTTCAAACAGTTGCCTTATGCAGCATGACTGAAAAAACTAAGGCTTTTCTCTATTGCATACCACCTTCTCAAGGTGATCTCTGTCTAACATACAGAGCCATGTTCAACCCAGAACTGTTGAACATGCTCCATCTTAACAAAACCAAATCTACTTGAGCTACATGCTCTAGGGATATAAACCTCAGCACAACAATGAATAGAACATGCTGGAGGGATAGATTCCCTTCGCAAAGACTTCCCTTGATATGGAACAAGGTCCTGATCTACATAAGACCGAGCCCCTCACTATCACTCTTCAAGAGGAACCTTGACAAGTGGATGGATAACAGAAAGTTCACACCAGGGATCATACCAACAACTATACTAGATCAGGGCCAAGGGTACTAGCTGTTAGATCAAGGGCCTAGGGAACTAACCAAAGGGGCGGTGAATACCGCACAACATGGCTGGGATAATATATGCCTTTGGGAAGATAGCCCAGTACCTACCTATGAACCTATGAACCTATAATGGGAGGCACTGCACTATTACCCTGCTGAGTCTGGTCTGAATGTCCATGAACCTTAATCAACGTATATGTTGTTAGCAGTACAGATGTAGATGACAGTACGGATGATTTCACACTGCATATCATACCTGTGACAGGACATAGGACATCACCCATACTGTGTTTCACCTACACATAGTATACTAGATGTACCTTTGTATGTCACAGGAGTGTTCTGCCAGTGGACTGTTGACAGAACCAACACTACAAAAGGTGTCTGAGTGATATGTGCATATCACACTAGTGGCAGCTACAGTAAACAAGGGTTAATTCATTGCACTCCCCCTCATTGTAGCCCATACCACACAGACAAATGGGAGGCATCTGCATAAGTAAGTATGTGAATGGCTATAACCTAGGAGCAATACTGACTCAGTGTTGTAGACAACATACAGAATGGGCTTTGTGGGTGAGGTGTGTGATATATGTGCACAATCTGACAGCTGCATATTGCATTGTCATCGCTAGGTTAATAACCCTGTACCTATGAACTACCACCTAGGCAGCGGTCAACATAATGGACACTGTGGGTAAGGGATGGTGCTGTGCAGTTTACCTCCCTGAGCTAGTGACGTCACCAAGCCTATTAGGTAGTCATAAGAGGCAACCCTAGTCATGACAGGGTGCCATCCATGAACATGGAGATCATTGTACAGCCATACTCATCACTCAAGTGACCAATATCAGATCACATATCACCTTTAAGGGGTATTGCCCATGTTTGGATGGGCGATACCAGCTTTCACAATCCTCATCTCCACTATGTAGCATGATGCCTACCCTGCATAAAGACATGTCCAACACTGTGATGTTGGACATGCTACACGTACATATCCTGATTTGAAATACATACGTGATGGACATCCACCTTCCTAGTACAAGGATCTACACATACACGTTACATACTCCTGCCATACTATTCAACCCTGTCCAGCAAAGCTGCACATTTCACCTCTGTCAGACATGGTGTGATGACCGCATGGTAGATGTATCATTAACTGTCTGGATTAGTTATGTGGCACTGCTTCATCTGGCGCCGGAAACATGGCTGTCGGCTACAGATAGGAAACCTTACATCCTACACTCATACATGGCCCAGGGCATACAGACCTTGGCCGTACATGCTATAGTTGATAACCATCCTTGCAAATACCATCCGGCTAGCCATTGTCCCATGTATATCACATGTGCAACACAGGCAATACGTGGCAGGATGTTGAACTACTGTACAGTGCCATGTAGATGTATATGGCAAAACACATGCATGTAAAGGCTTCCATGTGCATGTCTGCATTGTCACAGGTTATGTCCGTTAAGGCAGTGTATGTGTTGATATGTGACATATACACAGCATCAAGGTCGACAGCATGCACTGTTAGGTAAGAACACCAGTACAAGCAAACAGACATGCCCACATCAAGACAGCATCCACATGGAGTATGAGAAATGTAATCAGGTGACACACATATATGGTGATAATATCCAATCCTCATTGGATGTCACATGTGTGTGACACAAACATGTCAGTGGTGTCAGTGTCATGAAGATTTGCAAAGACAACTGTTCATATGTACTAAATGTAATACACATGTATGTGCAGCTGTATCTCTGTGCATCTCTGAGATACTGTGACCTGTCTCCATCATTATGTCTTCCAGATATGCCTCAAGCAAGGCTCCCAGCTATATACACGCTTGGCGGATGAGGCCCTTATACCTTACCTCCAAGACAACTATGATGTCTTGTTTAGCCATGTGCCACAGCATGCACAGCAGCGTGATGACCTGTGGCAGGAACTTTGCAGGAGGGTTAATGATGTAGCTGGCCATAACCGCACATACCAGCAAGTGCGCAGACACTGCACGGACCTGATCAGATGTGCAAAACAGTGTGTGAATGCAATTGCCAGGGAACAAGGTGCAGCAGGTGGTGGGCCACTGACCCAGCCCCCACTTACACGTACCAAGGAGCTACTGACTAACCCTGGGACACCATCAGAACAGCATCCACAAACCCTAGCTGCCTAAGTGGAGGTGGGAGTCTCTCAACCAATGAGCCTGGAGTTGCCTGGTAAGTCACTACTGCACATATAACTATTATATCCCATTTAGTTGCATGTGTCACTGTACAATATGTCATGTAACATCATATGCAAGGCATGTATACATACATGCCACATACTATAGTATGCTACTTTGTGTATGCACACATGTGCATACTCCATAGTATATCCTATTGTACTGGCGAA
This sequence comes from Protopterus annectens, assembly GCF_019279795.1. Classification (NCBI taxonomy): domain Eukaryota; kingdom Metazoa; phylum Chordata; order Ceratodontiformes; family Protopteridae; genus Protopterus; species Protopterus annectens. The sequence goes on from NC_056736.1 coordinate 124,362,617, forward strand.
TGTGTTAATATGCACATTGCACCCTGTAGCTGTCATACAGTCATGGATAATGATCATACTGCTGTGTCACCCCTATATAGGTACCTCTGGCATTCTGCAGAGACAGCAGGCCATTGCAGGAGAGACAGTTATAAGTATCAGGCATGTTAATGCACAGATCTATTCACCATGTAGCCAGTTAACACATGTACACATAATGTATGGTCCGGTCACAATATACAGGTCGCATCTTTAATCCATCACACTGGCTACCCATGTGCAATACTTACAAACTAAGTGAAACACCGACATGAAACCACAGAAACTGTCATTGCTAGATGTGTGGACAGCTGTGCATACAACGGTGGAGGTGTTGCTCAATGTAGGAGTATGTACTATACATCAGAACTGCAAATATGGGGTACACAAACAGTACTACACAGTGAGCTGGAGTATGGGCAGCCCACATGATTCACCATTGTCAAATATGCCCCTGCAATGAGTGCACACATTGTGATGTGCCATCTGACATGTCCATGAGATGTAGTGGTCCGGCTGCAACATTGTCTCACTATCCCATAAAACATACCCCACATACCAAACATACAACCCTTTGTCTGCGTAACCCTGTGGACTGTGGAGTATCTGACATCTATGGGTGTATGTCATATGGGACAACACAGACATGTGAGATAGATGGCCATCACAACCGTTTGGCCAACACATGTTCACACATGGCCATGGAGGATGGCCAGAGACATGTACCAACACACAGTAGATGTAATGTGTTTGTGTGTACACCCTATTGTACATTGGCTACACATGGTCCAACTATAGCCTTTGTTGAATGGTTATATTTCAGATGTGGAACACCGGACATCCTACAAGCCTGTGCACAACTTGTGGAGGCGTCACTTAATTCGACAACATAAGATGTGTTAAACATCATGACTGTGTCACACCATGACAGTAGTCATGTGTACAGCATCCACATACATATAAAGGCAAGCACATCAGGCCACAGATACAGTACATTTCCCTTGCTGCTGTTGGACATCACTGTCAGCCATGCACCTCGTGTGTATGGTACACAAATGTCATGCGGGACATGGTGTATTGACAAGTCTGCCATGTGTGGACATGGTTGCCAGGCAGCTAAAATATGGTAGCAGATGTGCAGGGGTGTCATCCGTATATCCTTCGGTGACCTGTCACACATTACACATCATGGTTTAGTGTGTATACATTGTGTATTGTGTATGCACACAGTCATGGCTATGCACTGTGTGTGTAATCCACACTGTATAGCAATAGAGACACCTCATGATTCCATGCAATGGCACTGTGTCTGTACTTTACACTGTATAGAAATAACAATGCCTCATAATACCCTTCAGTGGTCATGCACATCTGCTAAAAGTGCATTTTATCTGTAGGCCATATAGACAACACTGCAATGTGACACCATTACACCACTGCCCATGTGACAGGACACCATTGTGTCAAACATGTATGCATGTCAATGCACACATCAGCAGATTACATGTCATACTACATTTTAATGTCAAGGTCATATGCCTCACATCATCCATGTGTACTGTTAACCTGTGCTGGTCCACATGGTGTAACACAGGGATGCATGCTTACTACCATGATTGTGTGAATTGTATGGCTTCTGCTATGACACTTGCTTGCTGTTGTGTGCAACCCAGGGATGTATGATAACTACCACTATTATTGTCTGAGCTTCATGCCGTCTTCTGTATCACATGCATGTTGCATGCCTTCTGTCAAATCACATGCATGGTGTGTGTGTGTGTGTGTGTGTGTGTGTCTGTGTGTATGTGCGTGTGTGTGCATGTATGTGTGTGCATTGTGTGTGTCTGTGTGTGTGTGTGTGTGTGTGTGTGTGTGTGTGTGTGTGTGTGTGTGTCTGTGTGTCTGTGTGTGTGTGTGTGTGTGTGTGTGTGTGTGTGTGTGTGTGTGTGTGTGTGTGTCTGTATTGTAATGTAGAGTCTTTGTTTGCCTTCACAGGTGATGTAGGTGCGTTACCCTCCTGTGGTCCATCTGATGTTAGTGTCCCCACAGACTCTAGCAGTGATGATGAACATATGCTTGAGGCACAGGCAGTGTTGTCAGGGGCTGAATCTGTGCCATTGGTTGCCATTCCACCTATATCCCCCTCATCCTCACACACAGTTCTCATGCCACCACATACCCCATCACCAGTGGCCATAGAGGAAGGACAGTTAGCATGTGGTAGCTTGGAACAGGAACGTGTGGTGGCTACAGAAGGTGTGTATTCACACCATTGTGTCAGTCAAATGACTGGAGATGTGCCACACAGGCAAGTGGCCAGTGCTGCTCGTAGGAGAACCTCTGGCTGACATACCCTTGCAGGACAGAGCACAGCAGCTGGTGTCACCAGATGCATGTTTCAGACTGTAATGGCGGCACAGGCACGTGCTCAATGGCAGAACAGAGAAAGGCAGAGGCTTCAGAGGGCTGCTATCCGTTCTTTAAATGACAACATCCAGGCATTGGCAAATGCTAAACAGCAGATTGCTGATGTTTTGGACAGACGATTGGGTGAGATGGTTGGAATCCTTGACCGTGGCATGACAATCCACGAGTGTGAGCTGTCTGTGCTGGAACATCTGTTAGGAGTGAAGTGTAGGGCACATGGACGTATGCCAGCTACATCACCTGGTGCAGGTCTACGTGAACGAGCTACCTCACATGCCCGCTCCCATAGTGGTGGTAGCAGCAGTAGTGCAGCTGGTGCTGCGCTGTCCACACCAGGACACAACAGGCCACATGGACGTGGCCCTGGATGGTCCCAATGGGGACACGGTTCCAGTGAACATGTGTCATTGGACAGTACCCAATCTGTACCTCTGCCTGGTAGTCCCCATGCACCCCCTGGCAGGCACAGGTCACATGGCCATGGCCAGACACCGTGAGCTGTAAATCCTGGACTGTACAGTCTGGAGCTGTCAATAATACCCCTGTGTAGGCCAGACACATGGCAAAACTGTGTGCACACATACACGCACACACCAGAAACATCTGTAGGGCACCGCAACACTCACATGCATAACCACACATGGTCAATTAGATCACAGGCCCTAACCCACACACATGATGTCATCCACTGGTGCAGCTTAGGCTCCTGGCAAACATTATTACCCTGTGCATATGATGATGCCTGTGCCGCATCCCTGTCATCCACACCATCGGTGCAGGGAAATGCTCATATGGTCTGATGCACAGGGTGAACAGAATAGGGAGATAAGTGTAGATTACAATTGTTGTGTACTGTTGACATGCAGCAGACATACCATGTAGAACAGGTTTAGAATGCATTGTTTTCTTTTCACAGTATGTGTCTTGGTAACAACAGTAACAGCATGTTGGTAATGATGTCCTCCTTCCCTCCTTCAGGTCTAATTGCATGTGCCATTGAGTACCAGTGTTTGCAGTTTCCCATGTGTAAATGTGGACTACTCACAGGCATATATGGCAATACCAGCATGCTATACGTAGCTTCAACCTCACTGTTAGAAAGGCTGACATTCCAAATATGTCTACACATCTACTGATCCAGGAGCATGTGAGCTCTGTACTAAGCTACAGTGGCTAGAGACGTGACATCCATACCGGGTGACATCACACGTACGGTTACACAGGGCGGGGAGTTTAAATAGCGGTCAAGCTGATGACAAGGGTAGAGGCCAGTTGATAGCTTGAGGCCTCACTGTGTAGCAGTAATACACATTCACATTACAGGATGAGAACACACACACACACACACACACACACACACACACACACACACACACACACACACACACACACACACACATACACACACACAGTTATTCGTACAAGTATTCAGATACAGTAACACGCCCACACTCATGGGATCAATGACACTGTAACACACACACACACACACACACACTTGATAGTCTTGAGGTAAGGACCCCTGTCTATGTGGTAATCACCATTACAGTACTGTGCACCCACATGATGTGACACAGAGAATGAATATGTACAGGTAGTCAGTAATGCCTAAGATCTACGGCATTAACAAGGTAGTAGATTGCATCACCTGGAGGTGTTAGGGGTCCTATCTGTTCACTATGGTAGCATACATCCTAACTCCATGGACCAGACAGCCATACATATAAACACACACACACACAATGTGGAGTCAACAGTTGAATGCACCTATGTCATGCACATACAGATAGCTCACATGTGTGTGATACACACCCCACCCCTGCCTATGTCTGCTTTCTACACTGCAGTATGTACAGATCTCTACAACAGTGTACAGGGGTGTGAGTAACAATTGGGATGTATTCCCCACCATACATGGCATATATGGACATACAAGCAAACACACATGGCAGTACTGTGAATCAAACACCTGCTATCTTATGATACGTATGACAGACATGCAGCAGTATTGCCCGCATTACAATGTGTACCAATGCTACCTTTGGCAATTGTGCTGATATATGAACATGGGAGGTCTTTTTTTTTTCCATAATAAATCTTTATTGTTATATTATTTTCATACACAAGTAAAAACAAACACAAAATTTTAAAAGAAAAAATACAAAACAAAAGACTACTAACTAATATCACTAACTATCACACCAAATAAATATACAATATTTACAAGAATGCTTCCATGTAAACATTAAGAATAGAGAAAAAACAAAAAGTAGTTAATAATATTTCCAGTAATATACAGTTTAAATACAAAATTCTCTCCAAGCAAGTATATAAATGTGAATACCTTCAAGATAAAAGTGTTATGCTAATATAATATTAAATATCTGTTCCCAAATTTTGGGGTTATTAATGTTTTTATTATTCGGACTTAAGAGTAGTTTATGAGCTAATATATGCCTTGTTGCCAAAACTCTAAAGCTTTCCCAAGATGTTTTAGATGGGTCTAACCAATTAGTGGCTATATAAAGCTTCATTAACAGAAAAATATTAATATATATAGTACTTTGTGATCTAGGGAGTTCTTTCGGAGGAATATGTAAAATCGTAAATTTCCATGACAACGTTGTACTTTGGTAACCCATCTTCTGAAGTTGAATCTTAAGGGAATTCCAAAGCTTATATATGCATTTACAGCTCCAGAACATATGAAGAAGATCAGCCAGTTGATTTTTACAGTATGGGCAAGTTGGAGAGTTTTTAGAATTAAATTTATGCAGGGTAAGGCGTGTATAATATGCATTATTCCATATCATCAACTGGGTATACATCAATTTTTGAAGAGAAGTAGATTTGATAGTCAGGTCAATTGCTTTTAACATCTTACTTTTGTCTGTCACTAAAATTTTCTCTTCCCAATAGATGGATAACAGAATTTTATCATGAAATTTAAAGTCTTTAATTAATTTATTTGTTGTTGTTATATATTTAATATCCTGTTGGAGGGCTTGCCACAACTCAAAGCATTTATTAACATTTTCATCTTCAGGTTTAAAATTTATGAAGTAGCTCATAGCAAGTTCTCTAATTTGTCCCAAAATAACAAGATAATTTTGGGGTAAATTAAATTCTTGTCTTATTTGATTGGCTGAGCGGTCCAGATATTTGTATATATCAATCAAAGTTAAATTAACTATAAGTGGAAACTTTTTAAGATCAATTAATTGATTGTTCAATTTTAAATAAGGATTCCTATGAAAGGGTTGAAAAACCATCATATACTGACCCAGATCCAAAGATTGAAATAAATCTTGTATAGATAATATGTTAGTTTTAATGTGTTCAATAATCCCATAAATTTTTTAAAGTATCTTTACCTAAAAAGGGTATTGCTTTAGGATTAATGTTTAACTTTAAAATATATTTATAATTCAAAATCACCCAAGTTGGTGTCCACTTAGTAGTAGTTGTATCATAGTTGGCAATTCTTAGAATTCTATTAGAGTTCACGATTAGGTAGTACAATTCGAAGTTAGACAACTCCAGTCCTCCTTTATTTTTTGGGGTCATTAATTTATCATAAGATATCCTGGTTTTTTTTTTTTGGTTCCCAAATGAATTTAGCCAATTCTTTATGAATTTTTTTTAAAAAATGTCTTCGAAAGTATTAATTGGTCTGACCTAAAAATATAAAGTAATCGTGGTAACACATTCATTTTGACAATTGAAACTTTTGCTAGTAGTGGCAATCATAAATTTTTCCACCTCCCAAATTAAGAAATTATTTGGTCCCAAATTGTTTTAATGTTATTTATGTAGAAGTCTTTATTGTCTGTAGAAAACTCAATACCTAAATATTTAATTTTTTTCTTTAAATGTTACCTGCCCAACCAAAGGCAATAACGAAAAAGGTTTAGGTGTCTTTAAAGGAAAAATATTGTTTTTTTTTCAAGTTAATTTTGTAGTTAGAGACTTCTGAAAAATCGTTAACAGCCTTCAATAATTTGTCAGTGTCAGATATTGGAGATGCACAATAAATATTAAGATCATCCGCAAAAGCTGCCAATAAGATTTTAGTTCCATAAATTATTGGGACATTATGATAGACATTCTGTTTAATATAAAAGAACAGAGGTTCAAGATAAAGATTAAATAATAAAGGGGACAAAGGGCAGCCCTGGCGTGTTCCAGTCTTAATCTGTATTATTTTGGAGAGGCTTCTATTAATGCACAGTGTAGTATAGGGATTACTATATAATATTTGCAACATTTGAACAAATTCATGGCATATATTAAAATAAGGTAAAAGAGCAAACAAAAAATTTGTATCAACTCTGTCAAAGGCCTTCTGTGCATCAATTATAAGGGCATAGATATTAAGATTATTTTGTTTAGCATGTGTTATCATAGTATGTAATGTAAGAATATTATCACTGGTTTGTCTACCTGCCATAAATCCAGCCTGTTCTTTGGATATTATATGAGTCATGATTTTCTTCAGTCTAGATGCTATAATGGAGGTTAGAATTTTCATGTCTACATTCATTAATGATATCGGTCTATAATTATCATGGTTTTGAGGATCTGAATTGGCTTTATGTATAAAAATAGTCTTTGAGGCGTTAAGATGAGGATCATTAATAGTATTCCTAATTATATAGTTAAATATAACTGAAAGTATCTTACCAAAAATATCCGCAAACTTTTTATAAAACTCCACTGTCATCAAATCAGGACCTGGTGATTTATGTGATTTCATATGTTGAATTGTATATACTATGTCTTCTTCAGATATCAGTTTAACTAAATTATTTTGAATATCCTTTCCTATTTCTGGAAACTTAATTGATTGTAAAAATTGTTCATAGATTCTATGCAAGGACATATCCTTTTGCCCATCATAAATTTTTGTATATATTTTCTCAAAAATATTAATAATATCCTCTGTTTTAGAATATATTTTATTATTAAATTGTATTTCCGAAATTTGTAGTGTTGTTTTTGATTGATTAATGATCCTAGCCAATGCTCTTAATGGTGTTTGAACGTGATTAGCATATCTTGCTAACATCTTATATTCTTGGAATGTTAATAGGTTCATAGGTTCATACTAGGCTATCTGCCCTGGGGCAATTATAAGCCTAGCCCGATTCTGTATGGCTTACGCCACCCCTTGATTTGAGTATACTGTGCCCTTTTTTAAGGTTTAGTTTACTGTGCCTCTGTCTAATAGTGACACGGGAGTAATCCCTGGGACAAACCTACGATCCCCCATCCACTTATCAAGATTCTTCTTGAAGAGATTCAGTGAGGTGCTCTGCCTCACATGAACTGGAATTCTATTCCAGAGCGAAGGGAGCCTCTGGGTTATGAACCTGTCCCTCCAGCAAGTTCTATTTATTTCTGTGCTGAGGTTCAAGTCCCTCGAGCGTGTGGCTCTAAGGGATTTAGATTTACTGAGGTGGAGCATGTCCATTAATTCTGGATTTGACATAGCTTTGTATGTCAGGCATAGATCGCCTCGAAGTAGGCGGTATGCAACTGAGTAGAGCTGGAGTTTTTTTAACCGAGCAGTATATGGCATCTGTTTGAGACCCTTGATCCTTTTCGTGAGATACTTTTGGGGTCTTTCTAATTGCTGCAGGTGTCGGGTAAGGTACATCCCAAAAGGGGCATTGTATGTTATGATGGGCCTGATGAGGGATGAATAAAGGGGCACGATTACCTCTCTTGATCTAGATGTGAAACCCTTCGTGATGAGGTGGGCTATGTAGAAGGTCTTTCTAACCACTTTGGCAATGTGTTTTTCAAAGGAGAGATTGCTATCAACTTGGGTCCCCAGGTCCCTAATAACTTTCTCTGTACTTAATGGGTTTCTGCCTTTGTGGTAATTTGTGGGCACATTGTTTTTGCCAAAGGGTATGACTATACATTTTTTGGCATTTAGCTTTAAACCATGGCGCTGGCACCAGTTATCTGTCTCTGTGAGACCTTTTTGAAGGATGTTTGTGTCAGCTGGAGAGTTGATTATGGCGCCCAGTTTGCAGTCGTCTGCGAACTTGGTGAGCCATAGTCCTCCCACGTTTGCCTGTACCTCGGAAAAGTATATACCGAACAAGAGTGGTCCCAGGACAGAACCCTGTGGGACGCCACTTGTGACCGGTTTTAAGTCTGACATGGCTCCAGCAACTCTCACTCTGTGGGTTCTGTCTTTGAGCCAGTTTGCGACCCATCTTGTGACATAGGGGTTTATATTTAAGCTGGATAGCTTATCTATGATGCCAGTGGGGTATTGTGTCAAATGCCTTTGCAAGGTCCAGATAGGCTGTGTGGACTACCTTCCCTTCATCTATGGCTTTGGTGACTGTTTCAAAGAAGTCAACCAGGTTCAAAAGGCAGGATCTGCCCTTGACAAAGCCGAACTGGGTAGGATCTAGTGTCTGTAGGTCCCCAATGTCTTTGTTTATGAGCTCCATGATGATCCTCTCCATAGCCTTGCAGACTAAGCTAGTCAGGCTTATGGGGCGATAGTTTCCAGGGTCCGTAGATGCTCCACCTTTGTGGAGTGGGACCACTGTTGCTGTACGCCATTCTGTGGGCACATATCCTGTAGTGAGGCTGAGATTGTATAGCTGTTTTATTTGAGGGATTAGTTCCTCTTGTAGTTCATGTAGGACACAACCTGGGACGCCATCTGGTCCCATGGAAGCAGTGTTTTTTGCTTTGGAGAGGGCAGCCTTCACCTGAGTATCTGAGATGTTTGGGAGGCAGCCCCTCTGCCGGGATAGATATTTGATCTTTTGGGGTCAATCTACTATTCTGTATTAAGAAGAGATCCTTCTGACATTTAAATAGTTCTTTCTCTGTTTGTTCACTAAAATTCTGAATCAGTTGTTGATCCAATAATTTAATTTTCGTTTCCAAGTTTTGAATATCTTTATTTAGTATTTTTTTATAATAAGAGGCTTTTTGCAAAAGGATCCCTCTTATTTGTGTTTTAACTGTTGCCCATTCAATATCTGGGACATGTTGTTGTTTCTTTAGACTAACCAGTAAGTCTTTAAGGTACTTTATAATTTCCTGTATTATTTCTTCCTTATTCAGCAGATTTGGATTAAGAGACCAATTATAGCCTCTTTGCCGCAAGGTATCTTTTATCTCCTTAGCAAAACTCAGCAAAATTTTCGAATGATCTGATAAATACCATGCATGTATAACAACTATAGGTTCTAGACTAATCAATGTTCTTGAAATCAGGAAGAAATCTATTCTGGACCACATTTTATGACATGGGGAATAAAATGTAAAATTATTTGTACTATTAGCATTGTTTAAATAGTGAAAAGGGTCATATAGTTGAAAGTCTTCTTTAATATCATCCAGTGCCAATACTGCATGCTTATTAAATGCTTTGTGTGGACAAGATCTATCCAACTTCGGATTTTGATAAGTATTCCAATCACCTCCAACAATTACGTAGTATCTATCAAATTGTGTTAAAATTGACTACAGTGATGTTATGAATATTTGTTGATCATTACAAGGTGCATATATGTTTAAAAGTAAAATAGGTTTGTCAAATAAGGTAGATGCCAGAATAACATAGCACCATCGTCCATCTTTATCTGTATTAGAATCTAAAATTTTGTCCTTATATTGGTCTTTAATAATTATAGCTACCCCAGCACTATTTGACTTACCTTCCGATGCTATTACTTCTCTGATCCACTTCTTTTTTTTTATATCAACCCATTGATCATTCATTAAATGCGTTTCTTGCAGTAAAATAAACCACGCCTTAGCCTGCAACAATACATGTAACAATAGTTTCCTCTTCTTTAAATTCTGGAGCCCTTTAACATTCCATGAACCTAATTCCCACATTACCAAGGTTGACTGTACAATAAAGGTTTTGGAGAGAAAAGCTTAAAAAAAAAAATACAATATATTCAAAACCATACATGATCTGGAAGCAATCTATATATCCCGTCCTAAACCAGTGCTTACCCACTCTAACCCCGGACCAGGACATATATAGGTCTTGTGTAATATAGAATAACAGAAGGTTTAAGAAAAGAAACAAACAGGAAAACATCACATTATAAAATTTCAAACATGTTCCATAGTTGAGACCTATATAATCTAACTTAACTACGACAAAGCCTAAACTAAACATTCCCTAACAAGCACTGCATTGAGCTACATCTCCCCAATCAAGTATATTTAAGCAAATCAAATTAAAATACAATATTACAGTACATATGAAAATAAATTGTAAAAAGGAAGTTTTAATATTTGGATTAGCTATCTATAGATAAACCACATGCATAGAGACACACACAAAAAAAAAAAAAGCATATTAAAATACAACCCTATGTTAAAATAAATATATAGGTAGATACAGGTATTCCTGGTTATAAACCCACACCATCATAGTTTTATACTAAAGCAAAATACTAACTAACTAATATAAAATGCATTATCACTTTAACACAGTACATTATGAACTATAATGAGAAGCATATTTATACAAACATTACTAAATCCCTGCACTCTCTCTAAATAATATAACCACAAAATTCTACATAAACATGTATAAGAGAAACAAATAAAATATTCCTATGTGTTTACTTTACCATACAACAGTGTTATTTTGAAGTTAAATGAATAAAAAGATGTTAAAACAGTTTCCTTTGGTTTCCCAAGACTGGAAACCCTGTGAAAGACTCACGACAGAGAACCGCTTATACAGACGGACTCCCAGAAGTGTCACAGCAAAATCTGCACCCACGACAGCATTTTAGGCACTTCCTGTCTTCCTCCTCATCGAAAACACTTCGTAGAAGCCATAAAACGATGGGAAATGAACGCAGGTAATGAAGATAAGCAAAAACAAACAGTTGTATTACTCTGGAAGAGGCCTAGAGCTTTTTAAATGCAAACAAAGGATTATCTAGTCCTGGGAACACAGTAAACAATGAATCCGACCTCAGCAGCATGCCAGTCTCAACGAAAGTTCAAATTAAGTCTCTGATACAGGTAAAGCCTTGAAAACTTTAAGAAACAGATGTTTTGCCTCAATTTTTGTGGAAATAGCATGTTTAATCCCATCCATTGTAAATATAAGCATATGTGGGTATTTCATTTGAAACTTAATTTGTTTGTCAATAAGAAATTTACAGTATGGAGACAAAGACTGTCTAGCTTGTCTTACCTGTATGGGTAAATCCTGTGACATGGATATTTTATTATTTTTCCACATGATATAACCTCCAGTTTGTTTTACAGTAGTAAGTATTCTGCTTACATCCTGATAGTTAAGTATTTTAACATATACAGGTCTAGGAAAGCTCTGTGCGCTCTTTCAATAATAATTTGTTTCACCCCATCAGAGTCATTTAACAGCACTTCAAATATTTGTAATATGGATGGAATTAATACATTATACTGAATAGATTCTGAAATCCCTCTGTGAATAATATTGTTTCTCCTGGATCTTGCTTCTAAGTCCATAAGCTTGTTTTGCATAGCCTGTATATCTACATCATGTAGATTAGTTTTCTTTTCAAGTAAAGTTAATTTATCCTCAGTTTCAGAAATGTATCCATTCTCTCCAGCAACTGAGTACATGAGTTCCCAAATGTTTGTATTTGACAAGTCAGTTCTTTCAGAGCTTCTTGTATGGGTAGCAGAGCATTTCTGATATCTTCCATATTTAATGGTTGTTCAGATTTAGATTTGGTCCCTGATTTCTGTTGTTCCTGTATTTTAGTAATTTTTTGTCTTTTAGAAATCACATCCTTTTCAGGTGACTGCAATTCCGAATGTTTTGTTTTAGTAGTGGTTGTATCCATGTTTTTTTCCTCTTTTGACATCTTATTTGAACACAAAGACTTGCAGTATAGAAAGCACACGGTTCCTTTGTTTACTTCTCTCTGCAGAGCCAGCTAATCTGTTCTAATCCATCCTTTTTTCCATTTTTTCTTCTTAGTAATAGATAGTTAAGTATAGTTGAAGTTATTTTATCAAAGATTTGATGTTAAAAGCTTTATATTATCCACTCAGGGTTTAGATTTCCTCAGGTTAATTAGAGAGCTGCAGTTCAGCAGTGCTTACAGACGGGTAGCCATCTTTGAATCCCCATGAACATGGGAGGTCTTAAGTGTTACAGGTGTTAAGTGATTTACAGTCAGTGACACCCTGACCGATGTGTAGGTTGTATGTCTTCCCCTTCAATTAACAGAAACATAGATTAGTGTTTGCACATGTTATGGTAGGATGGCTTGTGACACACCTGTGAGCTGTCTTCAGCAAACATCCATCTGCAAAGATGGCCCACCACTTTATGTCCACACATCCATCCATACCTGATGTACATCTTACCGTACTTTTAGTATTTCACCATATACAGTTGGCAATGATGGGGCTGCATTGCAACTGCATGTTGTAGTAAGACACAGATCACCTGCAAACATCAGCTACTGCACACACATGGTAGCTGAACGCACACCGCTACATGTACATGTGTGTAGGTCCTACATTCCTGTCATTTAGCCATGTTTGTAGGCATTGCAATTGGTGGACATGTGTGATGACATACATGACACATGGACTGTTATATGATATGATAGTTGACATGTGTAACCAGTACAGAGGGAATGTTAACTCAGTCAACATTGCTATCACACCTTATGTATTATTAGCATTCAACAGCCATGGACCTACCTTCCATGTGCATGTGTGTAATTGCTGTAGCCACCTGTCTGCATGAAGGACAGCAACAGCTATGCTATGTACATATGTGTTGTGTGTGTGTGGGGCATGTACATATCCATGGCAGGTACATGTATGTCATATCCAAACATGAGGGTGTTTACTGGTGTACAGCAACAGTCATCTGTTACAGCTGTATATGACCCAGGTCCCCTATTATGTGTACAGCCAACCTGGTTATGAACAGTGGTATCATTGCATTGCATAACACATTATGCAACTGTGTCAGTACATGGGTAGTCTGCACAGTTGCTGTAGAGCTAGGTACAGTCCACTGGTCAGGGGTCACATGGTGTTGCACTAATATATGTTCTGCCACATGTATGGATGTGTGTTTCTGGTCCAAGGACATGGTGATGTCTGAGGGCTACATCCTAGAATGCGACTTTTGACACTGTGCTCTGCACCTGACACATATGTGATGGCTTTTGAGGGTGTACTGGTCAGTACATGTGAGTGGCCTTCATGTATGTGGGGACACCACCACCTGGAGCGGTCCGTAATTGTGTTATGGCCCAGATGTCTGTATCCGAGGTATATGGTGGTAGTGCTATTGTGCACAACTGAGCCTTCAGCCAGGTGTTCCTCACTGCACAGATGTCAGTATTCCCCATTGTTGGATCTACATTGGCAGCTGTGATTACGAACGCTACACATCTAGCACTGTTTAGCATACACATACAATGCAGTTGACCACTAGGTGTCAGGGTGTTAACCTGGTCTCAGGATATTCGTCTGTGAATGGCACTATATGGGTGAAGTAGTCACTCCTGGCAGGACATCACCACGGGTGGTATTAGTGTGCCAGGTTTAGATTGGTACATCTAAGGTGACTGACAGCAGCAGACATTGTGTAGAAGACCGGTGTCAGATATATGTAGTGCAGTGTTCATGCTAACAATGGCAACTATCGACACACTGTGCCCTTCCATGATTAGAATCAGAGTGCATCCAAAACAGCCCTTTGCTACTAAGTGTGTGAACATGCCCAGTATGACATTGTGTAGATGGACACATAGTGCATTCCAAATGGACATGTACTACTACGTGTGTGAGCATGCCCAGTGATACCTTGTGTCGGTTATGTGCCTCTATGTGTATGGGCATGGCCATTGTAACCCTGTATAGCAATAGTGGTCATCCAGGCAACAGATGGCCATACCCCACTTCAGGATGGATTCCTACATTGAACACACTGGTTCACAGGTATGCATATTGTAACTGCCAGCATCCATGTCAATGTCCACATTCCTAGAAGGTCATATTGACAGTCTTGAAAGGAGTAGTGTCTGTGGCATGTCTTGTATCTATGTAGTATTGTAAAAGTGGTCCGTAGATAGGCAGTTGTCCTGATCACACCACTGGCGTGTGTTTGTCTCTGTCTGCCTGGAGACAGTAATATGCTTTTAGACTGCTCACACTCCATATAATCCCTATCAGCGTCTTTTCCATTGTTGATGATGTCACCCACCTAGAAGTATGCCTCTGGGAGTGCTGTGTCCCAGTAATGTTGGTAGCGTGTTCTGTAACTGCGTAATGCTGTAGTGTGATAAGGTAGTTAGGTCTGTGTTCTAATCCCAGCCATGTCAGTTGTGTGTGTGTTTCCATCTGCCTGGGGACAAAATAATGCTTTTTAGACTGCACACACTCCATACAATCCCTATCGTTGTCTTTTCCATTGCTGATTATGTCACCCATCTAGAAGTATGCCTCTGGGAGTACTATGTCCCAGTAATCTTGGTAGCGCATTCTGTAACTGCGCAATGCTGTAGTGTGATAAGGCAATTAGGTCTGTGTTCTAATCTCAGCCGTGCCAAGTGTGTGTGTGTTTGCATCTGCCTGGGGACAGAATAATGCTTTTAGACTGCTCACACTCCATACAATCCCTATCGGCACCTTTTCCATTGTTGATAATGTCACCCACCTAGAAGTATGCCTCTGGGAGTACTGTGTCCCAATAATCTCGGTAGCACGTTCTGTAACTGTGTAATGCTGTAGTGTAATAAGATAATTAGGTCTGTGTTCTAATCTCAGCCATGTCAAGTGTGTGTTTCCATCTGCCTGGGGACAAAATAATGCTTTTAGACTGCTCACACTCCATACAATCCCTATCGGCATCTTTTCCATTGCTGATAATGTCACTCACCTAGAAGTATGCCTCTGGGAGTGCTGTGTCCCAGTAATCTCGGTAGCATGTTCTGTAACTGGGTAATGCTGTAGTGTGATAGAATAGACAGGTAGGTGTTCTATATCAAGGCATGACAGGTGTGTGTGTTTGGCAGTCATATCCTATGTGTTGGTATCTGTGAGTGGCTAGCTCCAGGATGTGTTGAGCGTGTTTTGTTGTTTTCCTATATAGTGTCCATAAATGTCACAATCACACAAGACACTGGGTTGGCAAGACATACACATGCATTCGCCAATAGGTCAGGTGAGTAAATGTCAGCAGCCCTAATCTTACCCTTAATACAATATGACCCGTGTGATGCAACGAAACACACTTGCCTTGATAGTAACACTAGTACATAATGCAGGAGATGCATGTGGTTTCCTTTCATTCTTGTCTAATGCTTTGGTGTCACATGGTCCGCTGTTGTGATATATATTCTATATCTACGTATGTGTGCACATATGTATATGTGTGTGTGTGTGTGTGTGTGTGTGTGTGTGTGTGTGTGTGTGTGTGTGTGTGTGTGTGTGTAGATATATATATATATATATCTATCTATATATATATATATATATATATATATATATATATATATATATATATATATATATATATATATATATATATATATATATATATATATATATATATATATATATATATATATATATATATATATATATATAGACATTAGCACACATAAATCTACATGATGGAATACATGCCCTATACTGTTGAATGCCTGTGCTTGATGATCTGTATGTGATCACCTCAGATGTATGTATATCTGCCATGGCTTAGTGGTAAAGCACATCATCTGTGGTGTGCAGGGTTCAAGGCATGTAGAGACTGGTTATTTTGTTGCTGGGAAGAACAAGGGACATCGAATACGGTGATAGTAAGGCGCTTTTACCCAGTTTTGTGTGGATCTGCGTGACAGTAAGCAGTGGTTATTATTTTGGAGGCTCAGTATGGGTCATGTAACTATGCATTAGAAGACAATACTATGCAAACAAGGTGGAAAATAGTGAATCCCGTTTATCCCCAGGGTGTGATGCAGATTCCAAGAGTGTATGTTTATAGATAGCCGGGTGCAGGACTCGAATATAAGTGAAAGCATCAGGGGGTGCCAGGCATACTGTACGTACATTGCAGCCCTGTGTCTCGGGATTGCTCCTGCCTTAGCACGCCTAAGTTAGGGGTGTGTCTATACCTGCCTAGTGCAATTGGGAGGGACAACAGCAGTAGGAGAGTAGTCAAGGTGAACAAGCTGCACAAACAGGTGATAATTATCACAATCAGCAGATTACACGCCCAGCCCAGCTCAGAACACTACGATAAAGTGAGCAAGCACCATACACATGGGTTTTTTCCACACTCCACACCACTGGTGTATACATGCGGGAAAATTTTACAAAACAATCCAACAAAATGAGAAGGGCTGCAGCAGGCAACATAGACCAACATGTGCAGGAGGATGAATGTGGTGAGGATGTGAATGTTACCAAACAACCCTCAGTGAGGTGACAGAGAAGACTGTACAGACCCAGGGTAACCTACCAGGGGCTACATGAGCTGGAGATAGTGGAGAGCTATCTGGTGAACAGAGACCTCCTACAGCAGATTGTTGAACTGTGCCGGCCACACCTGACACATCGAACAGTCCAAGGGAAGCCCATCCCAGTGGATACCAAGGTATGTGTAGGCCTAGATATACTAGCCACAGTTACCTCCCAAAGCACAACTGGGGATATCATGGGAATCTCACAGGCATCTGCATCCAGAGTATTCCTCCAGTTCCTGGATGCCATGTCACCACATGCCAATGAGCATGTACATTTCCTCAACACATGTGAAGTGTTGACCAGCAATATGTGTCTCTTCCACCAAATGGCAGACTACCCTGGGGTAGTGGGTGCTATAGCCTGCATGCACATATGCATCAAAGCACCACCCGGTGAGCGGGGTAGGGCCTACATTAACCACAGGGGCATCCCCTCCAACAACTGCCAGGTCATATGCGATGCCCAGGGCATTATACTGAATGTGTGTGCTGGCTGCCCTGGAAGCTATGATGATTCCGATATATGGCATCTGACGCAGCTGTACCACACCTTTGCCAATATGGACATCCCCTACGGTCACCTAGTGGGGGATGCTGGGTACCCACTGGAGCCATGGCTGATGACACCCATCAGAAATGCATACACACCTGAACAACTACGCCATAATGAGGCACACGCACAGGCAAGACATATAACTGAGTGTGTGTTTGGGATGCTCAGGTCACGGTTCCGGTGTCTGGACACATCAGGTGGAGCCTTGCAGTATTCACTAGTTACATGCACCCAAATTGTTATGGTATGTGCTATGCTACACAATATGATCCTGCGGAAACAGTTGCAGCAGGAACAGCATGGGGCAGGGCCACACAACCCCCTACCAGTGCCAAGGCCTGTACAGGCACAGAGTGACTCAGAGGAGGAACTACCTTAGCCAGACCCACTAGGCGGAAGGAGGCATGCCCAGTATGACCTGGCCTTGGCAAAGAGGCAAGACATAGCATATGCACTGACACAATAGGTACCCAGGGAATGTCACCCTCTCTGACTCACACAGACAGTAAAAGGGATGCCAAACATGACACTACCTGTGTTCAGCCATGTATAGGAAGTGCACTGTTTGCATCTGACATAGGCAGCCCTCCAGCACCATCCTCAGGTCTAGCACACCCTCAAGGTAAGTCAATCAACCTACCAATTGGCAGTTGTATTAGAATGTGTTTTTACCTGTAGCTATGGTATGGATGTGAGCATGCAAGGGAATTTGGTGGCCGAATGTTAGGTCAGCGGACAGTACACATCCATAGTGGCACCATGACATCTGTAGCACATATCGTACATAACATAGCACAGTAGTAGCCAGTAGTACACAGGGTGTCCTAACCCGCTGCGGGTTATGGGCTGAACATCATGTGTGTCCATACAGCCCACACAAGTCTCAACCAGCTGGACAGGTGTAGACCAACACAAACAAATGCTGTACAATGGCCTCTGAATATGCCTAATGGATGCCCCCCCCCCCCACAGACACACACAGAAAGACTACAGCAGGCCAGGCAGTTGGATGTAGGTTGTGAAGGTTAGGACGTCTGAAACTAATATGTTGGTAATTAAAGCTAAGATCTGGAGTACACTGGTATGCCTCTAGCCAGCACATCAGGTAGGTCCACACACTGAAATGGAGAACCTGACATACCAGTACAGTAGTAGCAAAAGTGTACAACTGTCAGCTGTGCCCCCCTTCCAACGTACACATGTAACAGTCATGTGAGCCCCCCCGGTGCTGTGAGGAATGTGGATACAGTTGGATGTCCCCCCACGCTGTGCAGAAATGTAGCGACAGTCAATGCCACATGACCAATGGATACCCTGCAGACACAGCATGCCACCTGTCAGTGTACAATGCAGAGGTCAGCACCATAGTACTGACTACCTGGACATGTAACACATGCGATCCAGTTGACCATACTGGGCATGCTCAAACACATGAAGGTATGACAGTAATGTCAATTGACAACATGTGTAATGGTCATACTGGGCATGCTCACACACTTAAACACAAGACGGCCAGGTCTGCAAACACCAGTGGTTCGGACATATCTGCCGGTACACTGCTATACTGTTGGATAACTGTGCTGTATGGTATGTGTGTGGTACTGTCTATTGTCTGTATATTTGCCATGGTGTATTGGTAATTCAGATTAGCTGTGTGTGCAGGGCATTGCTACCAACACTTGCAAAGGACGGTTCTTTGTTTGCAGCCAGAACAAGGCCATTGGATACAGAGTGAGTAAGGCACATTGCAGCAGTTGGGAGCGGTTTTGCATGGGTTTGCATGGTGTTAAGCACTGCTGACCTCTGGTTACAGCTTCTTATACTTGTTTAGACTCCACATTTCTTTAACAGTGCAATACTCGCATACTGGTAGCCAAACACGCTT
>NC_056736.1:124387003-124659503 GCF_019279795.1 Protopterus annectens
TTTATCTGACATACACTGCAAGCACTATATAATACCTTAGTTGCTGTAGATTCCCTTCACAAGTCTTGTGTATGCTTTATTCTTACAGCTATCATTCTTATTATATATATATATATATATATATATATATATATATATATATATATATATATATTTATTTCATGTCTGTGGATATATATCTATACACACACACATACACACACACACACAGACACACACACACACACACACATATATATATATATATATATATATATATATATATACATCTGTACATAAAAAACATACATTTACTATTCTGGGAACTGCTTACACCCGCGCAGGCACACTCGCATATGGTTACTGTGAGTTACATATGTTCACTGCCACTTCTTTGTGCTTACGTGTGCCTTATTCATTATGACAGTACCACTTTGATTGAAGGAATCCGGTTAATGGCCCCATGCGAAACACACTTTCACCTTTACATGTTTAAATGTTGGTATTACAGCACAGAGACATTCATTCCACAAGAAAATGATATGTGCTATAGTCGTACTTGAACCGGGAATGCCTTTACGTTAAGTGGATGCTCTAACCACTACACTATTGGTGTTCTGCTTCATTTATATGTATACCCATGGTTAATAGCTACCCTAACATACGCCTCAATGCTTCACTTACACAGCAGGCATCCATTCTCCTGGTGGGAAAACCACAGTACTACACATGCGACATTCCCTATTCCCTACTGCTCTGGACCCATGCTGCTTGTTTACTCATTCCAAGGATATTCAGAACTCTTCCAAAAATTCAAAAAACAAAAAACAAACTGGTGAAAAAACCACCCTTGAAGGTCCAGTGCCTTTAAACTCCTGGATTTAGATAGATGTGTACAAAGTTCTTTATAATCCACAGGTTATGTTGTAAACAAGAACGCCAATAAACAAAAAAACCCAAATTTAAATTTTATTAAGCTTAAAAACAAGATTTTCATTGGCGCTCTGCACCAACTTCCTCAGAAAACAAACTGCACAACACATTTGTCTCACTATAAATGCATCACTACTCAACTCAGATGTGCCCCCCCCCCTTTATAAAGGACATAATTACACTTTGAAATTGTTAACTAAGAAGCGACCAAAATATTCAACAATTTGGTATCTACTACTCATACCTGCCATCAATGTTGGTAAACCTATAATGCTCCAAATATTGAATCTTAGAGCCACCATAATTATATATAAATACAAATGATAAAATGTGTCAATAACCACAAGAAAAATTAAAATATATGTTAAAAATAAGTATAAAAGTGGAAAAAAATTCCCACAAGTGTTAATATAAACATTGATATAAACAATAAATGGTGAACACAAATATAATGAAGAATGGTGAGACCCAAAATATGTTCCCAGATGGCATTAAGTCACTCCAGTGGGCTTCACCTCACTAGGCTTCTCAATTTGAGGAAGCAACTGATGGAAAGCATACTGTTAAGTCCAGGTAAATGGTAAGCTTCCAACTTAAATTGCCACATCAACTCCTTGCATTCTAGTCTTAAAGAATCAGGTCCCCCCATAAACTCTTGGTTTAGCTGATCGATCACTGTAAATGAAAATGTGTGGCCTGGGTTATCTAATATATGTTTGGCCAGAGCATTGTCGACCTTCCCCTTCCTGATGGCATATAAGTGCTCATATACACGTTCCTGTAGTTTCCTATCAGTCTTGTCGATGTAGAAACCTGGGCAGACTGAACACTGTGCTAAATATACCACCCGATTACTGGCACAATTGAATCTTCCTTGTAGGAGATACTTCTTGTCCCTGATGGAAAAAGCTAAACTTGCTTTTATGTATCTGCAGTACCTGCACATGTTACATTTGAACATCCCAGATCTGGGGGAGGCACCAGCAACTTTGGACTCCAGGATGTTTTTGATGTTAAGGCCCCTCCTGAAAGTAACCTTAGGGGGTGATAATAGTCCAAATGCTCTTACTGACTCGGTGGTTAATAAGCGCCAATTTTTCTTTATAATGGACACAATGTCCATTGCATCCAAGATGAATGAAATTACAAAAGTACAATTGAAAGTATCAGTCTCACTGACGAGGCGAGGTAACCCTAAAGACCCATCCTCCATATTCCCCAAAATGGGGTGGAAGTGGCCATTGGCCCTCTTCCCCTGCACTTCCAAACTCAATTCTGCAACAAAATCTGCGAGGTACCCTCTGCTGATGAACATGCCAAAGATGAACTTGTACTCCTCGTGAAATTTCTTATCTTCTGATGTCATGCGGGCTGCTCGAACAAATTGGCCTTTCTCAATAGCCCTCTTTTGATGTAATGGGTGATCGCTGTCAAAATGTAAATAAGAATTCGAGAAGGTCGGCTTCCGATGGATGCTAGCCACAAAGTGATTAAGGCTCCTATCTTTCTCTAGTTCCACGTCCAAGTAGGTAATCTTTCAATGGCAAATTCAGATATGAATTTCAAAAATTCTGTGGAGCCGTTAAAAAACGACACCAAGTTATTAACATCATCTAGAGTACCATTGAAGATGACAAAAATGTCATCCAAGAATCTGGTGTATAACGCTACCTTCTCGTGGACCAAAGAATTAGATAAAACAAACACCCTCTCCCAGTGGGCCATGACTAAATTGGCCACACTGGCTCTACAAGGCGATCCCATAGGGACCCCAATCAATTGGTGGAACCACCGGTGATTAAATGTAAAAAGTTGCTGGTAAGAATAACCTCCAATAGTTCGCTGACCATCGTAACTTCTTCTGCAGGAGCATGGTGAAAAACCATTTCCAATTGGATCCCCTCAACCGCCTCCAAATGGGGGATAGATGAATACAGGTCAACAACATCAATGGTCAAGAGAATACAATCAGCGTTAAATCGAACAGAACCCACTTTTTCCAAAAATGCCCAAGAATCTCTCGAAATGTATTGGACTCTGTCCACATACTCTCATCCAGCACCTTGGCCGCTGCATATGTGATGCTTCCCCTGGCACTGACCAGTTATCACATAGGTGGATCATAGATGTTCTTGTGTAACTTGGGGTTCCCAAACAAGACTGGAATTTTAGGTGATACCACAGAAACGAAATTGTATACATCCACATCCATGACACCATTGATGAACATCTCCTCAAAATATGACCGGATGTGGCACAAACTAAGATTCAATTCATTCTTAGAAACCTCCTGGTAAGTATCAGAAGATAAAATAGCCAACATCCTGTCATTGTAGTAATTCATATCCATGGCCACCAATCCCCCTCCCTTATCGGGTTGCATAAGTCTAACTGATGCAAACCTGAGTGCCTCTAACAAGGCCCTCTCCTCCTTAGTGATATTAAAATGAGCCTGGCACCTTGAATTGAGGAGGTGGTGGATGTCAAAATCACACAATTGTTCGGAACTTCTGACAGCTGGGAGTAATGGTGGATTGTAAGTACTTGGTATGTGGTAAGGGTTCTTGAGTTTTTGGAAATCACCCAACAACAGTGACAGGTTCAACTTTCTCACAAAAAGTTTCAGGTCCAATATAGTCCTCCCAACACCAGCTCTACAGGAGGGTACAAAAGTTAATCCTTTAGCTAAAACATCCACCAAAGGTTGGGAAAAAACAAACTATGAAAAATTTTAAATCTTGAAGTCTTTACCCGTGTTGTAGAGTATTTCCAAAGGTTGCGTTGGGGGTACTGAAGGAATAACTAGTCCATGGTCTCTCAGTTCCTCCTGGTTTTGTATTTGTTCCTCATCATCCGACCCGACTGTGGCTGGGGGGATGAAGCTCGGACTTAAAAATTTTCATCATAGTTGTCAAGAGTCATCTCTTCCTGGCCCACGCCCGGCCCGATACTCATAACACATTCCGTTGAAATTCTCTGGTTTGTTCGCCTCAATAGGGATCCGTTCTCCGGTTCACGGGGGTGCGTCGGTTGGCCATTGGTCTCCAAGCCAGATAGCAACCCCATGGTAGTTCTGCTATTCCCTAGAAAATTCCCTTGAGATTTAGGGGGTTTGGGGTAGGCTACCCCCTCTTTATAGGCTTTTATGTCTCTCTGGAGTTTCTTTACTTTAGTTATAGTGGTCTTAGAAAAGTTGGTCAATACTGGTGAAGACTCTTTCGTATTCATAACGATATCTGAAAAAATGAGTATCTGATTTAATTTCCTCATCTAAGTTGGAAAGTTCCATGGTTAGTTGATTAATAACTTCCTGATAGTGGGCGCAGATTAAGTTGATCAATTCATTCCCATGTCTATCAAAAAGTGCCAAGAGGTCAAGGTGGAATTTCGACCCATCTTCCAAACCTGTAGGGTATTGCAACAAGCGAAGCCCCTTTGGAACAATCTTCGCATGTCGGCATTCCCCAAAGTAGGATACCTCAAGTTGTAACTTCCTTAACCTCAGTAATTTTTGATCTAAATTGTTGAGCTTAGTAGGTAAATCGGACAATCCTTCAGGTTGAATATCAGCCAGCTCAGCAGAGCGCCGATGAAAATCTTGCTTTTAAGCTTAATAAAATTTCAGTTTGGGTTTTTTCATTTATTGGCGTTCTTGTTTACAACATAACCTGTGGATTATAAAGAACTTTGTACACATCTATCTAAATCCAGGAGTTTAAAGGCGCTGGACCTGCAAGGGTGGTTTTTTTCACCAGATATTCAGAACTCCAAAGCTTATAGTCCTGGCACATATGTGTGTTTGATTGTCATGGTGTTCATGTGGTCATCCAGGTTTAGGCTTGTCCGACTGGAGACCAGAACTACCCTATACCTGTTTAAAAGTCAGAATTAGCACGTGGACAGAGTTAGTCCCAATGTTAACATTTTACCTGTGTTTACAGACGCAGGGGTTTGGACACCTCTGACCAGATTATTATATTGGCACTACATAAGATGGGGTGGGGGGGGTTCCACTGGTGTTTCCCTTCTCATTCGTTACGAATGTTTTATTGTGACCATGTTCATTCATTTTTATATATATATATATATATATATATATATATATATATATATATATATATATATAAATATACATCTGTCTGTACATACACACATACATATATATATATATATATATATATATATATATATATATATATATATATATATACACCTACATACCTATTTACATTTCCCATACAGTTGAATGTTCGCCGTGCACCCCCACTGCCTTTAACTCCCTATATCCGAAGGATATTATTCTGGTGATCACATAAAATTAGCCGCCCTTACATGGCTTGGACCCAGAAACAGACACACATTAGTCACCGGTTTAACCACTACACCATCCGTGGTATATTTTGCATGGATGGCAGTTAGGATATATGACTTCACTACAGGTATTCAACAGTACTGGCAACAAATCTGACAGTTGATTGGTGTACATATATGTACGGACCTCTCAACCACTCAGGGACTAATTTCAACAGGGACAAGGCAAGGACAAATCAGGGACAATCACGGACACTTTTACAATATTAGTACTATTAACTTCAAATGTGTTGACAGATTCAGAGCATATGCATTAATACTTATTTTCTGAAGTTAAAAGCATCTACTACTCTTAATTATTGTCATTACTCATTCAAGTGTCATTCAACACCTTTCCTTCGAAGGTCACTGGTTTTAGGGGGGATTAAAAGGCTGGCCAGTTATTGTGCAAATGCTCTGACCATTGGTAGGGTTGCCACATTTTCATATGTTCAGGATGGGATATATTCAGGACACACCAGAATTTTCAGGCCAACACATACCCACAGTCAGTACAGGGTTTAGAACTTTAATTGTTTTCATAGTTAAGAGCTTATTCTTGTAGCAGTTTAGTTGCTTATTCTGTTTCTTGTAAGATTTACATATTTTACATTCAGAAATAACTGTTTTAGGCAACTGTTACATGAAATATGGTACATAGTTATTTCCTACAATCACAGAACATTTGCCATTGTATCATTCTTGGTCAGGACACACCTACCCAAACAGGGACTGTCCCTCACAAATTGGGACAGGAGGTACCCTGCTTATGTCAGCGCCTTAATCACCCTATATCCAACTGCCACTATGCGAATGTGTAAAGTATATTTTCTCGATAATTCATGTGGGGAGCCATGCATCACAGTCAGGTGTTTAATCCCGAGTAGTAGGTTCTGCATGACCGGCTGGAGGCTGAGCAGTCTCGTGAACCACTACTGCACATACAACTTGTGTCCAGATGTCTACAGGACTGGACATCGTGTTGTGATACCAAGTTTGATGTTTACACAGGATACTTGTCCCATGAGGGATATCCAAAAATTGAACAGGCCAATAACCTTTGATTTTTTTTGATTTATGAAAATATGACAGGGTTTTACATGCAAGGGATACATAGTTTGCAATCCTGACACTGCCTAGGGTGACACTGCCTACTAAATATGAGTAATGGTCTCTATGTGCAGATATGGCTGCGGCAAGCTAGCAGCCTGAGTATGGCTGGATTTGGTGGACGTTCAGGAATGGGGGGGTTGTGTGCTGTAGAGGGGATGATGGGTATTCAATTATGCATCCAGGTGTACTGTAATTGGATGGCTCAGTTCTGTCCAGACCATTATGTGGGTATGTGCCGGTGACTTTCTGTACATGTGTATCACACATTTTAATATTCATATGTTTGTGTGATTGTGTTCTACAGTATGGCCTGTCAGGTTGTATTTCGGATGTGTATGTTTGTCCTTTGTGTTTTTTTCTGATTCACCCACTGCTCCCTCATACACCTCCAGTTCACCTATTGTGCATCCAACACAGTCTCCCCTTTGCGGATTATTACATTACCCGCCCCCCCCACACCCATATTCCACACACTCCATCCCTTCTCTGGTTGATGGCCCATGGCACGGTCAAGGGAACACAATGCATACACTACATATCTGTGGTACCTGTATGGTTGTGAGGACTACCCTAGCATTTTTCACCTTCCACATGCTGTACATCACACACATAGGTACACGCAAATACTTATCTTTCATGACATGGTAGGTAGACTCGGGTAATACCCGTTCATCTTTGACCCATCCAGACAAGGATGGCTTGGACCGCAAATGGGCAGATTTTGGCCGAATGCTTTTACCATTGATAGGGTTGCCACCTTTTCATATGGCCAGGATGGGATATATTTTGGACACACATCAGATTTTACAGGCCAGCACATACCCACAGTCAGTACAATGGATAGTACTTTTGTTTTATGCCTAAATGTAAGCTTATTGTTGTAGCAGTTTAGATGCTTCTTCTGTTTCATTTACTTGCTTATTCTATTTCTTGTATCATGTTAGTATGTTACATAGGGAAATAACTATTGTATGTGACTATTACATGAGATGTGGGACATAATTATGTCATGCGGTCGCAGGATATTTTACATTTATAATGCTTTTGGTATGGAAACAACTGCCAAGATGGGTACTGTCCCTCACAATGTGGGACATGTGGTATCCCTGACCATTGGGCTAGACTTAACTATTGGTGGTGCGCTAACACGATGTGTTTCACTTCCTTTTGGTACAGCTATCAATACTGCATTAGAATACGGCCACGGGGTTTTAAATGTCATTTGTTCAAGGGATGGAGACTCAATATTCGGCTACATACATTTTGTTTGCTTCTTATCTTTGTGTTCTCAAGAACTGTCTTGCATGCTTTGCATACATTTCAGTATCCACGGACAATGACAGGTGTAATTACTATTGCAGGCAGGCTGTAATATTCAGCATTTTAGTTTGCATGTAAACAGCCGACATGTCCACGCCTCCATGCTGTGCTTCGCGCACATTTCCTATGCACGTGGATGTGGCGGCAGCGTGCCTTTATTAATATGCATATGGCGCTACTGCGCCATCTGCATGCTGCACGGTCGGTGCAAGCCTAACGCCGGCCTTGCGCCGAGCTTCATGAATCCCAGGGCTAGACTTTCTTCAGTAGCAAAGCATTTAAATCACTTTAGTAATTCCATAAATATGAGAGACATATATGATTTAAGATTATCTAAATGTCTTTATTATACTCATTATTCTTTTAGATTTGTTACCAAATCTATTATAGATAAGTTTTTTACTTCTAATGATTTGTATTCTAGAACTGAAGATGTGTTATTAGTTTCATGTCCATTAACTGATCACAATGCAATTACTTTTAACTTTACTTTAAAACTTAATAATTTAACATTTTGTATAAGATTGACAGCGTATATAATTAAAAATAATGTTTTTAAGGATTGTTTTTTTTAAAGGAAATAAAGAGTTTTTTTTTAGAATCCAGTAACAATGGAAAAGTTACTGAGGTCATTTTGTGGATATATTAAAAGCTTAATTGAATGGTAAAATTAAAAAAAAAATGGTATATATGTAAAAGAAGAGAATGGGATAGAGAAATAAATGAATTACAACTCAATAAGACAAAATAAAGTTAAATATAAAATAAAATGATAAGTCTGGAAACTTAGAGTTGAAAGCATAGAATCAAAAGTATGTTGATACTCTAAACCATATATTTAAAAAAACACCCGTATTCTTTAAATCACAAAAGTTTACGCAGACTAGCTATTAAATAAAAATGTATAATTTAGACCATATTAAAGAGATCTATTATAGAATTGATAATAATAATAAAATAGTGACAGATTTAACTGATATATTAGAATGCTTTAGGAAACGTTGTGAACAAATGAATAATAATAATAATAATGAGAGTTTGAAGAGCAGTAGCCTAATTGATAGTTTTTTAAAAGATAAAATACACTATAGGGGGAATCAATAAAGCCTGCTTGGTCATTTTTGCCTGTGTACACATTGTTGCATAATGTGCACATGGATGTGAATATTTTTAGATTCAGTAAAGTCCACATAGCGGTATGCACTCACATGCAAACATGGCAATTTTCATGGCATGCAAATTACAGCAAGAGCAAACAGGATGAAAAATGTATCCAAAGCAAACTAAAGCCTCGTAAGTGATGGCATAAATAGTTTCAACTCCCCTGCTACCACTGTCAGTTTAGACATTGTGGCCTTGGGATTCTGAATTTTGTTATTTTGTTTTTCTGATATTTGAAATTAGATCCTGGTAAAGATATCTTATGAAAAAATACATCTGTGAAGTCCCACAGACATGTAGCAAGTGACCTCACCATCAGTTTGGCTAGCTATAAATTTGCCTTTTTATAATGGAATAGATTATTAAGGGATTGCATCTGTCTTAGCCTGTGTTTCAAAGATGCTAATTACAGCATAAGCAGCTGAACTGCATTTTAAGCAACCGATCTTGTGGAGCTATTCAACATATTATAAAGCATCCAAGTAGATTCCATGCTGTTTTTTCCTTTAAATTTCAAACGTTGTGGAGTACAGGCACAGAAAGTCTACACGGACAGAATATTAGGAGCTGCTGATCCTTTAATCCATTTGTATGTGTTAGAGGCTGCAGGCAATGCTGTTGCTGCTGCTGCTGCCAATAAGCCAAGGCTGAGATGGAGAAGAGTTTTCAAGCCGCATTTAACTTATCACAGCATACACAACATGGACATTGTACAGTGTTACAGACTGGACAAGGGCATACTACAGCAACTCTGTGACCTCTGCCAGCCTCAACTCAGAAACAGAGCATTCGCATCCCCATGTATTGGCTCTGTACTGCTTGCATCACAGCCAGCCCAGAACTAACACTGTGGCAACTGCTGCATTCACAAGGTAAGTCCTAAGCATGTACTGTATTGCATAATAATATTATGGTATGTCCCTGTATTTCATAACTTGGTATAGTAAGCAAGTAAAAGGTAGAAGATTTGTACAGAAATTAGCATAACATGTGACATCAGAGAGTTATTTGACTTGTATGTACCCATTAGCAAGTAGTAGGCCTCAAGCATCAAAGATTCACACATTCATACCTCTGCAAAGTACTGATAATCACTGCATGCCCTCAGTTTAGCACCATACATTTGTAATGGTAAATCATTACAGAGATAAGTTAGAAGTAATGAGACACATTGCAGTTTCTGACTTCACAACCCTAACAAGATCAAACAGGCAGGATGCAAAACAAGGAGAGTAATAAGAGCAATGTATCTTTGTTTGTGCCATAGCCGTTGCTCAGCTTGGCCACCCCCTTGAAAGAACAGTGTTCTCCTGCATGTGCCATAACAAGAACTCACCTATGCTCCCCACAAAAGAGCAGTCTGTGCCTGTTTGTGCCATCCATCCTGCCCTTCATTTGATAGCTATAGCATATCATAGTATTCCGAGTTAATATCCTCACACATTTTAAGGTAAATGATATAGACTGGCTTCCACACTGCACATCTTTCAGTACTGGTCAGATAACTGATGAATGACCAAGAAACATAGAAAGGTAAGACAGAACTGTATATTTGCAAGCAATAATCATAACAGGTTGTATGATCACTGAGTGCACTACACCCAATATACTGAATATAATACATGTACAAATAACAGTTTATGCCTTGCTATCAGTGTATATTCAGTTTCACTTCATTGTGTGATGAATTACTTCAATTCTTTCCTGCAATGCTGTTTGTGTGGGAAAGATGGATAAGGCACTCATCTTGTTTTTTTGAAGTTGCATTGGAGTACAAGTTGAAATCCAAACCTATGTAGACATATCTCATGTGTACTAACATTTTCTACTGTTTATGTCATAGATTGATTTTCTTCATTTCAACAATTTCTCAGCTTTTTTTTTTGAGGGGGGGGGTACTGTTTGCTCAATGCACCACGTAGCACAAATGTGTTTGGTTATACTAATCTGGTTTGCATGTGGAGTGGCAGTGCACAAACTGCTCAAATGGAACCCCCAAGTAGCAGACAGGACCCAGACAGCCACAAACATAAACTGGATGTACTCAGTTAATACTATTGACCATTGAGCAAACACTTTGCCTGTCAGTGTGCATCCTTGACTACCATGGTTGTGGGAAGGTAAGTGATGGGCAACATTTTCAAATGTTACAAAACCAAAAGGTGCACACTGTCAATAAGTGTGATACCAGCAATTGGCTGGAAAACATCATTATATATTGTTCATCTGTGGTAGGCATGGCAGATGTCTGTGGAGAGGTTTTGAGATTCTGTGTTCAAAGAAGGGGTGTCCAGGAGTCCAAAGCATTTCTTGGACTCCTAGTAAATGAACATGGGCCCAGGCTACTGCAGAAAGACTATCGTGGCACAAATTACAAGTCACAAGTATGGACTATTCTTGCCAGGGCTTTCACCTGTGCTACCAGTTTCCACCGCACTGGAGAGCAATGTAAGAATCCATACAGAGACCTCCAGATGAGGAAGAGGGATGCCCTTGAACATTGGATCAAGGAACGTGGGACTGGGGTCACCCCACAGATGTGTAAGTATCACTTATAGAGACTACTTGTAAGAGTTAAAAGCTGGATATAGTCAGGATTGATATTCATAATGGCATTTGGTTCTGTTTTTTCCACAGAAATCACAGCACAAGAACTAAATGCATGAACCCATGCCACTAGATTGGCATGGATATGAGAAGCATTTGGTATGTATGCATCCAAACAGTACTGTTATTGTAGCATTTGAAGTAAAGACACCTTTTTTGGCTTATTATACAGTTGTATCAAACTGTGCATTCATCTCTCAACTGTAATGGGGAAGTATGCATGCATTAGTCTGTAGGCCAAAACAACCTCAACAGAGAGTAGTCAGAGGTTGTGCATTCAAAAATAATACTTCCCAAATAAGCAGTACTATTAAGTTTTCATTAATATTGCAATGTAATGTCAGACCTCTAAAACAGGTGCACCGATGGTCTGCTGTAAACTCTAATCACTATAACTGGAACACGCATATGTGCAATATATGTACACATCAAGGATTGCTTGCTGCAAACTGTAGTATAGTGTGCATCTGTTATGAGTTGAGTAATCATAACAGTGAGAAAGCTATTTGTTAGGAGCTGGTAGTTTTTAAAGGAAAGGTAACCAAATAGAATCAGATGATTGCATCAATGCATTGTATGTTGCATAAGAAGTTGATAATGTTCTCCTTTGTTTTTCTCCCACCCCCATTACCTTTTTTTTAAATGTTTTATTTTTTTCCCACACCACAGTGGGATAGGCCTGCCTTCCAGGATGCACCTGTCCCCTCTCCTCCTGCTATGGCACCAAGGCCCAGCATGTCTGAGACGCAAGCTGGTAGCACCCCCTCTGATGCCCCTGCACCACCTGGCATGTCAGGTAGTTCTGCTTTGCAGGACAGGCCAGTGGTTCTCTCCTGGAGCAGTGGTAATAATGGTGATTTTATCCCCCACTATGAATTGCCAGGGTTGGTGCATAGGATTGTATGCCACACAGTTGGTGTATACCTAGACCAGATGGAGACACTGCTTTCCATCATTGTATTGAATAGCACATGGAAATGCAGACATCAGACACTCCAGCCATCTTTGCAGTGAGGTGACCATGATGACAGTCCAGTGGATGATGTCTTGATTCTCACTGTCACCCAGCTTGACATCCATGGGTTCACAATGTCCCTTCCCTCACCCCAACCATGGTGTTTACTCATCTCTTGTGTCCTTCACTGTCACTATGTCTTATCTTGTATGTCCTGTCTGTGATTGCTTCCTCACCTACCCAACTTACCTCTGACCCAGACATGCTTACATCCCTTTCCCAACATTCCTCTCTCTCTCAAACAAAACAAAGGGACACCAGCCCACTAAAAAATTGTTGTCCCATATATATATATATATATATATATATATATATATATATATATATATATATATATATATATATATATATATATATATATATATATATATATATATATATATATATATATATATATATATATATATATATATTGAGAGAGAGAGTTGAGGTTGCCCCTCTGGGGTTGACACTGAAAATTCAGCTAATATTCTGCACATCTGAACATTTTTTACTGTTGAAGAATTGGATAGCTATGGTTCCTTCCTACACCCCTCCTGCACATTCTTGTTCTCCTTTTACTTTGTTCTTCCCTCTGCTTGCTCCACATTTCACCACTTTCCTTTCTTCCCCATTTCTTTTTCTTTAAAGCATAACTGAGCAATAGTGCGCATTGCACAGCAATGTGAAGCAACAGTGAGTAGCAGCAATATAACTAAATATATTTAAAAGTGTCATACACACTTGTAAAATTACTACTTACACCCGTATCCAAACCCAGTAACATCTACTTACAACAACAATGCATCAAAAGAGCAATAACAATGCAGAGAAATTTGAAGATTTCATCCAGTATATTAATGGTAGTACTGAATATTTGGGGTTTACTTCACAAAGTGATGAGAAAAGCATCTGATATCTTGATATACTTTTAGAGAAAGACTTTGCAACCAATACCTATATGGCTAAGATCTACAGGAAACCTGCTTACTCAAACACCTTACTTCATTACGTAATGCACACCCAACACAGCAGAACAGAGCTACTGTATAAGAAC
Organism: Protopterus annectens; assembly: GCF_019279795.1. NCBI lineage: Eukaryota > Metazoa > Chordata > Ceratodontiformes > Protopteridae > Protopterus > Protopterus annectens. The sequence goes on from NC_056736.1 coordinate 124,400,518, forward strand.
TGTTAGTTAGGGCTGCACTAAAGGTGACTCTGGAAACCAGCTTTATGAATGAGTGTTGGGTTATGGAAAATATGTTTCACCAAAGAGGCTATCCCAGATTAATGGTTAAAAAATTAAAAAAGAGGTGATATCAAAAAGAAAAACAGGGTAATTTAAATCTATTTTATCAGGTGGCTACTCAAACAATAGAATTCAACTTGTGGATAATGAGAATAATAGTTTTTATAGGAGCTCTTTTATTACTACTTTTAATATGCAAAATGAACTTGTGAAATGGGTTGTGGAAAAGAAATGGGCTATTTTTAGTGTTGATGACGAAATTAAAATAAGGTTAGGCAATAGATCTATTATAGTGTATCGAAAAGGAACTTGTTTAAAAAGTTGTTTTGAGAGGCCCCATTATGTTACTGTTTTTTTGTTACTACTGTACATTTATTAAAGTGGGTGAAGATTATGGGATAAATGGCAGAAGGTATAAGATAAGGAAATTTCAACTGTTTAGCACAGGGTGTGATATATTTAGATTTATGCTAGGCATGTAATGCTTATAATATTGGGAAAACTGAGTGTACTTTAAAACAATGGATTCATGAGCATGTCTATGATACAAGAAGGAGTAAGAACACCAACTCACTTGTGAAGCATACTATGGTCAGTCTAGGTTGATGTTGTTGTTGTTTGTCTTTCGGCTTTTTCCCGGTAAGGGGTCGCCACAGTGGAACTCCGGTCCGCTAATGATTGGCAGTAGATTTTTACGAAATGGGGAGGTGCCAGCTCGACACCCAACCTTCAATGAAGGCACACCCATTTACGCACGCATGTCATACAAACGCTACCCAACTGTGGGGAGGACATGCAGACTCCACACAGAAGGCACTCCCAAGCCAAGCCGAGAATCGAATGGGAGAACCACTTGCTGTGAGGTAACAATGCTACTGCCTTACCACAGCGGCAGACTTTATGGTCAGTCTAGGTCATGATTCATATTTACTGTCTTGGAATAGGCTTTACCTAACAGTAGAGGTAGATCTTAGTCCTTGCTTCTGGAAGCAAGGGAACTATATTGGCAATTGCATTATAATGATTTTAGACATTCAGATGTTAATGAACAGTGCTTCATAGCCCATCTTTTAAAACTTAAAGCTCTTGAAAGGTAGAAGTACACAACAATGTACTTTTCATTATTTATTGTTTTTAGGACTTATGTTTTTATATATATATATATATATATATATATATATATATATATATATATGTGTGTGTGTGTGTGTATATATCTATATATATATATATATGTGTGTGTGTGTGTGTGTGTGTGTGTGTGTGTGTGTGTGTGTGTATAGATATATATATATATATATATATATATATATATATACGTGTGTGTGTGTGTGTGTGTGTGTGTGCACGTGTGTGTGTGTGTGTGTGTGTGTGTGTGTGTGTGTGTGTGTGTGTGTGTGTGTGTGTGTGTGTGTGTATACACATATATATATATATATATATATGGGTCTACTTTGTTTCGTTGAATCTCATTTCACTGAATTTCATTTCATCCCGACCACATTGCTGAAAACACAAATTACTAAAAACTCATTTCACTGTATCTCATTTCACTATACTGAACTTAGTATATATGGCACTGTGTAGAGTACTGTAAGGCATGTAAAAGGTATATGGCCTTTTCTTCACTGTAGTGCGGTCCTGGAGTTAGTATATATAGTTGGGGGGCGGTGTGTGGCAGGCACACTTGTTTGTTTTATATTGTATTTTACCAAAAACTTCAAAACAATACATTTTAAACAATAGACATGCATAGTTGCAACACCAATGATTAACTCTCTCCAGAAGACAATATGTACTCAAACTAAGTGAGGGGCTACAGTGGGAAAAGGACCTATACCTTTTACTTGCCTTATAGTACTCTACTCAGTGCCATATATACAAACTGCATTTCAGTGAAATGAGATGATGCCTATTAGAAATGCACACACACACACACACACACACACACACACACACACACACACACACGCACGCACGCACACACACACACACACACACAGGAATGGTTTAATGAGACACATGCTCAAACAAGAAATGTCATAGAACATATGTTTGGGTTGCTGAATTCACTGTTTCAGTGCTTAGATACATCAGGGGTGCCCAGCAGTACAATACCAGTACCAATACCTGTACTTGTGCCAGTATTATCACAGTCTGTGCTAATCTACAAAATATCATCCTAAGAAAACAGTTGCAACAGAACACCAAAGGGAAGAAGCACACATTTCACCACCACTGGCAAGGTCACCACAGCACACGCAGGTTAGGAGTCATAGGGGGAACTACTAGCTGCTGTGGGTGTAGGCATATGTAAGCATGCACAATACACCCTTTCTCTGGCCAAGATGAAACAGCTAGCACACATGCTGATCACTTAAGGGGTACAACTAAGGGGTTCATCCTATGCACATATATGGCATACAATTGATGTCAGGCAATGCTCACAACCTTTATTTACCCATGTAATGGCTGTGTACTGCTACCGATAGACAGTCAGCCCTGCATTATGACAGTTGTAACTGCAGCACTATCAAAGCAAGCGCTGAACCTGAATGAGGAAAATAAATATGTAAGAACATGAATGAATGGCAGATACTTGCATACTGTTTCTTGAAAATGTACCTAAGTAGAATGTTTCTGGGTTGTCCAGCAATGACATCAATATGTGACAGGACTTACTTATGTAGATAGATTTATACCATTTATCAGCTAATATGCCTTATGATTCAAAAATAACAAATAGAAAAAGCAGTTCAAAGTGTTATTATCCCTACATTCTCACATGTGGAGGAATAAGTCTAACTGATGTAGGACAATTTCAAGGTAGTAATCATAACATTAAAAGGCTATCAGAAATCAGTAAAAATTAAAAAAAAACAACATTGCTAATGCATATACTGAAAACAGCAAAAATAACAAAAGAGATCATTGTAGACTACAGAAAGAGGCAAACAATATTCACGCCACTCCTGATCTTTGAAGAGACAGTAGAAAGGGTAAGCAGTACCAAATTCCTCGGAGTTGATATTGCTGATGATCTCTCTTAGTCCGTGAACAACTGCCACACAGTGAAAAAAGCACACCAACATCACCACTTTTTGAGAATGCTCAAAAAGGCAAAACTACCATTGTAAGCACTTTCCAGCTTCTACAGAGCAGCAATTGAAAGCATCCTAATATCCATTTTTTTGGTATGGTGTGGGAGCTGTTCAGTTGCAGACAAGAAATCTCTGCAGAGAGTGGTGAGAGTTGCCAAGAGAATAACTGGCACTAGTCTGCCCACAATCCAAGATCTTTATACATCAAGGAGCCTATAGAAAGTCAGCAAAATTCTAAATGACTCAACTCATCCTGCAAACAATCTGTTTATGAGCCTGTCATCAGGTAAAAGATAAGACAGTATGTGATGCAGGACAGTTAGATTCAAAGACAGTTTTTATCCAAAAGTGATCAGACTTTTAACTCCATCATTAGGTCTGATCACTGACAGGTCAGGATGTTGAGACTTCCCATTCACTGTGAGATATTATTTTATGTATTATTTATTAATCCCAGCCAACCATTAAAATTATACTACTAAACTAGGTGCAATATTTTCTTTCAGCTGCTACTGCTATGTGCTTGATCACCCATAATGTTGTACATGGTTCATGTGGAATACTATTATTTCAACTGTGCTGCTAGATATGTGTTCTTAGTATCTTAACAAGTGTGTGTTTCTAGGCATATAAATAGCTATATACTTAAGTGTAGAGTTGATTTATAAGATGGTGGTAGTGTTATTATATGCTGTTTTAAAATGATGTAATCTGTGTATGTGGTTTCTTTTTTATCTGTCCCATGATGAGCTGATTGCATTGAATCTCATTTAATCTCCACTTGTGTAGATCTAAATGACAAAAACATTACTTTTGACTTTGTTTTTTTTTTTTTACTTTTGACTACTAAGCACATAGCTATCTATGCACCCAGTACACCACACAAAATACATATGTATCCTTGAGTACAAAAGATAGAAACAAATTGATGGTACAGTTATAATCATTTTCACAAGGTGGGGTTTGGGGGGGGGTGCAGAAGACCAAGGCTGACACAAAAGTAGTGACTGTGTGTGAGTAAGAAAGATAGGCAGGCAGAAATGTAGCTAAATATCAGATAGCCACTGAGACAGAATGACCTGCAATCCTCATGAGTGCCCCATGTGCCTGTTATGTGTGTGTGTGTCTGTATGGGCACTCAGTGTGAAATGAGTGTATAAGTGTCGGCATGGACACATCCAAGCTCTGTGCTAGATCTACATCCTAGCTTGTTGGATACTTGTGAGCCATGTATGGTAAAGGTATCAGTTCATTGTCGTCATTCCAATGATGAAGAAATAACTATGCAAGGAGTTGCACTGGCATGTCCATGCCCATGGTTATATGTGCTGGTGCTACCTGAATGTGATCAATTTCTGTTGGACTAGCTTTCCTCACAAATATGCCCAGGTCCACAACCCAATGGCCTACCATGTCTGGATGTGGACACTTCAACCACTGACAGAGCAGTGGAAGTAATGGCACTACAGAAGCGGGATTGGGCATGGCACACACTGGTTAACCACAGATGATGTTGTGGACCTATGACCACGTGGCTGTTGTCCCCCTCCCAGAAGACATTCCATAATATATACTATTTATTCCATTGTGGCTGTGACGAGCCATCTTTACCCCTGAACAGTAAATAAGGATTCTCAATCCTCACCACTGTCTCTGGTAAGGGAGTGTCAGTAAAAATAGGGATAGAAATGTACAATTTCCCCTAAGAGTACACTGGGAACAGGTCCCAAACCTGGGACTGGACTATATGCTTCACTCCAGGTCCCCAACTGAGTCTCCACACTAACCACTGCAGAGGACTGTGTCCCAGTTCTAGGTATTTGATACAGTCACTCTTAGATGTCTGATATTCACACATACACACACTCTTGGGAAAGACTGACACAGATTTACCTGCTGTGTTTCTTTGCACAAATTGCAATGTAATTGCTTCCACTAATCAAATACCACAATACCCTTCAAAAGAGGTGTTCAGTTATATTGGGTGAAATAGATATTGATGCAAATGGTAGCATGTATCCCAAGCAGTAAGGCTTTTTGGAATGACCTTGGTGTTATCACAATAAGCATAAACATTCTCAAGTTATTAAAAATATTCAATAAATAACCAGCCATAATGAGAGGTAGTAAAACATTTAATAATAAATAAAAGGATTTAAAACACATAGATGATGAATAACTGGTTCCAATAAACAGCAGAGTTTCACAAACAGGAAATACCAAATAGTACTGTAGGATAGATCTCACACTGATATTTGAAAACCTCTAACTAACTAGCTGTAGTTCCCTGATATTTGAAGATTAACTGTCCCTATCTAATTCAAATAACTCAGCAAGGCAATATTCTTCTACCAGGCAACAACAGTCTTCATAATGATAGGCTCTATAAAACAGAGGGGGTATAGCCCTAATTTATAAAGACTCCTTAACAATAAATATACATCCAAAAACAGTCCCCACTTTCAGTTGTCTGGAAATACTTATGGCATCCATCCATATAAATCCTAAAAAACAACTCTGTATTGTCACCATCTATATTCCCCCTGGTCAAAACATCCCTCACTTAGAAGACTTCCTAGGTTGGATTAACCATAATATCCCCCAAGAAACTATCATTCTAGGAGACACTAACATCAATTGGCAAAACCAAACCTGCAAAGCTTCTAATACTAGCATTAATCTCCATAGTTTCACTCAGCATATCATAGAGCCTACACATACATTAAACACTTGGGCTGAAGCTATATTAGGTTGGATTCTAGTATCCCACCCTCACTACTACAGCAATACCGGCACCTTTCCTTACATTCCAAGTGACCATCTTCCTGCATAAACCCATACAACCCCTCTACACATCCCCAAACCTCACACATACAAATCTATCAGGAACCTCGTTCACTTTAACAAAGACACATTTATAACTTCCCTTCAAACTCAAAACTGGTCCCCATTAAAATCACTTCCCCTAGATGACTCTATTCAATATTTTAATAACACCTTTCTTACCACACGTAATAGCCTAGTACCTCTTTGTACTAAATGCATAAAACCAGACCATGCCTCCTGGTTAACAAAGCATACCAAACAAACCCTCCTGTCTAGAGACAAAGCCTGGAAAATTTGGAAAAGCATGTAGGACTACAGAAAGCATACAAAACTTTAAAAAAAAAGTATCATAACAGATAAGAAAACCTATTTCTCCTCTAAACTCTCCTCCCAAAGTAATAATCCAAAAGAATTCTGGAAATCTGTATCCTCCCTTCTTAATCCAGATAACATTCAAAATCCACCACCTGCTCCTGACAAAAACCCTCACCCGATAGCACAGATATTTAATACCAATTTCAATGATGCCATCCAAAAACTAATCAAGGACTCATCCTCAAAAACCAGCCCAATCTTTAGTAATACCTCTACAGGCACCCCATTCTCAAACAATAGTATCCCACCCAATCCACCCTTCTCACTACAACCCGTGCCTACATCCCTAGTTCTAAAATTGGTAACCAAATTAAAGCCCTTCTCATACTCCGTTGATAACTTACCACCAGAATACAAACAACTAACAGCCAGAGACATAGCTTACCCTGTTACCATTCTTATCAATCGTTCTATCACTGAATCTTATGTGCCCCAACTATGGAAAAAATCCATTATAACCCCACTACACAAAGGAGGAAATGCTCATGATCTCTCAAACTACCGGCCCATCTCCATTCTCTCCCCGCTATCAAAAATCCTAGAAAAATGTATTCAAACCCAACTACTAAACATCCTCATCAACAACAACCTCCTAACTCATGCTCAACACGGCTTCCACCCAGGTCATAGTATGACCACACCTTTACTCTTCTTTAATGATACTGTGAATAAAGCTGTTGATGCTGGCCTATCCACTTCAGTACTCCTACTGGACCTATCAAAAGCTTTCAACACAGTATCACACCCTAAGCTGTTACAACAATTAAAAAAACTCGGATGCCCTCTAAGTGTAATAACCTGGTATCCTCTTACCTAAATGATAGACAGCAATCAGTTAGATGGCAAAACCAACAATCAGATTACCTAGCCAACAACACAGGTGTCCCTCATTGATCCATTTTAGGAACACTACTCTTCAATATATTCATTAATGATCTAAATAAAGCCTTTCAACAAAGGATATTGATTCAAAATGCAGATGATTCAACATTCATCTCTAACTCCAATAATTTCATTAACCTCTAGAAAATCACCAAAGATGCTTTCTCCTCCATAGAAACCTGGCTAAATGATGCCCAATTAATGCTGAACCCCCAAAAAACTAAACTGTTAATATTTTCATCAAAACATCCAGCTACAGAATTTAAGATTTTCTCCCCTAACAAAACAGAAATTGAACAGGTACAATACGCAAAACTTCTAGGAATTACTATCGACAATAAACTCTCCTTTGAACAACACATACTCAATACAGTAAAGAAAACCCACTTCAAACTGGCCAAATTATACTGACTCAAACTCTACCTTGATAAACAAACTAAGATAAAAACAGCTAACACTTTGCTTATTCCATCCTTCATGTATGGGAGCCCCATTTTCACCAACCTCCATACATCCCTCAGTAGTGAGCTGTAATCATGCTACTATAAGATAGCAAAATTTGCCTCAAACTTGTACAACTACTCACACCACTGAAACGCTATCTCAGACCTGTCCTGGTTAGAATTTTGCCACTATCTCCACTTTAGTCAACTAACTACTGCCCATAAACTAAGTTTTCAACACAACAGCTGTCCCCCTGAACAATCTATCTTGTGGACATATAGTCCTAACTGAATTCTCTGCTCCTCAGAAAAAAAACCTTCTAAATGTACCTAAACCCAATGAGAGAGCAGGACAATGCCAATATTCGTACAACATAGCCAAACTATGGAACAGCCTCCCCTCATCTATTTCTTAACTGGATTCCCTAATGGCCATTAAAGCTGCACTAAAAAAAAACACTTTTTAAAAAATCCAATCTGTACATGTGAAATACAATGTAAGCCCCCTTAACCTTAAAACATGTGTACCAAGAACCTGCTTTCAACCCTCTCTGATATCTGTCTTCCTCCTCTGAGTCATTATTTTCTCCCACTAATGATATGCATCATTGTACTAAGTTCACTGACTACTATCACATGGTTTAAAAGTATGCTATACTTTACTAAAGTCTGTTATTTTCTGTGACTGAAAGTATATTATTGAACATTCCATATGCATCTATTTTCAAGTCTGTACTTTGCTTTTGTACTAGTGCTTGTATAATATTTGTATAACATTTTGTTTGCTAAGTTTGTTTAACTGTGGAGCTTTTCTCCCTGGGACTCCACTGAAAATGGGCTTCAACCCCAGTGGACTTTCCTGGTCAACAAATGTCAATAAATAAATAATAAATAATACTCTTACTCCTGCAAAGGAAGATGAGGAATTAAGTCCATACTCCAGGCTATTGCCTGTCATCAGTGACTGGAACAACTACTCTGGAAAAAACTGTATTACTACTGCTGAACAGCTCTGGAAAACAACACTACTCACTCAGAACTTACTTTTATAGCAGATTTTTTTTAAAGTAACAGGAAGTTGCTATGGGAATTCTGCTCTCTCATATCAGACTTTGAGAAATAAACAAACAACTGCAGTGAAGATTCTATTCTCCCAGCTCTATAAAACAATGGCATCACATGTAGATCATCTGACTCAGGCATAACATACATTCAGAATCCTCTTTAAAAAAGCATGTACATTTGGTCAGCCAGAAGAACACTGTTTGGCATTCAAACATCTTGCATAAATCAGAGTGATAATTAAAAGACATAAACTTATTTACAAAATTATAACTAGTAATGCTGGCATACTGTATGTAACACAGGATAATTTACAAACACAGCTAATGATATATGATATCCTCACAGTGGCGTTTATCTGATCCATTGAATTGGCCACATGGTGGAGGCAATTATGCACATCAGCTTGTGCTACATTTAGAACCCTAAGCATGTCCTTGGAGATCCTAGTGGAATGTGCCTGTACCTACATGATGGCCCTAAACATATGATGAGTAGCACATAATGACACAATGGGAATAGGTGGAAGGTGGACAACAGCCCTCCTCAGAGCACCCCTACCAACCGTCCTGTGTGGCACCTCATCTGCCCTTTGGCTATGGCCAGAGTCAACTGGCAGTGAAATCATAGTAACCACACTAACTTGATTTACTGTGTTGCCTTTAATCTGCCCACTGTCCGACAGCTCAGTGGAATGGGTATGCATAGGCATACTGATTGTGTCTGAAGGAAATCCAGGGGATATGTGAGTCAAAACCTCTGTGTCAGATTCAACTTCTGCACCCCCTCAACTGTACCACTGTTTGGCCACCATTATCATCACAGTCTACTGATACTCTGACATCAGATGGTAGGAATCCTACACTTCCACTGACAGGATCAGTTGTGATAGTAAGCAACAAACACAGGAATTAAATTCTTACTCCATAACATATTAACCTCACATATCTGAACAAAAACTAACACGCCACACAATCACAGATTATACATCAAAACAGACACTCATTACACCCTCCTCACACATACAGATAGCTATATATCTAAATAATGCTCAGTGATAAGCAAAGAGACATTTGCTTACCATGTGTAGATATCTGCATACTTTGTAGGGAGGATGGTCATGGAAGAAATGAAGCAAGAGAGGGCTGGTAATTAAACATCACAATGGGAATAACACAAGGGGACAGGGAATATACAATTGTTTACATGCCCATTAAGAAATAGCTGTAACTGAAACTTGGCTGAGATGCCCACCCACACTAATATGTACTGAACAACTCTCTTGTATAACTGTATTACTTATCATTAGGTGCAGAGAGAAAAAAATGTATCACAGCAAGTAGTAGTTAAATTATATATTTTATTCTGCAAGCAAATATAAATATTGCCATGTGTAAGCTTACCTGGAAACTGCTCTGGGGACACACATGTCCTCCCAGCCACATCAGCACCTACATCAAGCACATGGTTCAAAGTCTCCACTGAGTTGTCTGAATCTCTGATGGGGACAGGAACTCCTCATTTAGTGTCAGGGATGGAAAAGTTGTAGGACCCCCCCCCCCCCCGCCAATAACAAGCTGTTCTCAGGGAACTGCAGCTGTCCTCCTCTGGGCTGATGAAATCATATCAGTGGCCCAGTGCTGCACTTTATCATAATTGTAGCTGCGAACACCAGCGTGTATACATTGTTGACTAACAGGTTCCAAATTTCCTTTCTGGTAGCCATATCCCTATGGCCTCTCTCAAACAGAAAGAAACTATTCCGCTTCAGAGTCTGTATTATGACCTCATTCTTAGAATCCCTGAAAGGGGGGTTTCATGGATTTGTAGGCATGGGTGCCATAATCCTATGTTACATAAAACAGAGATGGATAAAGTAGCACATAAGTAATCTATTTGTTACAAAAAATAAACAGTCTCTATACTCTTTGTCAACATTAAGCATTTGAAACACACTTTTTATTTAGCACAACAGAATGTTAGGTGGATGCCCCACCTCCTCTTCCCACACAAATGATAAAAGCAATACCAGATAAGTAATGTATATATATGTTTTCTACAGAATTATCAGGATGTCTACACTTTTTCAACAGAAAAATCAATCTATGAATGTGAGTCATTTTTCACTGTGCCCACCACTCCAGTGGAGGTTGCCCTTGGCCATCTCAGAAACATAACACCATTGTCAGTGACATGTACATTACTTTACTCTCCAAGACCATAGGACATTGCAAAAGCAAATTTTAAGAACATAGTTGTGCTGAAAGCACAACCTGTCTATCTCACAAATGCCTGCCAAAACTGCCTATGCCAGCAGTGAAATATAAGAATTGCATACAGATAAAGGTTCAATTTTCTCCTGGATATATAAAAACATTTGTAAAATTTTGCAAAATCTAAAAAGTGCTTGAATTATATAAGCAAACCTTAGCAAAATTAAGCCTTCTCTATAGAGAAATCACCGTCAAAGGAATACCAGTTTTCTATTTTTTCCTAATACACAAGTCTCCTCACCTTCAAGTTCTCTAGCTACATGGTTACCTTTTATAGTGTCCTCTGAACACTGTGAAGATGCAAATGAGATGAAACTCATTAGAATTGCTGAATATCAAAGTTTTGACTCTGTTTAGCAGATGTGAACATAGTGTAGCCTCTACAACATTTTGTTAGTGCTAATGTTTTGCAACTGTGAATGATTAATATAAGTGAAGGAAAACACAACAGTGATTCAGACACCCTTCTCTGCAGTGGGTATGTCAGTGAGGATACACTTTCAAAGTGTGGGACTGATGTCAGTGAGCTTTTAAATAATGTTGTGCCATGATAGCACAGACTTCCTGCCTTAGATAAAAAATGCTGTTCACTGATATATAATTTTATCACACCTTGTAAGAAAAATCATAGAAGATGAAGTAGAGACTGCATTCCCGATGGTGCAGTGATGAAGCGGTTGCATTGTCGCCTCACAGCAAAAGGTTCTCCTGTTGGATTCTCAGCTGTGGTGCCTTCTGTGTGGAGTCTGCATGTCATCTCTATGTGAGTTTCCTCAGGGTGCTCTGGTTTCCTCCCACATTACAAAGACATACATCTGGAACGTTTCTCCCTGGGCCTCCTCTGAAAATTGGCTTTGTTCCAAGTTGTACTTTCCCGGCAAACATATGTTGAATGATTAAATAAACATTTCTGATATTAAAGCAGACATAATGAAAGAATAGTAAGAATACAAAATGAACACAGAGTTGCATTTCTGCAAACATATTCACATTATTTTGTGATTAATCATTTCACAAAATATGTAAGCCACACATGTACAACCGACCGAGAATGTACAAGTATATAAACTGCTAATACTGGAGATGAAATGCAATAGCTTGTATGCACATGATTTGGTTGGTGTAGCAAAGGTGTGTCTGTGGCAAAGAGAGATAACATACTCCCTCTGTGTTTTGTAATTTCATTACTTTGATGGTTCAAATCCAGAGTTGTGTAATTGTTATTTATTTATTTTTTTTTGCTTTACCATTTGTGCTGCACATGGCTTAGTGCAAATACAGTAAAATGCATAAAAATTTAAAATTTGCTGTCAGCTGCCTTGAGCAGTGCAAACGCGCTTAGTGACACTGTTCGATGGTCAGCAACTTGGATGGTAATGACTGCAGAAATTACATTGGAGGCCCAAATGTGTGTAGGACAAGGTACAAATACATTAAGGTACACAATAGATAGGCTAGGTAAAGCATGGTTTGAGGTAGTTATTTTTACTGAGGAAGGATCGTAATGAGCATTAACAGAAAGAATGCATGTTTGCTATTGCCTGTTACATTTGTGCAGTGCTCTCCTGTGCACAAACATGGTTCACTACTTAAGGAAAATGTAGAAATTTTTATTTGGATCACCTTCCTTCATGCAAATAGGCTAAGTGTTGAAGTGTGGCAATCAGCACTCTGGACAGTACGGAGTATAGAAAATAGAGCTGCTATATAGCTTCCCCTGTGGCACAGGTGTAATTTCATGACTAGAACACAACTGAGCCAGGGTTTTAATCCCTCTCGGGCCACTTTATTGTATTAAGGCAGTCATACCATGACCTAAGTATAGCAGGTTGATTGAGCATGCACATAGTATCATATCCATTACATGTGTAACTTAGTATGACAGTGATGACTATGTAATTATAAATGTATTTTTAGACCGTGGATGGACTTCATAGTTTATTGATAATCATCTACACACCTCCCATTACACAAGTATAACTGCAACACAGAATATATTGTGTGGTCTGAACCAGAACCCAAAAATCTGCTCTGAAAGTAATACAAATATATCCATTTCTAGTATATTGTCACACATTACTCCTCCATCACACCTGAGAATGCATAAGCCAGGACCTTGTCATGTCACACACATACAGGCTTAATTGAAGCATAGCACCAGTCACTCTTTAAAGTGTATATCTGTAATGACCATGCTTGGCAAACACTTCCTCTTTGTCAACGGGGAAGAATCACCTATGTGGAAATGCATGCATTTTTTATGTAGGTCTGAATCCCACATTGTACAAATTATTTTTAACAGTGTGTAAGGCCCCATAAAATATGTGTCAATTCATCCCTTTGATCGCTCCAAAGTCATGTCTTAAAAGCCATGTCATTTAGCATATCAGTGTTGACAATTGGGCAGAGTGTGACAAGGTATAGCATGCCATAAATTATTGGCAAATGTCACATTATCCTTCCTGTTTCATAAACACCCTTCCTCTTTGTTTGGCAATGTTTCTCTCTACTTAACATCACACAAATGAGGTTGGCATGGTTGTGAAAGTTTGTGCACTGGCCGTAAAATGCAATATCACAAACTGGTGGAAAACACTTTTACTGTGTTTGAGGAATTGTGCAGACATGGCTGGAGGTAGGAAGGATGATGCCAAATTCAGGGCACAAAGGTAGGGTTTGGAAGAGTCCAAAATATCTATTGCACCCCTCGTGAAGTTCTACAGCTGTAGGCTGCTGCAGAGGGACTATACCAGGTCTCAGTATAAGGCTGAGGCTTGGAAAATCCTAGTCAAGGCTGTCTCTATTGTAACTGGCATACCACACACTGGGGTGCAATGCAGGCACCACTACAGTGATCTGAAATGGTGGAAGCATGCACAACTAAACTAGTGGCTGGATGAGTTTAGAACTGCTGACATCCCATAGTTGTGTAAGTATACAGATAAATCAACTTTAAATGTTATGGAAAACTATAGAAAGCCAAGACTGGTATATGCATAATGCTTTCACATCTCTATTTCTCTCTTTCTTCATTATACAGCTGCTCAGAAAATTTCAGCGAACAGGCAGCACATGCTGAGAGATTGGAAGGACTCAGAGAGGTAATGGGGTATGTATGCAGCACAGATGAACATGATTGTATTAAAATTATTGCTCTTCCATACATTACTAGCATCTTAAGCATGCAGATCTTAACTGTAAAAACTAGCATGCATGCTTTCTTCTGTAACTCTTGTCAATTGTAAGTGTAATAGTGTTTTCAGATTTGGTGGGTTCAACTTCCACAAGTAACAAATGCATTCAAATTCCAAAAATATCATTTTTTAATTTTAATTCCAACAATATTGGCTTTAATGCCATGTTGTTACTTTAATCTGCAGTATCTTTAAAAGAATATATACAATATCTGCATAGTGCAAGGATTACTTGTAACAATTCAAAGTCCTCTTTTGGATTGTGAAGCTGTATCGCTAATATAATAATAGTGGTATATTTATTGTAATAAAGCATTTGAATGTGACATATAATGTTTCAAATCATCTCTTTTCTTTTTTTTCTCACCCCACCCCATATATATATTTTTTTTAAAAAAATGGTAACACACTGTTCTGATGTTATGCTTTTCTGACTGACAACAAACAGAATAATTTTCAACACAGAGAAGTAGACCAACTGCTGTTGCTTAGCCTGTCAACCACCCTGCACTGGCTGCTGAACCAACACCTAGCAGCTCTATGACACAACATGGCAGTAGTGCTTCCACAGCCCCTGGACTACCTGGTCCATCCATATCAATTAGCATTGTCCCAGCTGCTGGTAAATTGGTACCCTCTGGAGTATTGGTGGAGGTAGTGATCACATCACCCACCAGGAGCTGCAAGGAATGGTGCATGATATGATAGAAACTGGCATTGGTGCCTTTCTCAGCCATCAGGAGAGGTTGTTCCTAAGAATACAAAAAGAGCTCCCACATCAAGCAAACTTACAGACATCTCTGAGGGTGAAGACTAGATTCTCACTGTTCCCACATTTGACGGGCATGTACCTCTGATGTCTCATACCTATCCCCAATCATGGTGTCCCCCAACCTTTAATGTCGATGACTCTCCCTGTGTCTGACTTGTTTGTGCTGTGTGTCTATAGCTAGTTCCTTACCTACCCTACCTTCCTGATCTTCACATCCCTATGCCCCTTCCTCAACATTACTCTCTTTTTGAAATTCAAAAAAAGGGGCATCTGTTCCACAAAAATAAAAAAAATGTCCCTTGCATAAATCTTTACTTCACATATGTGTCTTCTCAACACACTTGATTTGATCCAATTGGCTATACAACATGACTGAATTGATGTCACCCATGTGTGTTGTGGTGACAGTCCAAATTTATCCAGTTTTCTGTACATGTTCACATTACAGTGTTAAAGGAGAGGATGTCTATGGTTATTTCCTAATTCCCTCCTGCAGATTCCTTTATTACTTCCCCTTTGTTCTTCCCTTTGCTTGCCCCCAATTTCACCACTTTCCTATCTACCCTATTTTCTCACCTTTAATTTGGTCAAAAAATAAAACCACACACCACACACATGGCCAGAAATGGCCCAGAATGAAGCCTTCACCTTTTGTACTCAGCATTTGCGTGGAGTTTTTTAGCATCATGCCCCAATGCCAAGTGGTGGTGAATGGCTTTTTATGCTCTACGGCAAAACCTGGTGAGGTTTTGTCATTGGCTGTACTAGTCTGGTTATCTCCGTGCAATGTTGCTTCAACTCACTTAGCTAAGAACACAATAGTTACTCTGACAGTTCTTTAGACTGCTGAATGCAACAAAATTCAACTGCTTATGTGGAGTGTTGACATAAATCAGTTGACTGAAGTGTTTTTTGACAATGTTTTCAAGGGTTCAATTTCAGATGCATCTCTCACCGTTGTTAATGTGATGTTAAATCACTCACATATTAAAATTTACCACAGTTATGAGTTCACATGGAGAAATATTAATTACTGCCCAAAAATGAGTATCTGAGGTGACATCTATCCCCATAGCTATCACATATTTATCTAACCCTGTTCTGCTTATCATAAGCCTGTTGTCCCTTTCCTAAGCCTTTTTACCTTTATGCCAGTCACATCATGCTACACAGCATGTACGGTTAATAATGACAATAGACCAAAACAATGGCAATTAATGTTCCATTAAACAAAACACTGCTAGGTGTATGTTCACCTATCCTTGTATTCATCCCTTCACTCCAACGCCTCTTTACAAGTGCGTATCTATTAGGTTAATGGATGGTGTCTGCAGACTGACTTGACTGTGCTGATGGATAATGCAAACACATTACCTTAATTCAATAATTTATCAGTGCTCCACTACTGTGCCATTTTTAAAAATCTTCTGTAGGATTCTATTTGTGCTATAGGCGATGACAGACGAAATCTTCATCTAATGTGATGTGGAAACTGTCCTTACTGTGAAAAAGCAAACTGCACACACTTTTAACGATATCTGGCAATACACAAATAATTAGCACATCTGCTGAGTCAAAATAATCATTTAAAAAGATGTACCACCCCTTGTCATTTCTAGAAAGCTGTACACACAATTAACTTATGATTTGCAGTGAGGCCTGCAAAACAGCTATTAGTTGTACAACTGTATTGCGGTTGGCATTACTGATAAAATTTGGGGAAGACATACTTTACAGTAGTTATTGATTGTCACATTTGCAGTTCTGTTCACATTTACTTAGCTAATGCCATTATGATAATATTTATAACAACAACAAAAAAATTACTTGGATTTGAATCCTGACTTATATGTGCTCTGACCAAGAGACTACTGCTCTTACACCTGGTACCACACAGAAAGCTAGGAAGCAGGTGTATTTTCCACATTTAGTACCATCCACAGTGCTGACATCTGTGCATTGACAGTTACTCTTTTGCATTAAGTGAGGCAAACCAATTGACATAGGTTCATAGGTGTGTATTAGGCTAATGGCCCTGGGGCCTTTACAAGCCTAGCCATAAGATTAACCTGGCATAGTGCCACCCGACCGTAGTTCCCAGTGCCTCTGTCGAGTAGAGCCACTGGTGTTATTCCCGGGAGGAATTTTCTGTTTCCCATCCACTCATCAAGATTTCTCTTGAAGAGAGTTATAAATCTTTGAGGTACACACATACATATGTACACACACAAACACTTGCCACAGATGAGATTCAAACCCATAACCATATAGTTAATGCTATTACATTGTTCAGCATTTATTGCACACGTCATGGAAATTATGTTACATATTACTACTTTTTCATTTAAGCAGAGAAAAGCATTTGGTCATTGCTTAACTCCATGCAAGTGGGTAAGGTAATAGCAACAGTTATTTATGTAATAAAACTTAAGACATGACATTTCCAATATAAACTACAGAATGAACAGCACAGTATCTGTCAGCTATTTCTCCAATAGCATATCTTCCCAACTACTTCAAAAGTTCAAGTTGAATTCATAAAATGGGAATCACGAATGTGCTAACAATTTGCCATCATCTGCGCAAATGAGTTTCTTGCAGATGTGCTATGTAAAGATGTATTTCGCAAGTCTTACTGTGGTTATTGTACAGTTGTTTTCCATCACATGGATTTCATAAACACAAAAGAAAGGCAGGGATGTGTGCTTCAGTGAGGACATACTCAGAGTCATGTGTGCCCTACAGCAATGCACTTGCAAATGATATCTCAGTAATCAGTCCACTGTCAAATAAACAACAGAACTGCATTGTTGCATTTGGTATGAGTTTATAATGACACTTGACATCGGCCATCCATGATCATATCATGTTGATACTGTCAGAAAAATCTATCACTGTAGACATCACTTCATCTGAATATGAACACACATACCCCGATACTTGCAGTACTGTTTTTTCCAAAGCACGCGCATGTGTGTGTGTGTGTGTGTGTGTGTGTGTGTGTTTGTGTGTCTGTGTGTGAGAGTATATCTAGTAACGAAAACACAAAATGTGTCCGTGCAGCCAATACTAAAACCAGGAATGAAAAGAGGCTCACGTAGTGGTCATTCCAGGCATCAAGAAAGAAATATGGACTGTATTGATAAGTAGTAACTTTCATTAAGTATAAAACCTTAAAATCAAACAAGAACGGTAAGCACTTCATCTCTCTTGCTTTCTGGGACTTCTTCAAAACCGTTGACAAAAACCATCATAATCGATTGAAATAATCAACTCTCTTAGAAACTTGGAAAGTTGCTAGAATAAAATATGTTTGTTATCATGCTTTCTCTGAAGGATGTGAGTACTGCAACTCAAATGCCTGTCATTATTTAGTGAATTAATTCCTCACCAATTTGCCAGAAAAATCACATATTTTATGAGGAACAGGCCACAAATATGAAGCAAAAATCTGGACAGTTAATATGTATGGTTGACATTAAGCACATAAGTATCATTTTGCAAAATGTCGACCCTTAAACTACTCAACTCAATAATTGGCTTAGTTTTTGGTGTCATTCAATGGAAGCCCAATATCTGTCAGTCTGGATGATATGATCGACAGACTATGTTGCTTCGCTCAGGGATGGCCTGTATCTGTCGCCTCTATGGTTTTGATTATTGGCAAAAACATTGCCTACCCTGAAGAACTTTTTTAGGCAATGTCAACCTGATAAACATACCAACATTATGAAACAAAGGAAAAAATGAAGGTGTTACTGATCAAAGCTAGGATCCTGAACAAGAAACTTCAAACCCTACAAGCCCTTCTCACTCTGGAAGACATTGATGTCTGCGCAGTGACTGGGACATAGTTTAAAATAGCAGAGAGCACTCTGTCTGTACAGAGCTATAACACCTTTCACAAGTTTAGACCAGCTATTATACAGGAGGGAATAAAAGGTGGAGGTGTTTCAATCTACATCCAGAAGAGACTTATGTCAAAGCTGTTAAAGCAGCATGATGCACTAGAGCTTCTTCATGTCCAAATAACCATCAGAAAACTTCCATCCCATATATTAGCTAGCTATAGAACACCACTTCTCAATACCAGCATGTAAGCAACTGCATGGATGCAGCTTGGATGCCATAGGTACAAATGCAAGGGAACCCCAAAAACAAACCCACATTGTATAACCACAATATCTGCAAGCTTTATCTTTCTGTCTTTCCGCTGCTTTGCTAACCACTTGCAGCCTCTTGCTGCTTCTGGTGATGCACAGCTGTGCTCTATGGACTACCTACTATAATAAAATATTTTAGCATTGAGAGGTACCTGTCCTGATGGTTCACCAACAAAAACGACAATGCTATAGGACCTTACTTTGAAAAACTACCCACAGCTATTTTGTCATCATTATCACCAGACTTCATTGCAAACACTTGTACCTGTCCTGCTCCTTCACCACAAAAACCCGTAATGCTACAGGCCTTACTTTAGAAGACCACCAACAGCTATTCTGTGGTCATTACATCCAGACTTCACTGCAAACACTAGTGTGTTTTAAACCTAATTTTAAATAATTCCTGCTCTAATCTTGAATCAATCGTTCTTACATCACCAGAATGCAGCTCTCCCTTAACTCTAATCTCCCTACCTAGAATAACAGTCCTACAAACATAGCTTGTAGGTTTATACATTTTTTAGACTTGACTTAGCACAGCTTTCTAGTCCTGTTAATCTGAAAGTACCTCCACTGCTAAAACTTACCTCTGCTCTGGCTCTAACCAGATCATAGATTAATTTTATTATCTCTCTCTCTGTCCTGCAGGTCAAATCAGGTCTAATCTGCTCTGTTTGCCCTCTATTTGCCTTGCTACACTCATGTTCACTGCATTCCTCTACCTTACCCCCATTCCCACCCACCACCCATAACAATAAACGTATAGTCATAGAAGCCCCACTCACAATCAACTCCTAACAAATGAAACTATTCCCTATCAATCTAACAGCACAATCATTTCAAATTGTCCACTCCACCATAATTAAAATCAAATCAATTAATGCTCTCCCCCCAACACATAACAATGTCCTACATCTCTAGCAATACTTTACCCTTACACTCCATTTTATTTACAGCACCATTAATTGTAAGCTTAGCCACAACACTTACAAATAATACACACAAAGCCAGATATACTACAACATCCTCCAGCAACATATCCCTAAAACAAAGCCGTTACTCCTTCTCCCCTCAACTATTTTACTATCCTCTCCCTTACAACTCCCAAACCAAAATCAAAACCAACATTACCACTAAACCAGAGTTTATTGCCCTAAATCAAAACCTGAAGACAAAATACAACCCACTATATACTTACCTAATGCTAAAATTACTACAGAGTGGTGACATACACCCAAACCCTGGACCAAACAAACATGAAAACTCCAAAACAGTAAAAGTATTTACTATCAACTTAATAAGTATGTGCAATAAAATAACCTCCCTGCATGCACAAATAGAACAAAACAAACCGGATATACGAGCTTTGGCAGAAATCTGGCTACACCCCAGCATAACTGATACTGAAATTATATCCTCCAACTATGCCATATTCAGCCTGGACAGATCAAAATGGAAAGGTGGAGGAATAGCTCTTCTTTATCCCTCCATACTTAAAATAAGCCCATACCCACACAGTACACCCAAATTCCACAATGCCAAAATACTTATACCCACCCTAAACCTTAACAACTTAAAACAAAATCTGTATCATCATAGTCTACATCCCACCAGGACATAATATATCAATCCTGGAAGCTATACTATCCCTGACTACCGAAAACATCAAGTTAGAAACAGTCATCATGTGACATGAATATAAATTGGCAATCCATCACAGAAAACTCCCCACCATAAGTATCAACTTGAATGGCTAAATGCAGTTAATCACCGACCCCACAAAATTCAACAAAGACATTATTAGCCAGTCAACCCTAGACTGGATCCTTGTATCTCATCCAATTTCTCCTCCTCCTCTGGTACACTCTTAGTCTCACTAAGTGACCATCCTGTATCTCTCGCTATAAGAGCATCCACCAACCTCCTGGAAAACATACTATGAAAACAGTTAGAAATACAAAAAGTCTAAACTGACAAACACTCAACAAGTTAGTATGAAATTTTGAGTAAAGAACTTTCTTACACTGTGAAGGACACCAACGAGAAAAAGAAAAGGCAAACACTACTAAAAACTCCTGATGTCCACCACGGCAGTACAACTTAATAGTAAAATCAAAACTTTAATAAAAAGAAAAAGAATGTAACATAAAACAAGCAGTCCTCAGTTTTCCTCATGCTTACTCAAACTGGTGGATTTTTTGAAAATGTCACCAAAGCAATGGATGAAGGCAAAATGGTACACACCACATACCTCGACCTGCCCAAAGCTTTGACACAATGCCTCACTCAGGCATAGCAGAAAAGCTAAATAAACTGGAAATAAACTCCTGTGTTACCTGCTGGATTGTCAACTACTCACAGAAAGATGCAAATAATCAAAATAGCGAATTTACCTCCACAATGAGACCAATCACCAGTGGAGTCCCCCAAGGTTTTGTGCTGGGACCTTCCCTGTTTTATCTACTTTTCTGAAGTAAAAGCCAATACCAAGGGCTGATTAAGTTTGCAGATGATTGTAAGCTAGGACCAGTCATTGAATCCCCAAATGACATAGACATCCTAAACTTTTGACCATCATGTGTCTCGTGTTCTAAGAAAGTTTTTCTATATTTTACAGGTTATAAATAAAGGGATTGTGTCTAGATCTAGAGATGTCATTGCCCCTTTTTAATCAGCCATCATTTCAACAATCATTAACTGTAATGCCCTCTTTGGCATATGTCTGTACAGGCATATGCAACAAATGGAATGTCCACAGACATACCTTACAAAATGGATATAAGGCCAAAAATAGTATGTCCTACAAGGAGCAACTTAAGACCGTGTCACTAACCCCAGAATCCTGTAGACACCTAAGATGTCTAAAATACAAGGAATTCTCCAACCTGTTACTGATGGACTTAGTGCACATAAGCAAGTCAAATGGCATCAAAAATAGCCTAGGGATGAAAACCTCTTCTACAACATAAAAATAATAGTTTGGAGCCTCAGAGGGACAGGTATATCCCACAAAATATACTGCTGATGTGGAACAGACTCCATGTAAAACAAAGTTCACCCTTGTTCATATTCATTGCATCCTAGATCTATGGATAGAAAACATAAAATTTAAACCAGGCTTGCCTCCTGTACTACTAAAGGACAGGACAGAAGGAAATCTAAATGTGCCATCCCATTCATGGGTCCCCTCAAATTATCTTTGGTATGATGCCAGGCATACTTATCAGAAAAAATATATAATTATTGACCATGGGATGGGTAAGGCCAATCTATAACCAAATGTGATAGATAATTTCAAGGACCAAAATGGAAAATAGCCAGGCATAGAATAGCCCGCAAGGGCAGCTGGCCTAGTACCTATCTATGAACTTATGTGCCCATGCATTTATGTGAAGATATGTATATATATATATATATATATATATATATATATATATATATATATGGGAACACTACATAATCTCGAAAGTTTGAAATACCGAATTTCAAACTTTTGAGACCATATAGCTGAAACCCCAAAGTACTGAAAGACCAGAAGCGTGAATTTCAAAATCCTGACTATCAGGAATTTGACATTTGCACTTCTGTTGTTGTGGTATGGTGGAAGGGCAGGTAAGTATTTCTGTTAAACTGTGTTGGTTAGAGATTTAGTGTGTAAGTGTGTGTTGTGAGTGTGATGTGTGTGTGTGCGAGGGGGATGTAGGCGTGTGGTGGTGTATTCATGTGTTTGTCTGGGTAGTGTGACCTTGGAGTTAGAATATTTAAGTGGGTTTCAGTAGTTTGAATTTCGCAGTTTTGTTTTTTCGGTATTGTAGTGTTTCAAGTGTTTGGTCTCGGGATTTTGGGCATCGGTAGAATGAGTGTTCTGTATTTAGTAGTGGTTCTATATACATATATATATATATATATATATATATATATATATATATATATACATATACACACATGCACACGCAACACACACACACAAACACACACACACATATATATATATATATATATATATATATATATATATATATACATACATATATTATAGATATATTATTTTTATATATATATATATATATATATATACACACACACACACACACACACACACACACACATATATATATATATATATATATATATATAGATATATATATATATAGATATATATATACATATAGATAGATAGATAGATACATCTGTACCCTGTGGTCACTATATCCAACCACAATACTGTAGGAGCACTGCCACAAGGCCCAATTCCTGAATGTATTAACTGAGAATGTTTTCATTGTACAATAGCATATGGTCATCACATCTGACCTCAGCACTGTAGGAGCTCTGCAACAAAGCCCATCTCCAGTGCATTTTCACTGAGAATTGTATCATTACGCAATAGCCTGCCATCACTGCAGCTGTCCTGATACTGTAGGAGCTCTGTCACGGGATCCAACTGTCAAATGTTTTCACTGGGATTTTCATCATTGTACATAGGTCACTACATCTGACCCTGATACTGCAGGAGCTCTGCTACAATTATTGACTCTCAATTTTTTTTACTGAGAATTTTGTCATCATGCAGTAGCCTGTGGTTATTACAGCTGAACCCGATAGTGCAGGAGCTCTGCCACAAGGCTTGACTCGCAAACATTTTCCCTGAGAATTTTGTCATTGTTCAATAGCCTATGGTCACTACATCTGATTCTGATACAGCAGGAGCACTGCCATAAAGCCCAACTCCAAAATGTTTTCACTGAGAATTTTATCATTGTGCAATGCAAACAAATGTAACTTGAATAACCTTGCTGTGTATTAACTTCATCTAGTGAAATACATGCTTAACCTGTGCTGAAAAGTGGCTGTAACCCCCCTCCCCACTTCCAATTTTCTCTTGACCAATAGATTACACTGTATATGCCAGTTATTTAAACTCCCTAGCTGCCAGGTTTCTGTATTCAGGAAATGAAAGAAAAAACATTTCTACTTTGTGCCTTCTTGCTAATTGCTTTGTACTGGCTTTAAAGTGATTACCTTCTGTTATAATTTGACCTGAGGGTGGAAGGGTCACTGTAGTAGAATACATTGCTAAATATGCTCTCACTATTGTCTCTTCTTCCAATCAGTCACAAACTTCCTTCAAAATGCAGGTACATGTCAAATGTTATTATTTATTTCTTTCCAGTTTGGTTACCGGGGAAGTCCACTGGGCCAACATGACCCATTTTCAGTGGAGGCCCGGGGAGAAAAGCTCCAAGAAAGCATTGTCCAAAATCTGTTACAATAAAACACAGGAGTATACAAGATAAAATTGTAAAAAGAGTTAAAAAATAAGGATATTCACAAACATAGTTAGCAGAATTCCTAGAGAGAGACGTTACGGGTTATACAGTTTCCTTTAAGCAATGGTACTGAAGTGTTGAGTGTGGAAGTCAGTTACATATATAAAGAGAGGAATTTTGGATATGCTTGCTTAACATGCACGTTTTTGAAGTAGAAAACTATTCACAATATTTACATTATTTACAAAGTTGATTCATGTGAGCATAGTTGTAGTAATTGTTAGACGGTTAGAAGGAGTAAAGTTAAGGAGGCATAGGGAGCTTGTGAAGGGTAATAGGTATAAGACTATGGGAGATTGTAGAGAGTTAAAGTATGAAAAGAAGGGACCCCTAGGGTATAGACTTAGAAAGGAGATTAAGTAGGGTGGAAACAGGTGCATTTCCATTTAGTGGACCGGTGTTTGAAAAGCTGGGTTTTGAAGTTGTCAGAGTTAGGAGTGGTTCTTATTGAGGTGGGGAGGGCATTCCATTTTTTGCCTAGAGCATATGAGAGGAGAAGCTGGCCAGCAGGATGCTAAGGTTTGTGGATAGCAATTAGATTCTGATGCTCTGATTTGAGTGTTCTATTAGGAATACAAGGGGGAAGGATATTAGCTAGAGCAGGGCATTTTGTAGGATGAAATACAAGTCTATGTGCTGTGGATAGTTGCAGGTAGTCAAGGTGGTTTGAAAGTTTGAGCCAATGTAATGATTTAAGGGTGAGGCAGTGGTGGGTGGAATTTTTTGAATTTGTGGCAAATTTAGAGATTTTATTGTAGCAGTTTTCTAGTTTGGAGGTTGTAGAGGCGGACAGGTTGGTTAGGAGAGGAGCCCCGTATAATAAGGAAGGGAGAAGATATGTAGTGGCTAGAGTATGTCTAGTGGAGTGAGAGAGAAAGTGATTGCTCCTATACAACATACCTAGCTTTTGGTGGGTTTTCTATTTGCTCTAAGACTGTGTAGAACAATGAAAAGACCTTGGTAGTGCATTGTATTTATATTAATTTCATTCAGACTGGATAAGCTTTATGCAAGATAAGCCTGCATTTTTTAAGAAGTATGTAAAGATAGTTCCTGGTGTTTTGGTATGTAGAACACTCTTTTGATGAACTGGTTAATTCCATTAATGTTTATTAAATAATGTCTGTATATTGTGCTTATCGGTGTAGTGCTATGCTATGATAACATGCTCCATACATCTTTGTGTGTGTGTGTGTGTGTGTGTGTGTGTGTGTGTGTGTGTGTGTGTGTGTGTGCGTACGTGTGTGTGTGTGTCTGTGTGTGTGTGTGTGTGTCTGTGTGTGTGTGTGTGTGTGTGTTTGTCTGTGTGTATATATGGGTACTCTTCACATGGTCGACATTTCATAAAGCCATTGGCTTACAGTTGGCTGAGACCATATGATTGACTTTCAAAATGTCGACCATGTGGATCAGGCAATCTTAGTGCAATCTCGGAGTTGGTATATTTAAATTCCATAGGGGGTACGGGGGGGGGGGGGACTTGCCCCACTGCTAGCAATGGGAAGGTAAGTGATTGATGTGTTTTTTTTTTTTTTTTTTTTTTTTTACATGGTCGACATTTCGAAAGTCGATCATATGGTCTCGGCCATATGGTCTTCTAACACACACACACACACACACACACACACACACACACACATATATATATATATATATATATATATATATATATATATATATATACACACACACACACACACACATCTCTCTGTTTTTACACGGTCCCCATATTCTCTTGCTCTGGCTCACTGTGGTCATTCATCCATTTCGTTTTAGAATAAGTATTAACTTATTAACTTACTTACCTCAATATAATATGACATTTTAGTACAGTTTTTCTGTGTTTTTCTTTTCAGAGCCTGTGGTCACTAGAGTCAACTCTGAAACTATAGGAGTTCTGCCATAAGACCCAGCTTCCAAATGTTTTCACTGAGAATGTTGTCATTGTACAATGTAAGCAAATTCACCATGAAGAACCTTGTTGTGTATTACTTTCATCTAGTCAAATATGTGCTTGTCCTGAGATGGAAAGGTGCTGCAATACCACTCCTCCTATTGGGCTCATGACCAAGAGATTATTCTGTATATGCTAGTTACTTAGTCTTCCTAGCTGCCATTTTTCTGCATTCTAGAAATGAAAGAAAACCTGTTCTGATTTTTGCTTCCTTAGTAATTGCTTTGTACTGACTGGTTACTCTCTGTTATAATTTGACCTGAGAGTGGATGCCTACTATACATAGCTCTGAATCACTCCCGTATTTTATCCCAAGTTTCCACCCACCTCCTTTTACTGGACTGTAAAACTTCTCACATGCACAATTCAGTTATGACTCTTATCCCCTAACCCTCCACAAACAACTTTAATACTATCATGCAAAAACTCCTGTTTCTTTTTACATAATTCCCAACCTCTATTTAATCTTTTAGCACCATTACCAACTACTTTTCTCCCTCCCATACTGCTTTGGATCATAGGATCATAATAAGTTACTAGGTTATTGGCCCTGAGGCCCTTACAAGCCTAGCCAAGAACTTAGCCCATGTTCCAACAAGTCAGCACCCTATGCTACTGTTCAGCAGGGACACAGGTGGAATCTCAGGGGTGTATTTTCTGTTCCCCATCCAGTTATCCAAGTTGCACTTAAAAAGGTTTAATGAGGGGTGTGTGGCCAAGATGAGCACAGAGTAGCAGCTTTTCTTATCAGCTCTGCCTTTACAGAACTTTATTGACAGGAAATATTGATATAAACTTCCCTAATAATAGTTTTTTTTTATTTTAATTAATTCTTTATAATATATATTAGGGTAGTATATAAGAAATTTCAAGTAGATTTTAAGTTTTCCTGTCAAAGTTACACTTGGAAGTACTACAGTAAAAGAACAGGATGAGCTTCACTAAATCTTCTCATCAAGAGACAACTATAAAAAAAGAACTACAGCCATTACTAACTACTATTCAGGAACTTAGTGTCAAGATAGACAAAATGGATATAAAAATTGACAACTTCAAAGAAAAGTGTTCTCACCAAATGGACATTCTACATGAAGATTTATTGTAACAGGAAGCAGATTTCAGGAATGGAAACTGCATTAAGTGATCTGGATAACAGAATTCAGGAGAGTGAACATAATGTTCAGTTCTTGTTAAAGCAAAATTCTCTTCTTCAGACAAAGGTTGATGACCATGAGAACAGGTCCCATAGGAATAATGTGAGAATTTTTGGCTTACCGGATAACGTAGAGGGAAATAATATGGAAACATTTTTATCTTCCTGGTTGCCTGAAGTACTTGAACTACTGGAGGCTCTTTCATATGGTATTGAAAGAGCCCATAGATCAATGGTGACATCTAAAAACACCAAGAGTAATTATATTAAATCTGTTATTGTAAAGTTCCTATCAGCCGATGATAAGGAAATGGTACTAAAGACTGCGTGGGCAAAATCCCCAATCAAACTGAAGGACAATATTATACGCTTTGATAATGACTATTCTTCTTCAGTATTATCAAAAAAGAACATTTTTTGCCTTTAGTCAGAGAACTAAAAAAGAATAAAATAAAAACCCATTTGCTTTTTCCTGCAAGACTGAAAATATTTTATCAAGATGGTTTTAAAATTTTTGACGACCTAGAAAATGCAATAACTTATATAAAATCTAATAACATACTGGAAAAAGTAGATGAAATGGAGTGGGCCAGTCCTAGTCTTAAAAGGAATGCTGAGATCAACACTCGGAAAACATTTGACCCTAAAAAAAAATCAAAAGATGAATCATAACAAGTACATATTTGCACTTGATTCACTCAGTTGGGGAAATGAAACCGGACATCCAGGTGAGCTTTTGGTATTATATTTTAATATAATGTAAACTGATTAACTAAATAGTTGTCTATTTTGTTTTGTAGAATAGTCGTTTGTTGGAATTTTTTTTTCATTTGTACTATTTGTTTAAGATTAATTATCTTAATGTTTATTGGTTTGATTCCCATGGATGCAGTGATTCTCCTGTCTCAGATATCTATGCTTCCGGATGTCTTGTAGTGGTGCTTATCATTAGGGGGCGTATTTGTTTATCTTGATTTTGATTCTTATAGTGGTTGGAAAACTTTTATTTAGTTATAATTGCTGTATTTGTATTTTAGTTGATTTATGGTTAATTGTTTGATAATGGAATCTTGTATGATGGCCTGATGTATAGTTGCAGAATTGCTGTGCTAGTGATGGTACTTCTGACCCGGGATGTGGTTGGCAGTGTGGCTGGAGTAATGGTAAGGCTTTGTTGTCATTTTTGAGTTGGTGTGTTTATTTGGAGGCTCTGGTTTGGTGCTCTAGCACTGTAGAGACATGTGTGGTGTTGTTTGTGTTAATTGTATGTTTTGGTGCCTGTGTGCTTTGGTTGGAGATTAACCGGAGAGTCTGGTTGATAGTGTGGTGAAGCTTTGCTTGATAGCTGTCATTGCTTCGTGTTGTGGATGTAAGTTTTTTTTTTTTTCTTTCTTTCTCATCTCTCTCGGTACAGAGGGAGTCTCGAGACATTGCCTTATATGAAGTTAAGTAATGTTTTACTTACTATTTCCCGCCGGAACTTTGAAAGCTTTATCTTCATGATGAGCTCAAGACTGTGGTATCCATCACAGCTGGAAAGCTCGGAGCTTTCTTAAAACGTCATCATGAAGGCGTCGGAAGTAAATTGATCTTCTGATCCTCACTGGGAAGCTACTGAATCAAATTTGTTTCCTCATACAGCATACGGAAAGAAGATATAACTAGATTACTACTTTCAACTTATTGTAAGACATTATATGCAATAATCTCTTAAATAAATAGGGATTATACTATGCATGTAGCCTAAATACTTTTCTGATCATCATAGGTATTCTTGAGCCTTATGTAGTTATATACGAATAGTATTTTCATAAAATATTTAGCTTTATGTATGACAAGGGTGCCGATATCTTGATGAGAAATACTAGTTGTGATTTGTGCATTTTTGGAAGATTTAATAACGCTACAAGCTGTTTATATACTTGTGTTACATGTACATTTTTTATAACTATTGACTTGCTGAGAAAATATTCATGAAGCATTTATCAAAATGTTAAATGTATAGATGTATATAATAGGTTATCTCAGTTATTTTATGAATGCATTTGTGTAATAGGCTGATAGGGATGTACCACATAGGCAGCAATAATATTGCAAGGACAGGTGCATTAAAAATAGTTAGATCTGTTTATCATTAGAAAATGTGAAATTTTCATATTTTGTTTTGTTAATGAAATAACTTTTCAAAATTCAGTGATAGTATAAGCTATGATTGAATAATAAAAAGCTCATTATATTTAAATAAGGCTTTTATATAGTATACAGGAGCTATTTAAGCACCTTGCTTCTTTGAACTAATATGACCTTTTCACTAGTTTTCAGTATGGTGATGGACCCTTTGAGGTAACTCAAATTAATGCAATGAATGGAAGATCAGACTTTTAAGGTTTATTAGTCACTCTTCTATGAGAGATTGTACCGGGGTGTTTGGTTATAAGAAAACTAGCAGGATGTTGCTGGTTTTACTTCTTGATAAGTAATCACTATATTTGGTTTCTGACAAAGAAATGCAGTGTTCATTTCTTTCAGAACAATCAGTATATTAGTTGATTGTTAGTAAAATCACTTTTATTAGCATCTTATTTATTAGCTGCAAATGTTAGTGGTTATTGAAGGCCCTTAGGTGATTCATTTACAACTATGTCCCAGTTAGCTGATCACCTATGGCAGTACTATATATCATACTTCAGCCTTTATTAGCCATATTTCGGTAATAAAATAATGCCATAGTCTCTTTTTAAGGTTCTTATCAAATGTGATTACTTTAAAACAGAAGATTGAACTAATAGATCATAGTAGTTCTTAATAACCTAGTAACTAATGTAAGAAAATGCTGTACTTTATTCCTAAGATGTAGCTGTCATCAATTTACTAACTGACACAACATTATATCTATATATTTGGTTCATACAAAAATTTATTATGTTATTGATGAGAAGCCTTATTTTTATAGTTATGACTATTGACATTTAGGCAGGTGCTGATTGGATGCTGCTTTTGATAGGAGGTCGATTCGAGTGACTGTTGTCATTCGAGTTAGGAGTTTTAAACTCCAGAGGGGTTCGGGTTGGTTATTATGTTTCATGTTTATGTTATAAATATTTTCTAATAACTTTTCAGACGTTCATATTTTATGTAGTAGGAAACAACCTTAATTTTAAGAATATGATACTCTTACACTATGTTTGTTCTAATGATCATGATAGTATTCCCATTAGATATATTCTTGTGTATTTCTTAGATCAGTATGTTTCTATTTCCATCATTTAATTTTCAGTGACTACACTAAAAGGTATATCAGTTAACATTAATAGTTTAAATAGTCCTAATAAATGGAGGAATTTAACTAGACATCTTAGGTTACATAAATCGCAGTTAGTATTTTTACAAGAAACTCACTTGAATCTAAAACATATAAGATTTTAGTAAGTTCTGAACATACTAAGAAAAAGAGAGGAGTAGCTATCCTATGGAACAGCATAATGCCTTTTCCTAAAAAAATAGATACATATAAGGATAATAAAGGAATGTTTTGTGCAGTCACCATAGAAATAAACAGTAAAATTTCCACATTGATTAAACATATATTGGATCCCAGGGATAGGGATAAACACAGTGAAACAACCTCTAGATCAAATTGTACTATTCTCTAAAGGGAACATTATTTTGGCAGGAGATTTCAATTGTATTCTAGATTACAAAGACTCTAGTACTAATGGGAAGAAAAGAATATCTACAACATCTAAATTATTAAAAGACTTTTCAGATACTTATTTTTTGAAAGATATAAATTATTTTGCATATACTATTTCTTTGTTTTACGCCTTTTTTTCTCATGGACATAACTCATACTCGAGGGTAGATAGAGTTTTTATTTCTAATAATTTAACAGATTCCTTAAACAAATCAGCAGTGATTTCATGTCCTTTATCAGATCATAATTCTATAATTGTTGAAGTGGTAGTCAATCCAAATTTTAATATTCATATAAAAAGGATCCCAGCTTATATCACAAAATTAAAAGATTTTAATGATTTAATTTCTACAGAAGTACAGAATTTTTTAGAACTTAACAATACTAATGATATATCAGAAATTTACATATGGGATGCCCTAAAAGCTTATCTATATGGTAGGATATTGAATTGGTACAACAAAAAAAAGAAAGCTTGGGATAAAGAGCTGCAAGATATACAATGTAAATTAGATACTTTAAAACTTAGTAATATGGGTGATAAAGATATATCAGATAAAAGAAAATAAATAAATATGTTAAATAATAAATATCTAGAAATATTAAAACATAAAACTATGATCAATATAGAAAAATTCAAGTTTATAAATTTCTCTTCTAACCCTAAATCCTTAAAAATTCTTGCTAATAAAATGAAAAGATTAAATAGATTTAGTCATATTAATGAAATATTCTCCCCTAAAAAAGGAAAAATGTATCGGAAATTCATAATATATTAACTGAATTTAGAGAGTTTTTTATAAACATCAACCAAACAACTACTGAAATTAACTCTAAAGAGGAAATAAAAACATTTATTAATAAATACACTAAAACAAGTCTTTCAGAGGAACAAGGGATTTCTATTGATAAACAAATATCTTTCAAAGATCTTCAAACTCACATTACCAAATTAAAGCAAAATAAAGCACCAGGTAATGACGGCATCATTCCTGAAATTTACAAATTACTACTTATAAATGCTCTAAAATTGCTTTATAAAGTATTTAACCTTGTTCAGGACAAAAACATAATTCCACCTTCTTGGAAATACATTTTTATTTCTCCTATTTTAAAATCTAACAAAGATCCCTCTAAGTGTACTTCCTATAGACCCAGCTCCCTATTAAACACTGATTACAAATTATTTATGTCCATTTATGCAGAAAGGCTTAAAACACTTTTACCCAAATTAGTTGATAGTGATCAAACAGGGTTTATAATAAAGAGAACTTCATATGATAACATTAAAAGAATATTAACTTTAATTGATTCGATGAAAAATCTTAAAACAAATTTAACCCTAGTTAGTTTAGATATAAATTGTGCTTTTGACTCAGGTACATGGGAATATTTGTTCACTCTATTAAAGGAATTAAATTTCTCCAATAATTTTATCAATCTTATCACTCTGTTATATGAAGGTAGTCAAGCTTATGTTAAAATTGGCACTAGTATATCTCAAAATATACCAATAGTAAAAGGTACTAAGCAAAGGTGTCCTTTATCCCCTCTTTTATTTTTATTAGTTATGGAACCATGGGCAAATTTAATAAGACATGATACAGATATTGAAGGATACAAGTTAAGCCACACTATGTCATCTACAATACAAATGGTTGCAGATGACATATTGATTACTCTTGGGAGTAGAAGGGAATCTATACAAAAATGTTTTAAAAACATGGAATATTTTCAAAAAAATTCAGGCCTTATTTTTAATAATAATAAAACACAAATTCTTTTAACAGGTTAAAAAAATACAATATACCTGATGAATATAATGAATATATAGCTCAGTCTCAACAAATAGCATATTTAGGTATAATTATTACTAACAATATTAAATATACCATTCAAATAAATTATAATAAAAGTCTATTACAGATAGAACATTTAAGAAATAAATGGAACAAATTACCCTTTTCTATGGATGATAAACTTTTAATAATAAAGATGATCCTTCTCCCCAAAATCGTATATATTATTCAATCTTTATCTATACCTCCTTCTTACCAAATAATTAAAAAATTTAATTCAATGATTCAGAAATGTTTGTGGTTACCAAATAAGCCAAGGATTGCATTAACATACCATATGTATAATTGGAATAATGGGGGTATAGCCTTATCAAATTTAGAAATTGATTCAATTTTATCAGTATTCAATACAATCTCTCATCTCATTGATGTGGAATACACTGCTAAGTGGAAAGAGTTTATAGAGGCATTGTCACAAAATACCAAAGATATAAACAGTTCCTATAAGCTAAACATAATTAATAATCCATTTATTTGGAGGTTAAAAGATTATATTTCTGAATTTTCTTCTCTGAGTTTTAACTCTAAGTATATAGGTTTTCTATAAAAATCATTTAAAAATGTTATATTTAAATATAGTATATATAAGGATTGGCTTTTTTTACTCTTCCCTATAGCCTACACACACAGATCTATTTTCTCTTCAGATTATACAAAAATGTCTATATTTCAGCAAATGCATTTAACATTTTGGCACCAAATTATGATAAATAATGAGATAAAATCCAATAGCTTACTCTTGGAAGAGTATAAACTTGATTTTTGTTTATGGTTAGAGCTTCAAGAAGCTAGACAATATGTATTAAATAAATTCAATTCTATGTCTCCTATAATTAGGAAAAAAATTCCCAAGTTAATACAATATATGATTTTATCAGTTTTGCATAAATCTCCTGCTAATAACAAGTTATCAAACATTTATAGGGCAATTAAATGTGGTTTAGATACACAATCAGATAATTATTGGAAATATTTTTCTTTAATTAATAATAATTCCCCTTCTGAGAAAGACAAATTGAATATTTTACAATCAGCAAGTATGACTACTTCTTCTTTAAAATGGAAATTATTCACATGGAGATTTTTAAATAGATCATTTATCACTCCTCATAATATAAGTACATTTTCTAAAAATAATATAACATGTTGGAGATGTAATATTGAATTGAATGCTGACTGGTCTCATATGTTTTATAATTGCATATATTTAAGAAAATTTTGGGATGATATCAATAATTTGTTGCAAACAATTTTTACTGATAATTTCTTTATATCTAAATCACTTGTTTTATTTAATACTCATGTTCCTGATTGTGTAAAAGAGAATAAGTTCCCTTTGGTTTGGTCTATACTATCTATAGCTAGAAAAACAATCACTAAGAATTGGAAATCTAGTACAGCACCTACATTTTTGGAATTTAAAAATCTACTCCTTGAAACGTATAATTTGGGAATGATAACTATTAACTCTAGATCATCTAGGAATACTACATTATATAATTAATGGAATATCATCTATGAACTTCTAGAAAAATAGTTTATTAATTTATGCAAACAGATGATTTTTATTAATCCTACAGCTACATTAAGAATTTTTTTTGCATGATGAACATCTTTGTACATAGTTTAGTTACATTGGTTTATATATTAGGTTTGTTTTTTTATTTTCTTGTTTTTTAACTTTAAAGAAAAAATGTTATAATTTCATGGAAATATTTGTTCATTTTAATAATTATTTAATAAAATTCTTTGAAAAAAAAAGGTTTAATGAGGTGCTCTGTTTTATGTGGAGAAGGAGTCTATTCCATAAAAGGGGGAGTCTTTGTGAAACAAATCTGTCCTGTCAACAAGACCTATTGATGTCACAGACCAGGTTGAGGTCTTGTGT
Organism: Protopterus annectens; assembly: GCF_019279795.1. Taxonomy (NCBI): domain Eukaryota; kingdom Metazoa; phylum Chordata; order Ceratodontiformes; family Protopteridae; genus Protopterus; species Protopterus annectens. Next base: position 124,435,547 of record NC_056736.1, read on the forward strand.
GCGGGTTACTCGAGTGGAGCTTGACTTGCGAATATGCAGCCATCCCATTAGGGTGGGGTCTGAGATTGCTTTGTATGCCAGACAGAGGTCACATCTGAAGAGTCTGTAGGAGACTGAGTACAGGGATAGGGCTTTTAGCCTATCTGTGTAGAGTTGATGTTTGAGGCCCTGGATTCTCCGAGTGAGGAATCTCTGTGGTCTCTCTAGCTGCTGCATGTGCTTTGTGAGGTACATGCCAAAAGGGATACAGGGATGCTATGACCACCTTGTCCCTGGATGAGATACCCTTACTAATGAGGTGGGCCATGTAGAAAGCTTTCCGTACAATGGAGGCAATATAGTGGTCAAAAGTCAGTTTGCTATCAACCTGGGTTCTCAAGTCCCTCATGACTGATTGCACGCTTAGTGCCTTATTATCAATGTGATAATTTTTGGGGGATGTCATTCTCCCCAAAAGGGACAATGATGCATTTTTTGGCATTCAGTTTGAGACCATGTTTCTGGCACCAGTCATTTGGGTGAGACCCTCTTGGAGAATGTCCACATCACTAGGGGAATCGATGACAGCACCCAGCTTGCAGTCATCTGCAAACTTGGTCAGCTATAGCCCACTAGATTTGGCCTGCACCTCTGAGAAGTATATCCCAAACCTCAGAGGCTCCAGGACTGATCCTGGGTGTACACCACTTGTTACGGGTCTACTGCTTGAGGTGGCTTCCTCTATTTTGTCTAGGTGGGTTCTATCAGTTAACCAGTTTGCTACCCATCTGGTAACATATGGATTGATGCCTAGTTGAGAGAGTTCATCTATTATACCTGAGTGGGGAATAGTATCGAAGGCCTTGGCCAGGTCAATTTAGGCTGCGTGCACCTTCCTCCCCTCGTCTATGGCCTTGGTGATATTCATTCATACTCACACTCCTGTCTAACAGTTTCTATCTATTCTACATTATATCTTCTTCTTTTCCCATTTTAACTGCATACTCATAGTCTAGCCATTTAGTTCCCTCTTTTCTATACATTCCAGAGAAGATACCAGGATAACCTATGTCTCGTCATTCATAGAATATGCTTCTTTCCTACCTAACTTCTACTAACTTTCAGAACCCACTACCTCTAAATCTCTTAGTGCCATGCAAATTATTGTTTCCTTCTTGATAACTACTTCTGCCCTACCTGCCATCAATAAAATGCAGATCCTTTTCCTTAATTGTGATACTCCACAGCTTCTCCTCTGTTCTTCTCCTCTTACTGGGCCATTTAACATCCTGCCAGGGCATTATAATAGCTCTCAAAATTTCTCCAACTCTGTCCCAATCACCTATAATAATAATAACACTTTAGTCATAGGTGACTCTATAGTCAGGCGCACTGATGTCCCACTCACCAGGCTGAACAAGGAGAGAATTACAGTCAGCTGCTTGTCGGGTGCCAGGATCCGCCACATAACGCATGTACTCAAGTCACTCCACAACAAGTACAAATATGACTCTGTCATTGTCCATGTTGGAGTAAAAGACTTGAGGTGTACCTCCATGGACTACATGAAAAGAGACATGGAAGAACTCTTGGATCATGTGTCCCAGGAAGGTATGACCCTAGCCTTGAGTAGCATCCTGCCTTTGCCCAGAATGATACTGCAGTATAAGGGCAAAATGATTGACTTCAGCAATTGGCTAAGCTTCTGGTGTCATTCAAAGGGGATCCAGTATCTGTCTGCCTGGGATGACATGATCGACAGACCACGATGCTTTGCCAGAGATGGTCTGCACCTGTCACCCCTGGGATTCAGGTTACTGGCAAAGGCTCTAGCCACCCCTACAATGCCTTTTTTAGGAAAAGTTGAAAGGATAAAACCACCACCGTAACAGGTACAAGCATGCAAAATCTGAAGGTAATGATACTCAATGCTAGAAGTCTAAACCTCAAAATGCACTCTTGAGACACTCTTAAAAATGAAGAACATCGGTATCTGTGCAGTAACTGAGACCTGGTTCAAGGCTCCGGAGAGTAGCCCTGCAATACCAGGCTACAACTCTTACCACACTTTTTGGCCACCAAACCAGGACGGAAACACTAAAGGTGGAGGTGTGTCCATATTCACCAAGGATATTCAGAACACCAGGCTAGTTGCCCAACACAATGCATCTGAAATTCTCCAGGTGCAACTTACACTAGGGAAGACTACAATACAAATTGTAGCTTATTACAGATCCCCCACCATGCCCCAAGGTTCTCACTACACCTTTTTAAATATACTGGAAAATATTAAGATACAACCAAACACCTTAATACTGGGTGATTTCAACTACTCTGCCATTAACTGGGAAAACTACTAGTGTACCAACACCTTTGCCCAATAGTTCTTGGAATTCATAGATTCCAATGCCCTGGATCAACTAATCCTTAGTCCCACCAAGGGCTCCAATATCCTAGACCTGGTTATTACCAACATGGGAAACTGATGTTCCACCCCTATGGTCACCCCTTCATTGGTCAGGTCTGACCATAAGCTAATCACCCTTGACATCCACATCCCACTCCCAGCCCCCAGTAAGGAAACCTCCGTAAAAAACTTCTCCAAAGCCAACTTCATGCTACTCAAGTCAAAAGTGACAAACTTCATGACACCCATGCAGAAGGGAACTGAAAGTTTGACTGCTGAATCCTACACTAAGGCACTGTACGAGCACATCCACTAGTGCATGAATCGTGCCATCCCCAATAGAACCAAGACTCTGTCCTCCAAAAAAAGGAAGCCAATCTGGTGGTCCCTTGCCATAAACAAACTTTACAACAAAAGGAAGAAACTGTTGCAGAAAAGTGGAAAATCCCAAAATGCAAAAAACTCCCTTACCAGCCTCAGTAAGAAGCTGAGATCCCTCATAAAATCCTCCAAAGCTAGTTACAAAAATGAAATTGCCAAAGATTCCAAAGACAACCACAAGGCATTCTATAGCTATGTCAAGAATCTAAATGGCAATGCTCAGATCTGCTCTGAGCTACAACAGAATGGCATTAAATATACTGATCCCAAGGATATTGCCAATATCTTGGCAGATCGATGCAGTGCAAACTTCACCTCCCTCGCACCCCCTAAAGGGCCCATCTCAATACTGAAAGATTGCCAAATCCTGGTAATAACGGCCACACAAGTAAAAAACACACTCTCCAAAGCTAAGAATACAGCATCCATGGGACCACACCATGTCCCAGGCTGTGTACTACATGAACTACAAAATGAACTGGCACCTCACCTGTGTCATGTTTAATCATAGCCTCACCTCAGGCTTCATGCCCAATGAGTGGCACACAGCTAAAGTTATCAAACTCCACAAGGGGGGATCCACCTTGGATCCCGGGAACTACCACCCCATCAGTCTGATGAGCCTGATCTGCCAGGCCATGGAATGTATTATCATGGAACTTATAAACAAAGGCATTGGCAACCTTCAAACACTGGACCCCATGCAGTTTGGGTTTGTGAAGGGCCGATCTCATCTCCTGAACCTGATTGACTTCTTCTAACCAGTCTCCAGAGCCATGGACAAGGGTAAGGTGGTCCACTCAGCCTATCTGAACCTCGCCAAGGCCTTTGACATCATCCTCCACTCTGGAATCATTGATAAACTTACTAAGCTGGGCATTAATCCCTATGTCACTTGATGGGTTGCCAACTGGCTTACTGATAGAACCCACACTGTATAAGTAGCTGACTCCAAATCCAGCTCCAGACAAGTGACAAGTAGAATACCTCAGGGTTTAGTCCTGGGACCGCTCTTGTTTGGCATCTACTTCTCTGAAGTACAGGTAAGGTACTCTGGCTAACAAAGTTCACAGATGACTGCAAACTGTGAGCCATTATTGAATCCCCAAATGATGTGGATATTCTATAAAAAGGCCTTTACAGAAACAGATGCTTGGTGCCCGAGCCATGGGCTCAAGCTCAATGCCAAGAAATGTATAGTTATCCTATTTGGGGAAAAAAACATGTACCTGTAAATTACCACATAGGTGGCAGTACACTAAACACCGAAAGTATGATAAGAGACTTAGGGACACAGGTGGACAGTGGTCTCACCTTCGATAACCACATCGCCACAACAGTCAGGAAATCCTTCTATGTGGCACACCTCATCACTAAGGGCTTTTCATCCAGAAAAAAGGAGGTCATTGTCCCACTCTACTCATCCCTCATTAGACCCATTATAGAATACAACACCCCATTTGGTATGTACCTCTCAAGACATCTGCACCAACTGGAAAGGCCACATAAATACCTCTCTAAAAGAATCACAGGCCTAAAGCAGATGCCCTATGCTGACCATCTAAAAAAACTCCACCTATACTCTGTCGCATATCGTCTACTCAGAGGCGATCTCTGCTTAACATACAAGGCCATGTCAAACTCAGAGCTGTTGGACATGATACACTTAAAGAAACTCCAATCCCTCAGAGACACATGCTCCAGGGATCTAAACCTTGTCATCACAATGAACAAAACATGCTGAAGGGATAGGTTCCTGACCCAGAGACTCCCCAGACTCTGGAATAGACTGCCCATACATGTCAAGCAGAGTGCCTCTTTGGCCCTCTTCAAAAAGAACCTTGATGATTGGATGGGAGATAGGAAATTCACCCTGGGGATCACCTCAGTCGCCCTGTTAGACAGGGGTCCAGGGAAGTAAATACAGTGGGAAGAAATAGCCAGGGAATTATTATGGCTAGGCTTGTACAGACCCTAGGGCCAATAGCCTAGTACCAGCCTATGAACCTATGAACCTATTCATACTTTCTCTCTTCTTTCTTATACTCTCCACACATTGGTCCAAAGCTATTTAATAATTCCCTTCACATTTACTCCAAATTTAGAATGATTAACTCCATTTTATCTCAAACCAAAACAAAATTAAATGGAAAATACTGTCCAGAAAACATGATAATTCCCCAATGTACAAAAATCCTTCTAAGAAAAGACATTCACCATAATCTTGGCCCCACCTATCACAATGAACATCAAGAGAAGTTTCTTCCACACACTACTCTACCCCCCACAACAGTCAACCCCCAACCCCATTAATCAAACTTTTGCTGCCATAAACGTGAGAAGCATAAAAAATAAAACTGATGAACTACATGCATGAATTACCCTACATAAGCATGATGTTCTTGCTATAACTGGAGCTTGTATTAAACTCAGCATAAACATTTCTAAAATCACATCTCCAGACTATAATATAATCCATAATGACCTTATTGGCATTGCTTTAATATTTCCCAACAACTATCAAATTTCCTCTTACAACAAACCAATATCAAAATTAATTTCAGCAGAGACTCTTTTTACTTTTCTGAAAATAAACAATTATAAATAGATATGTATTACTCTCCTTTACATCCCTCTTGGCAACAATACAGTTATACTGGAAGATATCCAACCCTGGATATCCATAACAACTCCACAAGAATGGTGATGTGAATGTTAATTGATTGGCTTTAAACTGTAATTTCCTTACACCTAGCATGAACTTTTATCGTTTTACACAACTACATAGTAGCTCCACACATTATAGAAATACACCAATTTTCCTATTAGACTGGATCCTAGTATCTATACAATCAGACATTTCAGACATCCACTTAAACATGTTCACAATGCAACATGCAACATTTCTAAAGTTTAACCCAGAAATGTTCATTACTACCCTATCATCTATTAAATGGAACTTCCTAAAAATCTTCCTTTTAGATGATGCTATAAATGTATTCAGTAGAACTTTCCTGAGTTTCCTAAATAACCTTGCAACTCTTAGAGGAAGAGACAGAAACAAATAATGCAGTTTGGCTATCCAAAAAGAGTAGAATGTTAATGAATGATAGAGAAAAAGCATGGGAGGAATGGCAAACATATAAAATATTACAGTATCCTAAAAACTTCAGTATGCTTTTCAATCTTACTAAAAAGCAAATAAATGAAGACAAAAACTATACTGTAATAACTTTCAGAATAATAGTAAACACATCCCTCAAAAAATCTGGACAGCCATTAAAGAAAACTTGCAATATGGTCAACAGTTCAATCCTAACCCCTCTTCCAATTACACATCACTCAAAACTACAACACAGTTCAACTCTAATTTCATAGATAATACAGCATCTATAACCAATAATTCCCCTGCATCTAATCTTAACCCTGCCCAACAGCCACATATCATCACATCCACCTTCAAACCTGTGCCCACATCCTATATAAAACTATTAAACAAATTCAATCTATGCTCTACTTCAGCTGACGACTTTCCAAGTCAATACCATAAAATAGCATCCGATAGCATTGCCTACCCTGTATCTGTCCATACAAATAGGTCAGTCCAAGAATCCAACATACCATCTCTCTGGAAAAAGTCACACATTATCATTCTGCACAAAAGAAGGAAATTCAACTGACATTACTAACTTCAGACCTATGTACACTCCAAAATACTTGAAAAATGTATTGAAAAAACACTTGTTAAACTAACTCCTATCCCCCCACACAACATAACTCCTGCCCTTCCATTAATGCTAACACTGCACTTCTAACCTGTATAGATACTGTCAATAAAGCTAAAGATAATAGCAAACTAGTCTCCTCCTTATTTCTTGACTTGTCAAAAGTCTTCAGCACAGTTTGTCACAGCAAACTTATACTTCAAATGTCCTCATTAGGCCTCTCTCAGTCCACCCTTCTATGGTTCAAAAGCCACCTGTGCAATAGGTATCAGTCAGTAAACGCCACTCTACCCTCTCCCATACCTGCCAGTCACCACTGGTATACCACAAGGCTCTATCCTTGGTCCCATCCTCTTTGAAATTCTCACCAACATGCTCCACAACTCTGCACAGCAGGCCACGATAATACAGTATGCAGATAACTTCACACTCATTTGCACATCTGACAACATGACCCACTGCTAAAAATTAATCAAGAACTGAAACATGGCTTTGCAACTCCCAACTCATGCTCAACCCTAACAAAAACGAAACTACTACCCCCCATCTTCTCTCATGAAAAAACAAAATTTAAAGCCCTCTCTCTTGATAGTACAACCATTGAAGTCACTTCTCATAGCAAAGTTTTAGGGATAATAGTGAATAAAAGTGGATGATAATCTTAAGTTGACCTGCATATACAAAACTGTGTGAGAAAAACTCATTAAAAACTATGGATGCTTTACAGAGCCAAAATGTTCTAAATAGCACAACTAAAACTACATTTTCTACTACTTATCTCCTCCCCACACTTCTTTATGGCACTCCCATCCCGACTAACCACCAAACATTACAAAAATCAAAACTTATACAATGCTATAGCAAAGTTGCTAAATTTACAGCAAATACCCCTTTCAGAACCCACCATTGTATAAAACACCTACATCATTTGCAATTTCTCATCAGGTAACATACACAGAGCTTTTTACCACCTGTAAAATTATTCAGCATCCATCTCCTTGTTGAGTACTAAATAATATTCTTCATAACTAAGTTTCCAGTCAATCATTACATTCAACTGACCAAAAACTCTGTCCACAAACCTGAAGTCGCCCAGCCATTGTCAATAATCATACCATGTTGCTAAGGTCTGGAACTCTTTAGATGCATTCATCAGGTTAATAACCTCCCTCCCATCCTTCAAAACCATTCTGAAAGACATTGTAGCCAAAGGCTGGCTCTGTTTTTGCTCAACAGCAGGATAAAGCATATCCATAAATGCGAACAAGTACCTACTCGTACCTGACACCTTGTTACTCTCCCTCCTTCACTCACTTCCTTACTTCTGTCAATTTCTCCACCCTGGCTTTCTCTCTAAATATACCGTTAGCCTGCTTTTCTCTCACGTAATATTGCAATTCCTGTTTGTATTATACTAACTTGTGTTTAATTTCTTTTTAAACTGGCTAAAATTTCTCCAGTTATTGAATCATCATCATATAACTTGAATCTACACTTAATCAAGGTTTTCATGTTATGTCTAATCTAGTATAATTATTTAAACTGTAGATGTTTTTGTATTATTTTTGAAGATTGTAAAATTATTGTTCTTAGAATGTTTTGTATTACTTTGGAGCTTTTCTGCCCGGGCCTTCACTGAAAATGGACTTCTACCTAGTCAGAATTTCCTGGTAATCAAATGTCAATAAATAAATAAATGCATACATATATTTGTATGAATGTTACATGAGTTATCACTGCACACATTTTATAGAGTGCTGAAATGCTGGTGTTTTTTATGACTGGTTCAGTTTGTCGAATTATGTAACGGTTGAAGTTCATTATATCGATCATTACACAGTTCAAGGATTTTTGCCCATTCTTCAAGTTAATGCTACTCTGGCATTAGTATGTTTAATTTCCTAGGTTGTGGGGGTGGGTTGAAGCCCCACCCCCACAAAAAGTTGCTTTCAGTTTTCCTTTTGGCAATTGCAAATGTATTCTATTGGTTTACATTTGGGATTATTTTTTGAGATGATTTTTGTGGCAATTAATAGTAATCACTGAGAAGTTTGTTCGATGCTTTTTATTTTGATCAAACTCACTAACAATATTTCATTACAAATTCAGATACATATATGTATGTGTCTGCATGTGTGTGTGTGTGTGTGTGTGTGTGTGTGTGTGTGTGTGTGTGTGTGTGTGTGTGTGTGTGTGTGTATATATATATATATATATATATATATATATATATATATATATATATATATATATATATATGTGTGTCTACTACTGCTTTTGATCGAATTACATTTGATCAGAAATTATTTCGGGCAGCCCACTTCACCGAAAATGCATTTCACTGAAAACCCATCTGGTCAAATCCCATTTGTTTTAAAATTGTATATAGCCCCTGCCCCACTGCAGTGCGACCCCGGATTAAGAATATAAAGTTGGGGGTGGGGTTGCAGTGTATTCACTATTATATCCTTGTGTATCCATTAAAAATACATTGAAACATATAACATCAGTAAAAACTAGTTACAAAATGTGGGGAGCTATGCCCCCCACATCTCCCCTAACTTTATACTCTCACTTCAGGGTCGCACTGCAGTGGGGCACAGGCTATATTCCATTTTCGACCAAATGGGATTCGGCCAAATGAGCTTTCAATCAAATGAGATTTCAGTGAAGTGGGCTGCCTGAAATAATTTTCGACCAAATATAATTTGACCAAAAGCAGTAGACCCATATACATATATATATATATATATATATATATATATATATATATATATATATATATATATATACAAACAGAAAGACACACAGAGAAATAGACAGAGACATACACAAACACAAAATATATTTAATCAGTTAAGTGAACTGGCCTGATGTGAGGGAATATACCCAGTCCCTGTGATTGTGCATTCTCAGAGTTGGTATATATATTTAGCAGCTGGTCTGGGGGGCCCATGGGAGCTTGCACTCCTATGGGAGTGTGCACCCCTACAAAAAACATGTTTTTTTTTTAATTTTACATTTTGCCAAATATGTTTCTCAGTGCTTGTATAGTGCTGGGTGTTGTGCTAGAAGTGTGGTGGTATCTGAGTAGGCCATGCTCCACTCTGCATTATTGCAGTAATGCAGGACTGATATGTAATACATATTTAAAGTGATTCCACATTCATGTAACTCCAAGTGCTGATAAACGCACAAAAATTGTAGGTAAAGTTCTCCAGAATTAATGCCTCAATGATGACTCATATCACAAAAAAAAATCCATAAAGTTATACTAGATATACTGCTATACCATCACATTTGGCAAATAGTTTTGCATTAGAAGGAAAATTGGTGCCATGGATTATTTTCAGGTACAAAACATCTCTGGTACTCTCATACAATGAAGAAGGAAAAGTAAATGGAGAATCATAAATTGCACCAAAAATGGCATTCCATATTTCCTGACATTCATGCCACATCACTTTCAAAAGCAAGAATTACATTGCAAGAGCTTTATTGTTAATATGGCCCAGTTCTCTTTGCCTGCAGACAAGAGCTAATAAGTCCATATGTAGTCAAAGCACAGGGCTACACCTGGCAGGCTCTACACTCTTCTTCCCACCCACAGAAATAATAAAAATAAGACTACCCACCATTTAACATTCCAAGCTATTTTTTTATAGAAATCTCATTGGTGGTATAATTTCCTGCATTCTAGAACCTAACTATTCAAATCTTAAAGTGATATCATAGCCCATTTCCACAACGGATTAGTTATGTCAAGGAAAAAGGAAAAGACTATTTCAGCCACTGAGGTCAGGTATTCTTCCTTGAAACACCCAACTGCATGATCTTTGTATGCATTTATGTATGTAAGTAAGTAAGTAAGTAAGTAAGTAAATAAGTAAGTGTTCATTTATTTATTTATTTGTCTTTGTTTATGGGGAAAGTCTGACTGGGTAATATCCATTTTCAGCAGAGGCCCGGGGATAAAAGCTCCATTTGCTTACACTGCATTATACTAAGTTCCAGTTAAACACAGAGTAGTTACATTTCTATTTACATTTATGCAGTCTATAATTTTTACAGAGGTGGAAGTTACTGAAGAGAAAGCCCACATGAAACTTAATGGATTGTACAGGCAGCTGTTATGTATAAAAATTGTTTTCTTATTTCAGTCAGAGGTTGAGAGAATATTTGGAGAGTATAGTATGGTGAACACAAAGTCTTAACCTTGTGATGAGCATGTTCAGGACCAGGACTGATTAAGATGTTGTTTAACAGTGGTTTAAAACTACTGAGACTGTCAGAGAACTTTGTTTGTGTGGGGACACTATTCCAGACTTTACCATCATATAGGGAGTATAGCGAGTCTCCTGCAACATTATTTGACTTATTTGTAAATGGAGGTCCCCTCCTGGACAGTAGTACAGTGATAAGTTTTGTAGTGCAGGGCATATTTCTGGTAGAGGAATGACTTTGTGTGCTGTAGTTAGTTGTGAATATGTTAGGTAGTTGTGTAATTCAAGGCAGCCTAATTGCTTTAAGCTATGACAATGGTGAGTCCTATGAGGGGGATTTGTGGCAAATTTAGCTATTTTATTGTAGCAGGAGGCAAGTTTCTTTTTTTGAGTATTGTTTAAGTTTGTTAGGATAGGAGTGTTATATAAGAGAGATGGCAATACGAAGGTAGTGGCTAGAGTTTTTCTTTCAATATACTACTAATAATAATAATAATAATAATTTGTAATATATAATCTTTGATATATATATATATATATATATATATATATATATATATATATAAAACAAAGATTATATATTACAAATTATTATTATTATTATTAGTAGTATATATATATATATATATATATATATATATATATATAGGTAATATGTTATAATTTATAAGTATATATGTTATAAGTATATACAGATATATATATATATATATATATATATATATATATATATATGTAATCTATACTTCTTACAAGTGTATTTAGTACTTTCAACTTAAGGTGCCATTCTGTCATTGCTACTGCTTTCTTGTCTGACTTCCCAGTAGCAATCTCAACAACATTTTCAACAAAATTACCATTTTCGCTTGGCATCCACAATTTACATCTAAGCAATAGAGTTTCCATTGCAACAACAACAAAAAAATCATTAAATAATTGCTCATACCTTTGAAACATGTCCTTGAAAATAAATTATGACTACTTAAGTGTACTTTCACTTAATGTAAGGTAATATTTTATATGATTAGCTGATGATTGTAGGGTGTATTTAGTTACAAAGTGTTATTATCTGTTAACTCCACTTATATCAGTTAAGATATGCTGATAAATCTGTCATACAAATAAAAGTGACTTTTTTGATCAGAGAAGAAATACATCTACTAGCTTATTATGTTAACTGTGATGACCTTCCACTGGACCAGTAATCAAGGATCCTCAATCCTCACTACTGGCAACAGTGGGGGACGTTCACTGAGGGGTTGACAAGTACGCACACAGTATTTCCAGATGCAGCTCTCAGCATCAAGTGCAGTTTCCCTTAAGAGCACACAGAAACCACAGTCAGTCCGGGGCTGGCTTTTCCCTATTTCTCCAGAGCCACAATAAGACTCCCCATTGGCACAGCTATAGAGTTGAGATCTCAGTTGAGTGACCAAGCCAAGACCTCCAGCACACTCCCTGTCCAACCAGTGCTTTGTGCCCCTGCCCAAGTAGCTGACATGCACACTCTTTGAGATTTGTTTTATACACGCGCACACACACACACATACACACACACACACACACACACACACACACACACACACACACACACACACACACACACACACACACCTGGGAAAGGCTGGCATGGGTTTACTAGCTATGCCCTCTTCTGTCAGACTATAAGGTAGTTTCCACTGCCACCAGTCACTCCTTATCAGCTACTTTAAGGCCCTTTACAAAGGGTGCCCAAATGTACTGTGTAATATTAATACTAATACAAATGGTAGTTTGACCAACAGCAAGGCTATTAAGAGTGGTCCAACCAGTATCACTAAATAAATATGCAAGTACTCTCACAACTTAAATATCTCTACACAGATCAGCCACAATAAAAGGTTTAAATATATTTAATAATAAATAATGAGAGAACAAGACAATACTAAATATATATTCACAAAAATATCAGAGTTCAAAATCACAGGAAATATTTAAAATAACCTTGCAGTACCGGCTCACACAAATAAAGAAACACATCTAAACTAAGCTTTACTATATTCCTGATTGTATCTAAAAGAGTTATACTGTTCCCTAGACACTTACTTCATTAGAGCAGGGCAGATGCTGTGATGAATGGTTCTTGTCAGGTCCAAGGCCATCTGTTTCACTAAATGACTTCTCAAATTAATGCCTAAAACATTACTTCTGGGACAGCTTGCAGAATTACATCATTTCTGGTCATCTGACTTCTAATTCTCAGGCCAAAATCTCCATTGCTAGAAGCTGGCCGCATTTAGCATATACCTGTAAAAATATGCAGACAAGGGCAGATCTTTAATAGATGCTGGAAGTCATAAAACAATTGTATTCCTTCATGCTTCAAAAGTAGCAGTTATTTTACTCCAAGGACAATATCGTAACTTCCTATAACAGAATATGTGCCTCTAGCTGCATTGAAAAATTGAGAGGTAGCCTGTTTATTGCATCCTATAAATTAATTTAATTTCAGATATTTTTCTAAAGTTTACAAGACTGAGGTTAATTTCCTGTATCCCAGTTTCTACTGTTAAAATATATACATTTAAACAGTTACAATAGTGTATGTACATTTCTGTTCTCTTCCAGTAGGGAACAATGTGGATAGATTTTAAACACACCACTTTTGCAAATACCTTTTCAACACAAACATCTGAACAGAGTGGTTTAATATACACATGACATACATTTCTAGTACTAATACTACTTTTCTAAAACACAAGCATCTTGTACAAACCATTTTGATATTCATCAATGACATATAATTATTTGCAAAATTCCAGCTAGCTGTGCTGGCAGTATCTCCTTTTGTCACAGTAACTATTGAGGATTTTCTTTTGTAGAAGTAACATATTTGCCTTACTCATGGTTTCAGCCAGCTCAAACTTTGCATTTTTAGAGCACACAAACTAATTTTTAATTGATATTTAAAATAAAACTGGTGATGGACTACATTAACAAAGACGTCAAAGTAGATTAGCAGAGTGAGGAGATTATATGGTACCATAATCATACCCTGAACAGGAACTTCAGCAATTTGTAAGGACCTGGAATGCAATACTAAAGGTGATCATGGCAGCAACTCAGGGAATTCAAAAGAAGCTAAAAGCTGAGACTGATCAGAAAATAATGGAAGAAGTTAAATGATTCAATAATTGAACAGGCATGGTAGAAGAAAATGGAAATATGAGTGAGGAGATGAAATCCAGAAAATTGTTTTACAAAGCAGTGGTGCAACCAGTGTTTGTGTATGGCACATAAACTTGGGCAATGAAGGTAGAGCAGCTGAGATACCTGTAGCTTTAGGTGATGAAGGTAAAATGCATGAGATGAGTAGTAGGATATACAGTGTGTAGCAGACAAAGAATGAATGCTGAAGCCAAAGTAACCCAAATTAGATATAAGGTAAAGGGAGACAGATTATAGTGGTCAGTCACACATGCAGAAAAAAAAAACAGGGAATGATTTGGTAAAGCAGATTTGGGAGAGACAAATAGGCAATGGGAAGCAAACGCATCCAGACAAGAAACTGATACACTGCATGAGAAAAGGCCTGTGACACTTCGGCATGAATGCCAATGGTAGGACAGCGGTAATGGATCAGAGGAGGTGGCAATAACCTACAAAATACCCCTAACCCCATGTTAAGATGAGAAAGGTGGGTTAAAGATGATGATAATTATGATGATGATTTTATATCAGTTTCCACAGTACTTTAGCTAAGCATATATGTATAAGATTTTGCATTCTTTTACAAATGCAAAAACATAAATAAATCAAAATAAACATGGTTGCACAGTTCTTTTAAATAATTCGGTCTAATCACTCTTTAATATGCAGTGATATCTTATTTCATTATGTTTCCAGGATACTCAACTGGTAAGAACTTCTATAAAATCAACACTGTAGCAGCATGTTCATGAATACATTAAGTATTTTTTTAACAATTCAAAACTGCTAAGGAATCGTCTTCAAATAATAAATTAAATATTTTCGCCACATGAACTCTACCTTCATATTGTAGCTTAGCATCTCATTTCAGACTCAATATGTAACAATATTTATGCAGTCATTCTAACTCATTACATTAAATGAGCCATAGATTGCTTTTGCAAATCAGAGTGATGAAAAAGAAATAGTTCAAGGGACCATTCTAAAAATATTGAAAGTCAGGCATTTCATTTTTCATACTGATTATAAAGAAAATTCAGTCTTATTAGATATGGAGTGCTACTGAATTATTTCCTATTTCAAAAAAAATGAACTAATTATTTCTACTAAAGTTTCACTAGCAGTTGTCAACATCTGTAATGGAATATGTTGTCTTTCTCTAGAGAGTAGAAACATTCATAAAAGCCTGAGTGAGTGAATTTTATGACATAGCCAAAAAAAAAAAAAACAGCTGCTATGCTGCAAAATAAATTTGATTTACACAGAATTGATATCTAGGCACATATTACTTATTTGTTAATGTATTAGTCTTGTTATAAAATCATTGATATGGTGTCTGTATACTTAGTTTGGTTATGTTTTGTACAACCAAAATTAAACTAGTAATATCACTTTTCTTCAGAATGATGAAAGCAAATCCTATCAGTAAAATGCCACAAACTGGCATACATGTGTGGTATCAGTCCAACCGGTCAGCAGGTGATAGAAGCTTAAATAACTAAATAAATAGTTATGAATTAATTAACAAAGAAATGTCTTACTTTGTCAGCTAAACTTCGGCTGTTGAAATGCAATACTGTCAGAGGCTTTCACACAGCATGCTTGTATTTTGGGAAGAATGGATATTTTTTTCTGCTTGCCCCTGCACTGCTGCCTGATATTCATCTGGCTCCTGCTGGCCAATTGTTCTGTTTGTTCTTCCACCACCATTAGAGAGTGTGCCCTGAGATGGGCCATCATGTAGGCAGAAATAAAGAATGATTTGGGGATCTTTTTTTCTCAGGTTTTTACTCTATTACCCATCACAATCCAGTAACAACACATGGGTGGAGCATGCAGTGGATACCTGCCCTGCACTGCCCCTGGTTTCTGCAAGGGGTTGGCATCAGAAGGTGTGTTCCACTCATGCACATCTCATATGGTAAGGTTGTTTTCTTGGTTTGTACCACAGAAATCAACCAACACATGTATCTCTGAACACACACATGTGCGCGTGTGCACACACACACACACACACACACACACACACACACACACACACACACACACACACACACACACACACACACACACACTCTGCCCCTTAAGATGGTTATGCTCATTTTCAGTGCTTGCACCATCAAGCACTAGAGCCACTATTTGAACTCTGGTCACCATGACCAATATCAGGTTTTAACTCTCTGTGCTGCTGTTGAAAATGTACAAATAGACATGCTGCCATAACTTTTGTATTGGTACTCATGATCACACCCTTCAACTGCTTCAAAGTAGATACACCAAGATTTTTAAAAATGTTACAGATCGTCTGTCAATATGTGTCAGGCCTGTTGTAGTTGTTCAGAATTGCATCAGTTTGCAGTTCATAGTAACTCTGAAGTGCCACCAGAAATGCACCTTATCAACAAGACACTGTGAGCCATAACATAGCAATGAACATCAATGTGGCCTGATTGTGCAGCAATATGGCTGACACAAAATGTTTCACCAAGAAAGGACTACATATGCAAGAAATATAAAAGTGATAAAGAATACTCTGAAATTAAATCACAAATAGTTGACATATAACTAATATATTCACCAAAATGTTTTCATTCTATTTAAAAATATGCACTGGCAGTCTCTACTGCATTGTCTTATATTATAATGTAAATACTAGTACAGATTTTCCCGTATATACACATGAAGCAACAACTATATGTGATACCTTTTCTAATACCCAGGTGCTGCCTGAATTTGTAATCTAGTTCATCATCCATCATTGAGCATCACTTCTAGAACAGCATGCCCAAATTCAAGTAAGGAATGCTAAAATATATGGTCTGTTATAGTAAATAAACCAATACGGCAGAGGAACATCTCTGCTTGTATGTGAGCACTGCCACTAAGGACAGTAGCCAGTAGAGAGCCCGACGCCTTTATATAACAGTTCTCATTTACAGGTAGGCCAGTGTAGCAGGATGTGGGATTCTATTTATGGTGGCTGAGGAAGTCACACACATGATACGTATTTTACAATAAAATTTACATTTGGTTACTGAAATGTAATATCTATATTATGTTTAAATGGCGCTTTCTTATCACATCACCAGAACACAGCCTTTGCTTTGACTGGTGTGAGAAATGCCCACATAACAGAGTTTTAACCTTTCATGTTGTCATGCTTGCTTTATCATGTCCATCATACTAGTTGCACTGTGGTGCTGGCTACATTCATCTCCGTCTGTTTGTTAACTCATACTGCCTGCAGACAGTTGGATTTTGGTCACATTTGATGATCTCCATAACAACACAGTGACGTTTACTACAGCTGGACTTTACTGTACATAGCTAATGGCATTCCTTAGCATAGAAGTTTTTGAGTCCCATCACATACAAATACATAAGAGATACCAAGGTATTATCTGCAGTCTGCTATGTGGACTCTGCCCCCAGTATGACATCATAATGGGAGAAGAACCAGAAAACTAGGCTCGGGATGGAACAGCAGTGTGTTTGAGGTTCTCTGCTGCTCTAACTTGGTCTTTATAAAATCATAATGAGAATGCTAAGTTAATTAGCTGCATTTTACAGTGACACTAAATAGAACATAAGCTTATGCTTTTAACACCTGTAGTTACAAGTAAGCATGGTCTGAACAGTGTTTTCAGCTTATGGCCTGAATAGTTCAGAAGAATGAATATAGAAATCATACATTGCCAGAAAAGTACAATACTTTAAACATTGATTTTTATATATTTTATGATCCATTGTAACACTTAAAAGTAACACATTTGACTTAAATAATTAGCTTTGCTTACAAAATTACATTTTAGTGCTTGATATACTGTGATTATGTATCTGTGCTGTACCCACAGGTATGTCTGCTTTCATACTTTCCCCCCATTAAGCTGAGCAGAATATACATTTACTTTATATTTTCAGTTACATACTATCTACAAAATGACTGAGACCACTCTATCCCTATAAGTCTGGTTACAAGCTCAGATTTATTTTTTTAATGCATATTTCCATATTATTTGAGTATTTATCTTGATTTTTAAGTGCGTGTTTGTTTCTGGGTGCTAACTTGGATTGCATCATGCTCTTATTCTCATTTTATATTTAGATTTTAGTCATTTGGCCTTAATTTTTTCTCATTATCTGTTTGTGAGACAAAATGTATTAGATAACATTATACATTCTGCACATATTAAGTTGCCGCGGTGGTACAGTGGTAGCATTGTCGCCTTACAGCAAAAGGTTCTTCTGTTTGATTCTCGGCTGGAGTGCCTTTTGTGTGGAGTCTGCATGTCCTCCCCGCAGTTGAGTGGCATTCAAAAAACATGCGTGAATGGGTGTGCCTTTGTTCAAGGTAGGGAGTTGGGCTGGCACCTTGGCACTGTAAAAATCTACTGCCAATCATTAGCGGACCGGAGTTCTGCTGTGGCAACCCCTAATTGGGAAAAGCCAAAAGAAGAACATACTTTCCTCACATATTATTTACAAGAATATTATAGACTGGCCACTTCCTGACTAATTCCATTTGTTGAATTCAAAGGTTGAAATTTTCAAACAAGTTATTTTGTACAACTTAAGAAATGCTTAGCCAAAGCACTGAAACTCTTAATGACAAAAATCAATAAGAGTGGTAGCTAGCAATGTTTCCATATGAGGAGAGCAAAATATTACTTTTCAAGAGTGAGACACAAACATTGGACATATTTTAGAGTTTTTAAATTCAAAATGTGAGTGGCATTTAGTGGGAACACTGGCAAAACATAATTTGAGTTATATGCTGAAATACTAACAGAAATATTAACAACAAAATGTTGACTGGTTGCTCCACATAGCTTCAGTAGTTATTTACTATACTAGAAAGGATTTTATTTAATTTAGAGACTTGGCTTTAAAATTCACATAGTGGATGCTAGATAGATGAATAGCTTCATACTTCCGAACAGTTTAGTCTGACTACTCATATAATCAATTTGGAAGTATTATTAGGAAAACATTAAGTAGAGAGGCAAAGGTATAGGAATACAGCCAAACAATTGGGGGGATTCCAAAATAACATTGCATACAGTACAGTGCACTAAAGGAAGACATCTGCAAACTAGTAGTGGATGCGAATATGTAACAGACAGCAACATACATGCAAATATTAATTTATGCAGGGTAGGATAACTGTGGACTCTGCACACCTGCTGCATTCCCAAACAGAATGGGTATGTCCAACAACAGTAAATGTAACTGAGTAGTGTGCCAAAAATGTTATGAAAGCTCTTGGCAAAGGCCATACATGCTTATCACTTTGCCATACAATTTCTTTTTCCCATCAATCCTTCAGATTCTGCAAAATATTCCTACAAAGAAAAAAGAAAAATAAATGCCATATGTTTTTAGTACATTACAGCAGGCTGGAGTACTAAAGCCATATTAGAGGATGATCTAGAAATGTATCCCAGCAGCCAGCAGAGCACCCAGCCAAACTACAGTTAAGCTAACTCTCTGTCAAGAAAATCATAGATTGGCACAAGTTAAACAGACAGCTGGTTCTGACTGTGTGCAGGATGTATACACCTCACATGTCTGCATGTAGCCTATGCGGTAACACAGTCCCGGTAGAAACAAAAGTGAGTCTAAGTTTCTATATACTGGCCTCTAGGACATTTTAGCAGCATATGGGTGATGCTGTAAGAGTGTCCCACACAGCCACTGGTCACTTTCTGGGACAGTTCCTGGCAGTAATTTGCAGGAAAGTGGATGAATTCATCTACTTTTCAACAGCAACCATGGATGGAGCAGTTCTTTGCAATTAACAACTTTCCGCATGTCTTTATAATTGACTGCACCGATGTACCAATCAAAGTCCCAGCATTAGACAAAGCAGAATGCTACATTAATAGAAAGGGTGGCTGTCACTCACTTGTCAAGTTGTATGCTCTGCTGATGGCTTCATTGTCAATGTCATGGCTAGGCGCATAACTAGGCACATACTTTGTACTCTGCAGAGTACATTTTTTCTTTGCATCACGCAGAAAAGTAACTTTTTCCAGGACATATTTTTACAACAGGTACATAACTTGCTTATAAACAGGATTACAAATCGTAAAACAATATATTTAATAGTTTTAGAGGGAAACTCTGAAAATGATGTGTACATTTTTAATTGCAAGGAGGGCTACATTTTGAAAGATCTGTCAGTTTGTTTGAAATGGTGGATTGGTTAGGGGACAGTAAAAATTGTTTGTGAGGACAAAATGTTTTTTTTTCTGACTAAACCCCTGATCATGCAACACACTCCAGTAGTGTGCATGATATGGCAATTTAAAGGGAAAATGATGAGATGGCCACTTTCCAACGTGGTGAAATTGTAGAGAGACTTGTACTTGGTAAGTACAGGGCCAGAGCAATGATGTAATCAAACTCTTGATCTGTCAACAATAAGCAAAGAAAATAAATGTGTGTTTTACTCTGTACAAACAGGAGACTGTGTTTACCCACCGGTGCCTTGGCTTATGATGCCACACAGAGCCCCATCAATGCCTGCTGATGATACATACAACAGAGTGCACACCGCCACATGGAATACCTTCAAGAGTGTGTTTGGTGTGCTGAGAGCAAGATTCAGATGTCTGGACACATCCAAGTGTGCACTGCAATACACACCAGGAGGCATCACAGGTGATAACCATGTGTGTCATGCTGCACAACTTGCTAGCAATAAAATACGATGGGCTGTCAGCTCAAGGTGTGGATCACCTAACCCAATAATTTCAGATGTCTGATATGGAGCCATCATAACTGTCACAGGATTTATTAGTAGGACACAAGGGCAAGAACAACCAGGCATGGGAGACAAAGGTTGCAGCTCAGGCAACACAGCAGCATCTGACTTTGAGTTTTGATAAGCCACATGCACAAAGCACACAGATAAAGCAGTGATTATAACAGTGTGTTGCACCATTACAGCTGTATAGCATAGTACAGCACACAGATAAAGGAAAAGGGGCATTGGTTGTCCAGATGGAAGATCATACATACCTTAACCATGATATCAGCAGCCAGATATTATGCACATACATGCGCTAAAGAAATGAACACATCTGGATGGCTACAGACTAACAGTAAGCACTAAGCCAGCATAGTCAAGGTAACTTACCTAAGGCAATCATACTGCCATGTGTGTGGCATGCCTGAGGTGCAGATATAAAAGGTGTTCATAGGTTCATAGGTATTTAATAGGCTAACAACCAAAGGGCCTTTTAAGCCTAGCCATGCAACCCAAATCTCTGACATGTTCTGGTACCATTGATAAGTGTAAGCAGGGGCTTGGGAGATGAAACATTTACAATATAGGGCCTGGGAAATGAACCATTTATATGCTGCCTCTGTCCATTAGTGACATAAGTGCCAAACCAGGGATAAAGTTCCTGTTCCTGATCCAATTTTGGAGGTTACACTTAAATTGGGTTAGGGAGGAACTGTGCTTTGCATGGATAGGGAGTCTGTTCCAGAGAAGGGGTGGTCTCTGGGATACATACCTGTTTCTCTAGCAGATCCTATTTATATCACATGCAAGGTTTAATTCTTTAGAATGGACAATTCTGGTGCTTTTTGTTTTGTGGATATGCAGGAAGTCCATCCGGCCGGGGTCTAACAACACCTTGTATGCTAGGCATAGAACTCCCTTCAACAGCCTATAGGAGACAAAATACAGGAATAGGGCCTTGAGGCAGTGTGCATAGGATGTGTTACTTGCACCTTGGATTATTTTAGTGAGAAATCTCTGTGGATATCTCAGCTGTTGAATGTGTCTGGTTAAGTACATACCAAAGGGAGCATTGCATTCAATGTTAGGTGTAATGAATGCCAAATGCAGTGAAACAATGATTTCCTTGGACCTAGATGACATACATCTGTTTATAAGTTGTAACATAAAATCATTTTCTCACTACTGTGCACACATGCTGCTCAAAGGCTAGATTACTGTCTGTATGTGTCTCCAAGTCCCTGAATACTGGGTCAGCTCTCAGGGGTGTATTGTCAATATGATAGTTACCAGGAGTGGATGCCTTCCTGAAGGATACTATTATGCATTTTTTGACCTTTAGTTTTAGTACATGGCTCTCACACCAGTCATTTGTCTGTGTCAGCCCTTCCTGGAGAATATTGGTATCAGTGGGGGATTCTATGACCGCTCTTAATTTAGAATCATCTGCAGATTTAGTCAGCTTGAGGCCATTAACACTGGCCTTGATTTCAGAGAAGTAAATGCCAAGAAGGAACGGTCCCAGGACCAATCTTTGAGAGGCTTTACTTGTGACTGGCCTCTTTGTAGAGATGGACTCCCTAATTCTAACTTCCTGGGCCCTGTCTGTAAGCCATCTGGCTATCCACCTGGTGACATATGGATTTATACCTAACCTCTTACATTTTCAACAATGCCCAAGTGGAGTGTTGTGTCAAATGCCTTGGCCAGATCAAGGTAGGCAGTGTGAACCATTTTGCCCTCATCCATTGCTTTGGTGACCTTCTTAAAGAAGTCCATCAGGTTGAGTAGGCATGACTTGCCTTGACAAAACCAAATTGAGTTGGATACAGTGTTTGTAATTTTCCTATGTCATTATTTATCATTTCTATGATAATACTTTCCATAGCTTTGCATATGAGACTAGTGAGACTTAAGGGTCTGTAGTTTCCAGAGTTCCAGAGTCTATAGATGGCCCGCCTTTGTGCAGAGGTATTACCATTGAGGTTCTCCATTCATTAGGCAGAAAGCCTGTTTGGAGACTAGTTAAATAGGAATTCCAGAGGGCCTGAAAGGTCATGTTTCATGCTCTTTAGAAGGCATCCTGGGATATTGCCTGGGCCCATTGATGCAGTGTTCTTGGCCTTAGAGAGAGCATTAATGACCTCTTCCTTAGGTGTAGTAGGCGGGGTTTATATTTGATGGTATTTCCCGAGGGAAAACTGAGGGGTAGAGAGAGGGGTAAAACTTTAGCTGAAATCGTCAAGCAGTAGGTTTTCTATAGCTTCTAACTTAGTGTAGGTGGCTTTATTAACAATGAGCTCTGCACATTATTGTGTATTACCTTTGAGGTTGCAGACATCGCTGAAGAATGCCTTGTTGTTGTCCTTGGCCTGGGAGGCCAAATTTACCTCAGATTTGGCTTTGGTTGACTTTATTTGTCCTCTGAGTTGTTTGTTTAGTTTGGTCAGAGTGCTTTTATCCTGCTGGGTGCTGCACATCCTAAATTATGTCATGACTTTCTTCCTTCAGTTATACAGCCTGTTGATGTTGTGACTCGACAAGGGTGGTTTGTTTTTTTGAGTTAGTTCTGTACTTCTTCCTGGTGGGTACATCTGCCTCTTTGCAGCTATTAACATGCATGTATTGGGAGTCTGTGAACAGTTTCACATGGACAGCAGTGTTTTCAGGGTTTATGGGGGCTTGACATTTTGCCAGTTCATCATTTAACAGAAGGAAGCTAGCGTAAGAGTAGTTCCTGAATATTCCAGGGTTAGTTGGAGTTCCAGGTTTTATTTTTACTTCAACAGAGATCATTTTGTGGTCTGACCTTACCAGAGGAGACATTATACTAGAGGGTGTGCAGCACTCTCCCATATTAGTGAGGGCAAGTTCTGGTATGTTTGCACCATGGTCAGTGTGTATTGACAATCTGATCCAGGGAGTTTGTGCTTGCAAAATCCAGAACTCTCTCTGCCTGTATGTTTGGTGTTTTATATATGATTCCAGTTAATGGTGGGATAATTAATGTCGCCATGGAATATGGTATTGGGGTGAGTGGCGAGTGTTTCCAATAAGCTTAAATACACATTATGGGTTTCCTGGGTAATAGAGGGACACCTATAGCTTACAAGTAAGTGGTATGAGATTTTTCCTATGGTGATTTGAAAGTGGAGAAGATCAAGTGCTTGGTTCTGTTTAACCAGCCTTGAGGTGTATTTAGTTTTGATGTAAGTCAAGACACCTCTATCTTTAGTTCCTGTCTGTGTAGTATCTGGTCTAAATGCGTGGAAAGCATTATAGCCTTGTCTTGCCAATGTTCTCTCTGTGTGACTTTAAACCATGTCTCAGTTACCACACAGACATCAGCATTCTCTTGGGTGAGGAGTGCTTGTAGGGAGTGGAGCATTTTGTTTAGAATGGCAAGGTAGTCTGTAATCATATGTATGATTAATGTGTGTAAGCAACAGCATTACTGTCAGTATGTCTATACCTATAGGAATGTGCATCAGGGAAGGTACCATAAACAACAAAACATACACGTAGAGAGCTATACTGTAACACTGAGTTACAGCGCACATGTCATACAAATGTGTAACTCAGTAGGACAACAGCTTAAACAGCAGACGGTAGCAGCAATATAAAAAACATGGTGAAAATAAAGCCACATACTTGGTAAGGTGCATACACATATGTTACATGCCTGTCTAGTCCTATCACACATAAGGCAATTATATAATTCACAGGTGGGTGCAATGGTAACAATCATCTAGATGTACAAATACATGCTATACAACAAAACATCAAATACATGTATGACAGAACAGCCATGGAACATGCAGCAATGTTGTGGATGAGCAACCATATGTAAAAAAAGTGTGTGTGCAAGCAGGTATGAATGGAAATTCCCACACTGAAAGTACGCCAGCAAGAAGACATCAAATGTGAGTCATAACTACACATTGTCACCATCACAGCCAAAATCAGCCAGTGACAGCTGGTCATGGTCATAGTCATGAAAACTATCTGATATGTCTACATCATCAGCATCATCATCATCAGCAGCATCATCATCATCATCAGATGGCCAGCTACACTATCCTTCTATTCAGATGTTATATCATGAACCATAGTATTGCCCCCTAGAGGGCCAAAAAAATATTGAACCCAGTTCTATGAGCCATCGGCTGTGCTATCAGAATGATACAAATTATGCTCTACCTTTCAGTCTGTGGACAGGCTTGGCTAGATGGTAGGAAGTAGATGTGCGTGCTGCAATTACTGAAATTATTTATGTCATATATATTGTCAGAGGGCACATGCGGCAGGATACTAGTAAAATATTTTGACAAATATCTAACAACTCTGACTAATTATGTAGATAGTAACTTACTTGGTCAGCGAGGCCATGGGTGGTGCAATGTCTCGACAGAGCAGTGAAAAGCCATTTTAGTGAAACAGCAAATGCATGTGAATGCCAGTGTAAAACTCCCATACATACTGACATACCTATCATTTCTTCTGACTACTCTTCTGGTTGTGAGAATTGAAATGTCACTGTAGGACGCACATTCACAGCATCATATTGCATGTCAACTGACACATATAACACAGTCATAAAAGTGATACACATACCTGGAGGATGACATTGGTGTCTTCATACCTCTCAATTTCTTAACACAAGAAATCTGGACAAAGACTAAAATAATGGGGAGACAAAGGCCCAAAAATCGGGTCATCCTCCAGGTATGTGCATCAGTTTTATGACTGTGTTGTATGCTGTGAATGTGCTTCCTACAGTGACATTTCAACTCTCACAACCAGAAGAGGAGTCAGTAAAAAAAATGTTGTGTATGTCAGTATGTATGGGAGTTTTACATTGGTATTCAAATGCATTTGCTGTTTCACTAAAATTTTTTTTCACTACTCTCTAGGGGCATTGCACCACCCATGGCCTCACTGACCAGGTAAGTTACTAACTCCATAACCTAACTAAAGCCTTTGACACAATCCCCCATTCGGGCATCATCAAAAAGCTAACAAAGCTTGGTGTAAACCCTTATCTTATCAGGTGTGTGGCCAACTGGCTCATTAATAGAACCCAGAAGGTCAAAATAGGTACCACTACCTCTGACAGCAGACCTGTCACTTGTGGTGTCCCCCACAGATCTGTCCTGGGACACCTATTGTTTGGCATCTACTTGTTAGAGGTCCAGGCAAAGACAAAAGCCTGTGGCTGACCAAGTTTGTGGATGACTGTACGTTGGGTGCTGTCATTGACTCTCCAAATGATGTTAACATACTTCAAGAGGGTCTCACAGCAACAAATAACTGGTTCCAAAGTCATGGCCTTAAGTTAAATGCAAAAAAAAATATTATCATACTATTCAGCAGAAATATGACCCTTACTGATTAACACATTAATGGCTACCCCCTAAGCACACAACCTGTGGTGAGAGACCTGGGTACACAAGTTGACAACAAGCTCACATTTGACCATCATGTAGCGGCAGTGGTCAGAAAAGCATTCATCTCATAAGTAAAGGGATTGCATACAAAAAAAGGCAGTTATTACCTCTCTGTACTCCTCCCTCATTAGGCCAATAATTGAGTACAATTCCCCGTTTGGTATGTATGTCTACAAACACCTGCACCAACTGGACAGGCCACAGAAATACCTCACAAAGAGAATCCATGGCCTCCAACTCCTGTCCTATGTGGACAGCATCAAATCACTATCACTCTACTCTGTATCATACAGATTTCTCACAGGTGATCTGTATCTTGCCTACAAGACAATCTCAGACCCTGCTCTACTACAGATGCTCCATATCTGTACGTCTAACTCCTCGCATAGTACCCAATTGAAAGGCTTAAATCTAATATGTGACATTAACAAAATCTGCTGGAGAGACAGGTTTGTCTCCCAGATGCTGACCCGTTTCTGGAATAGACTCCCCATACATGTCAAACAAACTACATCACTGACCCTCTTCAAGTGAAACCTTGATGAGTGGATGGGTAACCACAAATTTGTTCCAGGGGTTCCACTTGTGTCCGACATTAAAGGGGCAACAGGTGCTGATTGAGGTTTTTTTTGGGGACAAACTCTTGGCTAGGCTTATAAGGTCAGAAAGTTGCTACAATAAAAGGATTTGTGTCAGCTTGCATTTTCGGAAAGATATGAAGTTTGAAACTCAGGTGTATGTCATTATTAAGTGACTTCAAACCTCAGTGATTTGCCAGAAAAGCAAAATTTTAACAAAACAAAACTATGAGGCAAAAATCTGGACATTCTGCAAAACTCTGGACAGTTGAGAGGCATGGGTGTCTTGAAAGCATGGGCCCTATGCAATTAAACAGAATATCATTACATACTATATGGTCACATTGACACTTAAGGATATCTGAGTATAGCAACTATATAGACTATTACCAGGTCTGTCGTCCTCGGAGGAGGTCAACCTCTGTCATTGATATGTTGATCCTGTAGGTTAAAGTGGAACAAGAGCAATGAATGAGTACATATAACTCTTAACATCAGGCAGTGAGAAGCAAAGGTTATACCCAACCCTATGTGAGTACAGGGGCATGCACCAGAAGGCTGACAATACTGTGCTAAATGTGATGGCCCTGTTGTGGTGAATGCAACATCAGTGCACAAAGTGCTCACAGTGTTGCCTAAGCAGTGTTTATTAAACAGAACATGTGAGCAGTCTTACCAGGTCTTCCATCATAGGTGTCATGTTGTACCACATGATGCTGTT
The DNA here is from genome assembly GCF_019279795.1 of Protopterus annectens. Taxonomy (NCBI): domain Eukaryota; kingdom Metazoa; phylum Chordata; order Ceratodontiformes; family Protopteridae; genus Protopterus; species Protopterus annectens. Next base: position 124,462,948 of record NC_056736.1, read on the forward strand.
CTGTCCATGTAAAATTCATAGTAACAGACAAGACATGTTATGAATGATCATCTGTGAGTTCAAATGCAACATGCTGTTCTGTACTTGAGCAGTGCACATTCCAGTATGTCTCAGGACACCAGTCTCAATTCCTCCCCAAGAATGTGACACATAGTATCTATGTCAAACAGCACCCCAGAACAATAAAAACATGTGAGCATATAATTCTTAACTATGATGACTCAATGTGAACACAGAAATAAAGTTATAGGCATTATCATTTGAATGTACTGCCACCCTCATTGAATGGCATGGGAGCTTACAATATAAGATTCAGCACCAGTAGATATCCGCAAACCATGCTTAATATGTATGATCTGCAGAAAATCTTATAGCCCATTGTTATCCACAAACACTACTATAGACTAATAGGGCAAACTGCATTCCAGATATGGTCAGAATTCATCCATATCTGCAGTTCACTGTGGCTGATGGAAATGTATTTATAACCCTGCATATAGGAGAAATCTCAATGCAATGATGGGCATGTATCCCTAGACATGCTTCTGGAGGAAGGGTGCTGTTTACCCTTTATGCAATTGACTTGTTTATGTTCGTTCAGGCAATTTCATATTACAAACTTTATGTAATATGACTTACAAGGGACGCAATGGACATTCTGACCATCATAGACCAATACTGAGCACAGTTGTTCAAAACAGCAACACAAGAAGCTGACCCTATGAAAACTTACCTTATGGGTAGTATGTGAGATACAAGTAGATCTAACAGTAAAGGTATCTCAGCACAAACAGTTATTAAGTACTGTTTGTTTCATACATAATTAATGAGCTTCATTACCATAGAATGTTTTGGATTCAGATCCATGAATGCCCACGTAAGTTCCTGAATCTTGGCACACTAACCGATAGCTTGACGTAAGTGTGCAGTGCTTAGCACAAATGCCCAGTAGTTGTCATTGAATGCCTACATGTAGAACACATGCCTGACTCCCACCAATAGACTTCTACTGCCTTATATGTGCCACTTATAAAATGAGGCAACAATACATTTTGAGATCATTCCCTTGCTACCTGCAAACTGCGTGGTACTTCAGTAAGGAATTTTTACAAGGCATTTCTGATCATTGTTAATATTGATTACAAGGAGATATCAACCAACAGGAGGCTGCAGTGTGTCAGAGAACCCAACTGGATGGATGAAGAGACCCTTCAGATGCTGGCAGTGTATGTTCAACATGATGCAAGGATGCAGGTAAACCAGAGGACCTTCTCCCCATTCGATGGGAAGAACAAGATTACATAGGCTACAAAGGAGCATCAAAAATGGACCAGTGTCTTCAGGACTGGTGTGCAGGTCTGCCACCACTGCTACTATGCCCTCCATCATAAGGACTAGAAGGAACTAATGCAGACAATCACAGAAGTTTACCAACATCTCCCAGATGCCTACAGCAAATGCCTATCCTACTCCATAACACTTGTTACATACAGTGTTACATACAGTTATCATTTCCTGAACAGATATTGTACAGTAGTGATTTTTATTCCTTAGCATTCATGCTATAATCAGCCAGATGTAATAATATCTAAAGGAATAGTGAAATGGGATGTACACTGATTTTTAATCATGAGTCTGCATTTATAGTGATATGATATTTATTCTATGTGACCATCATTGTTTGTTGCAATGCAGAATATGATTATTACCCCATTAATGACGGTATGACTGCACAGTATGAGTTTCTCTGTAGACAAGCAAGGCCAGAAATGCAGATGTGCAGGAATGTATAATAAAAGCATATCTCATTTGTGATTGCATGTGTTTGAGACATAGAATATACTGTGGTATTTAGTAAGAATGTCCCTAGTACTTCCGTAGAAACCTGCATTGCCCATTAGCTCAACTGGTTAAGCAAGGTAGCAGTGTAAGGTGAATCTGAGTGACTTTGAGTTCAAAAGCATTTTTAACCAACTTGCGTATGCATAAATTTCTTTTCATTTATTCATCAGCTATGATTCTGTTGCATAGTTGGGTGAAGCTGTACTAAAATGTCTACAAGTGTTTTATTGTCAGAGTGTATTAATACCTACAGAGTGTAAGCCTTGGATGACTATGCAGTTCTTCATTATCCACAACATTTTGTAAGTATTCCATGTTATGCTGTTTACTGACAAGGATCTCACTCTACTTTATTTGCAATACTTATGGAAGGACACAACTGACTGTGCTCAGTCTTAGATGTTCAGTAATAGTTGTAAATGTGCTGTCTTAGATGTTCAGTAATAGTTATAAATGTGCTACCTTCAAGCTGAATTATAGATATGTGAGCAATGCAATCGGATAGACATTAAATATGACCAGGTTATACAATTATACTTGCTTTAAAGCAAATGGGATTATGAAGTCCTAAGAATGTAGTATAACTGAAGGGGTAGTTCCTATGTACAATCAGTAATTGTATTGATTGGTTGTTGTGTGCTTGTGGTTTCTATTCCCACATCAGTGCTTTTGTTTCTGTTATGCTCACCTGTTGTTATGATTGCCATTTGTGTAGGTTTGTGCAAGAATTCACCTGTAAGGACATCTTAATGATGTAGTGCATATTCCATTTACTCCAGGGATGATGACGCATCTTGCTGGCAGCTGCAACACCTTTCAATCTAGTGATTGTGCAATGTTTAAATTTTAAGGCATTAAACTCTATCATACAGGATAGGACATCAAAAATTCAATATATGTACATATTCCCACAACTCTCTCTGTAAATATATACTTCTATAAATATCGATATTTATCCAAGGGGGTCTTGCATTTGGTCAAAATGCAGGTTTACTGACATCTGAGTAATTGACCGCATTTGCTTGATATATGCAGATGGTCAACAGGTGCATAAGATCAACAGTCACTGTGCAGGGGAATCTTCCCTTTCTCCATGGATTTTACAGTCTTAGAGTTTGTATATATAATTAGTAGGGGGAGGGGTATGGGGTGCAGTCCCCACATGGGGGTGCAGGGGGGCTTGATTTTTGTTTTTGTTTTATTTTGTGTGTGTGTATGTGTGTATGTGTGTGCATAAATTGCTTGTACTGAGTGGTAACATGTCATTTGTCAGTTTGCTGACTTTTTATAGTCAATGTTTCTGAGGTTGATATATGGACTACTAAACTGAGTAGACCCATCTCTATAAATGTGTGTATATCTAAAGATATATATATATATATATATATATATATATATATATATATGTGTGTGTGTGTATACATTTATATATATGCTTACATTTAAAGGTATATCTATGGATATGTATGAAGATATATCTATATTAGGATTCATGTAAATATGTTTGTAAAAGTGCCTGCATATGTATCGTACACACATATATGTGCTGTTACTTATATGACTGTTTTACTACTTCTCATGTATTATTGTGGGGTACATAATTCTGTAATAAATGCAGACCTCTAGTTCTTGCTATCCATACAAAATTAACCTTGTTTTGTTGCACTAGCCATTGTGCTTAATGGCTATCACATCATTCTTCATATACCAGAATGGGTTTGTAGCAGATTGTACTTGCCATGCATTCTGTATTGAACATTTAGTGAGTACAAAATATCATCTGGTACAGTATTTTATGCTACAACTGTGCAATTCATGGCTCCAACATGTTTGACTAAGAATAACTTATTTGACTACAGTGTAGAACAGGTCTCTAGGTAGGATGGGTACAGGACCATTGTATAAGTATAAGTTTCTGAAGTCAGTAATTTTATGGTGCATGATAAGTATGTACTAGCAAATATAACTCCATATATAACCATGCAAAGTGTGTATTATGAAATGATATAATTTACCATTAAATAGTATATAACCCATTAAAAGTGTCAGTGATGTGTGACAATTACACTCATTATATTCATACAGGTGTTGAGGAGAGAGGATGGAATCATTCTATGTATATTGAAGAGCTGCACAGACTAGAGGCGCAGTGAAAGGAGAGGGTCATGTCTTCCATGTATTCCTTTTTGCTGTCTTTCATGTAACCTTTATTACTAATGACCATTCACTGCTTCCGTTTAGCAATGTTAGTGCAGATGGCATCATTGAATGCAAATGTGTACACAAGCTTCCCGTAATGCAACTATAGAGTAGCTTTCCTAAGTATTAATTTTCTGCTTATCATATTTGCTGTACTCATCAGTAGGTGTAACCCTGCATCTTTTATTGTGTTTTATTGTGTTGAAACATTTTTGGTGTGTCTAATGAGGTAAGATGAAGTTTGCAGACATACCCTGAATGATAGTCATCTGTGTGGTAATTTTACTGGTGGGGTAGATGGGGTTGTCTTACATAAAAGTTACATGTATTTACTGATTTGCAGTTATTGTTGACAGCATTTGCTGCAGTTCCTACTGTTTTTGTTGTTTTATTGTGCTACTGTGGCAATGTATATGTATGTATGTTAGTGGTGTTTAGGTCTCTAAATAGTACTTATATATGTTTTTGCACTTTATCATGAAGCACATTTGATGTTAGTTGTGTTAATGTAGCTTTTTCATTGGTGTCCAACATGAATATATGCTGTTACAGGATGACACCTTTATATGTCTCTGTACTGCGGTGGTGGTGCTGCGGTAGCGTTGTTGCCTCACATTATGATGCTGCCCATTCGATTCTCGGTTAGAGTGTCTTCTGTGTGGCGACATGCATGAACAGGCGTTCCTTCATTGAAGGTTGTGCGTTACCAGCATGTAAAACTCTACTGCCAATCATTAGCGGACCGGAGTTCCGCTGTGGCGACCCCTAACCGTGAAAAGCCGAAAGACATACTACTACTACTCTGCTTATGTTGAGTCATACTTACCTATATATAAATGTGATCTGACAATATGAATGTTGTTGTTGTTGTGTCTTTCGGCTTTTTCCGGTTAGGGGTCGCCACAGTGGAACCCCGGTCCGCTAATGATTGGCAGTTGATTTTTACGTGCCGAGTTGCCAGCCCTGATGCACAATGTTCAATGAAGGTACACCGATTCACGCATGTCTCCACGCAGAAGACGCTCTAGCTGAGAGTCGAACTGGGCAGCGTCTTACTGTGAGTGTATATAACCTTAAAACAACAACATGTATGTTAATCTGTTATGTATATGCACCATAAAATGGCCACGCTGTTTGTTGTAATGGCAATCTGTAAATATGTGACCCATTTATTCCACTCACAATGTAATCCTTAGATGCCATCAGCATATCTGTTATCCTAGTACACTGTGTAACTACTTTGCATACATTTTGCAACAATCCTATCCAATGTTTTCATGAGGAGATTTGCTTATTGCACATATTTCAGTTGGGATATATTTACATGTTTTACAAGTTGTACATTTTACATTTCATCCTTTCATGCTACTGTATAATTGACAACTCAATTTATATGGGGGTGTTTCTCAATCAAGTATGAGTGCATCTTAGAGGCAATTGTAGTTTTCCTGCTGTGTTAGTTACAACCTGCACAGCATAGCTTTGCATATGACTTATGGTATACTTTACTGTAGGTGAGCCGCACTTCTGTGTGTTGTCCAAACATATGACATGCTAGCTTTGACAAACATGCACATCTTGCAACAGATTATATCCTGCTTTCCTGTGCATGCCCTGACATCATGTTGCTGTGCAAGATAGTTTACCATCTTCGATTAGAGCCATTGATGGTTAGTAAGGATGTCAGTGCTGCACATGCCCTTGTTTCATGCCTGTGGTGTGCATGACTTGACAGCCTCTCTTCTCATTGTTCTATTCATTTGTATGGTCCAGAACTGTTATTACTTTAAAATACCACTCACATGCAAATCATTGCTCTTGTTCAATAAATGTCATAGAGTTGTGAATATATTAGTGTGTGTGTATGTGTATGCATTTATAGACATTATATGCTGCATGTAACATTGTTCAGTAATGTTTACATACCTTGATTGATATTTTAAATGCATATTATTTTGCACTAGTGATACACCTGGCTATACTATTTTTTGGCATGTGATTTACACACAGAGTTAGTCAGATTTTGGTGTGTATTTGTGTGTATATGTGTGGGGGCATGTGTGTGTGTGTGTGTGTGTGTGTGTGTGTGTGTGTGTGTGTGTGTGTGTGTGTGTGTATGTGTGTGTGTGTGCACACATGCACTTATTTGCAGGTCATATTAGGTGCAGTTCTCACATGTTGAATGATGGCTCATTGCTCAGTTCTGTTACACATCCACTAGGCATGGTATTACCAACAGGTTGTCTTACACACCTGTGATGTTAGCAGACCATACACTTTCATACAAAGTAAATCATGTGTGTTCCTTCTTAATCAGATTATGATGTCATCTGATCTACTCTTTACATTTAAAGACTTAATCACTTATGATACAGACTTCTTGCAAATTTGTTGTCCTTATGAATCTGACTGACAGCCAAATGTGTACTATGTTAAGGTTGAATTTACTGCATGTTGTGACAGAAAAACTACAGCACTGACCATAAGCTATTTCTTCCAGGAGACTGTACATGAGGTCATTTGTGACATGGTATGTATTGGCTATATGTTTCACACACATCATGCTGCCACTATGGTGTATTCCTACTTAGATATTCTTTCAGTTATATATAAACTTTTCTGCACATTTCCCATACTGCAGTCATGCTTATACTATGTATATTATAATGCACACTTCATAATCCAGGTCTTATGGGTTTATGTCATTTAGATGCATCATGATACATGCTCCGATATGTTGCTGAGATTATCACCATCATGTCATGTGAACTTACAATGCTGAAATTTATGCTGAAAAAGTTACAGACGGGCAGGTAATTTGCTCCTCCATTCTGCTTCTTGCCTGCCTCATCTGCATATAGTGGCCCATGATATTGTTAGTTATTCCAGTATGACCTTGTATGTGACAACTAAGTCTGATGCAGATTGCAGGCCATCAGTGCCACACAAATGTCCTGTTGACAGTAGTCACTTGACAACATTAAAATGTGATGACATATGACATGTGGTATATTACATCTGCTAACATTATTGACATTCCACATACTTCCCACTGTGATGCCAGCCTCCTGTGATGTTATGCGCACATGGTTATGTATGTACATACTTCTCACATATCTGTTGCAGTACAGGTACTGTGTATATTTTTTGACATACTTTCCATATCAGTGGGTTTAGTATATTTGTGACATTGGTGTGTCAGAGACTACCATATGCAATCTGCCACTGCGTATAGTGTTCTTTTGGCCTTTGTTTGCCTTGTATTATCCAATTCAATTCTATTCCTATCATCTGTGTTTACTTTGTTCACATCTGCATAGCTTATCTTAGTGCTATATGGCATTAATGGCTTTCACTGATGTTCAACCTGTTTATTTTCTCATATTATAACACTATCATATTATTGACACCTGTACTACTGTATTACTGTAGTTTTAGTCTCATTTTTAAAGCACATCACCTCTATAATGTGCCTGTAGTTTATTTTCTAAAATATGAACACCTTTGGTGCCTGTCACACATTCTTACATCCCTTAGCAGTGTTCTCTCTGCATAATATACCCACATTGCTTTGTATGGCTGTACATTTGTAGGTCTCGAAGAATACCAACCCACAAATAGGCCCTTGTTATGTACTCATATAAATGATTATTGCTCCTGCTTGTGGTGTGCTATAGGTGTGCCCACTTGACATTTGTTTGATCCGCCATACAGTTACATTTAATATTCTTATCACTGTTTGTGAGTGTATCACCTGGTGTCTTATGTTTGCATGGCAGTATATATTGCCATGTGATATTCAACCTATATTTTTGTATGTACCTCTGCTACTTGCTGTTTACCTATTTCACATGACTGTGTTTGTGTCATTTGTACATGAACTTCTTAAAGCCCATCACATATGCACAATGCATATGTGTTAGCAGCATCTCTAATGCTATACTTGAATTCCATATTGCATTGGGGACACGTGTAAGTGAATGTTTTCACTTGGGCATGTGTGTCCTATGTTTTATGTAACTGCTTCTTCAAACATGATTTACATTAATACTGCCGACATAGTTTGACCATTCCTTTCCCTCTTATAGCTTTTAGCTATGTGTTAAACATCTACATGGCATATGTATATGTTTATCTGTGCCTTTGCGTACTGTAGCATCATGGGCCTGTAGGTGTACTGTGTTTGTAGAATGCTCTGCTATCAGATAGGTTATTATGCATGTGTTATTGTTATCTACACACTGTGGTGGTCACTGAGATATTTCCACCTGTGCAATATTTACTGGTGTGTTTGATGTATTCCCCTGACATTCTTTCCATGCTCCCTGCATATATGTCAGTGCAAAGGCTTGCTTATGTTCATTTCTCATATCTATATGATATTTTAATGTATCTGAATCACCTTGTACTTTCTACATGGCAAGTTAACATTGCATCCCATTGGTGGGGTAATGTTTGCTGACCATTCTGCATGTTCTGATTGCATGATATAATTGCATGTCACATTTCTACACTGTATACTTGAACATCAGCTGTGTTGCCTCTGGCTTGTAATGTCTCCTGTGACATCAGGATCCCTTTTCTCCTTTCCAGCTATGTGGTGCGTATACATATTAAACTACTGAATTTAATTACTTCAGTACTGCTGCTTGACTCTGCCATGGGTGTTTGCTTCTTGCATGCAGGGTTAGAGGCTCTAATCTGACCTTGTCATTATTGTTCCTATATTTCCTTTCCTGGATGTCGTCTTTCTTGCTGTTGTAAAGAACTTCTTGAAAGCCGACTTCACACTTCTAAAGACTAGTGTGGTCTCCTTTAAGGCCCCCGAGCTGGCGGAAAACAGTACTCAAGCCGCTGAATCACTTACAAATGCCTTCTACCAGCACCTGCAGGACTGCATGGATAAGGCAATCCCAAGCAAAACAAAGACTCTTTGTACCAAAGGCAAGCGTCCAGTCTGGTGGACCCCAGCCATAAACAAACTCTACAACAAAAGGAGGAAGCTACTACAAGATAGAGCAAAATCCTTAAAAGGTAAGACACCCTTGATCACTATAAGTAAAAAACTAAGAGCTCTCATAAAATCATCCAAAGCAAATTTTGAGAGAAAAATAGCTAAAGACTCAAAAGACAATCATAAGGCCTTCTTTAGCTATGTTAGAAACCTGGGAGGAAACTCCCAGATATGCTCAGAACTAGTTCAAAATAATGTGAAGATTACTGATCCTACAGACATTGCCAACATACTGGCTGACAGGTTCAGTGCAAACTTCTACCCCCCTCCCCCCCAAAAGGAGAGATATCTATACCAAGCGATTGCAGCCCCCCAAACATCTCCAACGCCCAAGTGAGAACTGCTCTCTCCAAAGCAAAAAACACAGCATCCATGGGACCTGATGGTGTCCCCGGCTGTGTGCTCCACGAACTCAACGAGGAATTAAACCCACAGCTAGGACAGCTGTTTAATCATAGTCTTACCTCTGGATACGTACCCAGGGAGTGGCGCACTGCAACTGTGGTCCCACTTCACAAAGGCGGTGCCTCCACCGACCCTGGAAATTATCGGCCCATTAGCTTGACAAGCCTTATCTGCAAAGCCATGGAGAGGATCATAATGGACCTCATAAATAAAGACATAGGGAATTTGCAGACTTTGGATCCATCCCAGTTTGGCTTTGTCAAAGGCAGATCATGCCTTCTAAACTTGGTTGACTTTTTCAAACAGTCACCAAAGCCATTGATGAGGGAAAGGCAGTCCATACAGCCTACCTCGATCTGGCAAAGGCCTTCGATACAATACCCCACTCGGGTATCATTGAAAAACTCATCAGCTTAAATGTTAACCCATACATCACAAGATGGGTTGCAAACTGGCTGAGTGACAGAACCCACAGGGTCAGAGTTGCTGGCGCCATGTCAGACTCAAAGCCTGTCACAAGTGGTGTACCACAGGGCTCAGTCCTGGGCCCACTCTTGTTTGGCATCTACTTTTCCGAAGTACAAGCAAACACAGGAGGGTTATGGCTGACAAAGTTTGCAGATGACTGCAAACTGGGCGCCATAGTAGAAAACACATCTGACACAGATATCCTTCAGAAGGGTCTCACAGAAACGGATAACTGGTGCCAGAGCCATGGCCTAAAGTTAAATGCCAAAAAATGCATAGTCATACCCTTCGGGAAAAACAAGGTTACCCCTAGCTACCAAATAGTTGGCAATCCACTGAGCACAGAAGAAGTTATCAGGGACCTGGGGACCCAGGTTGATAGTAGTCTGTCATTCGACACCCATGTAGCTAAAGTAGTTAGGAAGACCTTCTACATTGCCCACCTTATCATGAAGGGATTCTCATCTAGATCAAGGGAGGTCATAGTCTCTCTATACTCATCACTCATCAGACCAATGATTGAGTACAATGCCCCATTCGAATGTATCTGACCCAACACTTGCAGCAGCTGGAGAGGCCACAAAAGTTCCTCACCAAAAGGATAAAGGGTCTCAAACATCTGTCCTATGCTGCCCGACTGAAAGAACTCCAGCTCTATTCAGTCGCTTACCGCTTGCTCAGAGGTGACCTTTGCCTAACATACAAGGCCATGTCAATCTCAGATTTGATGAATATGCTGCACCTCAAAAAATCTAGATCCATCAGAGCCACAAGGGCGGGAGACTTAAACCTCGACACGGCTACTAATAGGACGTGCTGGAGGGATAGATTCATCACCCAAAGACTCCCTATGCTGTGGAATAAAATCCCGGTATATGTGAGGCAGAGCACCTCGCTGGCCTTGTTCAAGAGAAATCTTGACCAATGGATGGGAGATCGCAGATATACCCCAGGGATTACCTCAGTGTCACTGCTCGACAGAGGCACAGCAAAATAATTGGTATAGTTCCCCATACTAAAGGGGTGGCGTAAGCCACAAAACTATGGGCTAGGCTTGTAAATGCCCTTGGGCAGATAGCCTAGTATGAACCTATGAACCTATGAACCTATGATTGGGTTACACTTGCACTGTTGGCAGTCTGGTGGATTATGATGATTCTCATTTATTGCAGTGTACTGCAATGCTGGCAATCCCCAGTTAATGATCTCCGTCATATGCCTATCATCAATCACACACATTTTGGCATGACTTTCCCACAGTCTGCAAAATCTCTCAGCTGCTTTGTGCATTGGTTTGTAATGTATTATTGTGATGCACCATGGATGGTATGCATCCTCACACTGTTCATCATCTCTCACATGCAAGGAATCTGGAGAAAACCATGAACAAAGTTGGGACAAAGGCCCAAAAATTGGGACAATTTTTAAATATTGCTCTTAAAAACACTAGGATTTTTCCTACCAACACCCTGGGAGAACATTCCTTGATAAGAGACAGTGAAACCTTCTGTTCCTGTACCTCCCTGTACTTGTTCACCTGAATCTATCCAGTTGGACGCCTAAGAAACTTAACCAAACACTAGGATTTTTCCTACCAACACCCTGGGAGAACATTCCTTGATAAGAGACAGTGAAACCTTCTGTTCCTACACCTCCCTGTACTTGTTCACCTGAATCTATCCAGTTGGACGCCTAAGAAACTTAACCAAACACTAGGATTTTTCCTACCAACACCCTGGGAGAACATTCCTTGATAAGAGACAGTGAAACCTTCTGTTCCTGTACCTCCCTGTACTTGTTCACCTGAATCTATCCAGGTGGACACCTAAGAAACTTAACCAAACACTAGAATTTTTCCTACCAACACCCTGGGAGAAAATTCCTTGATAAGAGACAGTGAAAGTATGTGTTGTTATAGCTACTAGACAACTGTATGAACAAGAACTTGTTATAGAAATTGCTAGGTAGGCAAGCCTCTCTGTTAGGTTAGCCAGCAGCCAGCCCCCCACAAAGTTTTTTTTTTGTTGTTTTCTCTCTGAATAAACCAGGACACTCAGCTCATACCATCATTATACCTAAGTAGTTTTTACCTCCCCCTCTCTCTGGCCAGACATCCCCTTAGGGAATCACTTAACTGTAGTAAAGTATCTCAGCCTCAGAATTATTTATCTCTTCTCACTTGCTTATCCATACTTATCTAACTCCCTTTCCAGATTTCCTGTGACTGTTTATTTTACTATATCTCCCCTTGACCTGCAATATCTTTAATTACACTCTACTCCCCACACGCACCTACTCCTGTCAGCCTTTCAACAGTTCTCCATAATCTCTTACCTTCAGACTTACCTGCATATTTTTCATTCCTCACTGATTGTCACCCTTGACAATCCACTCTCGTATCTCTTCCTGCTCCGTTCGCCCTGCAGGCTCACTCCGCTCCCCTACCCTGCCCCCAATTGCCACCCACCCCCAGTGCTCCAACATTTATTCCTCCATAGCCACACCCACATCACATTCACACCAATCTAACTGTGTACATAATTACCTCCCTCCAACACCACTATCTCATCATACCCTCTTTTTACCTCACTTCTTAAACCTCCTTCCAACAGCACCCCACCTACTTAATAATTCTCTTTACCTGCTTAAAGTACTCTGCCAGTTACTTCTTTCCCTACATCCCAAACAAATATAATGTCCAAACCAACTACCCCATTCCAACTACAAGTCTTACTCTTACTCTCTCTGTTACCCTCGCTAACTACTGCCTATCTCTTAACCTCCTACGAACATCCACTATACTCTACACTTCTCTCCCCCTCTAAACATACTTCCACACCACCAGTTATTATCTAGCCAACATTCCTTAACCTTATATCTAAACCTAGCTATATACTTGCTAAATACCATAGAATAACTCCTATTAAGTATACCAACCAGAACACTAGAAAAGTAATTGACTTCTATCATAAGCCTCTCATCCGTAAACACATTCTACTGCTACGCTTAATACTAGACGGGGATATTCACCATAACCCAGGCCCAAACAATACCCAGAATACTCCAACCTTCAACCCAAATAAAACTAATAACCCCACCACCAAACCATCTTACTTACTATCTATAGCTCACCTCAATATACATAGCATTGGCAACAAAATTGCTCAACTTCATGCCCTTTTAGATGTTCACTTATTTGACATCTTATGCCTATCTGAAACATGGCTAAAACCTACTGTTAAAGACAAAGACGTCACTCCACCAGGGTACAATATCATTAGACTTGACCGCACAGTCATAAAGGGAGGAGGGGTAGCAATCCACTATAAATCAGAACTTCAGGTTACTACTCTAAATGTTAACCCACCATCAAACAATAGTGCTGAAATACTTATCACTAAACTTCAAATCAGCACACATAAGTCCATAAACATTATCTGTATATACCTTCCCCCAGGTAATAACATCACTACACTTAAAAATATCCTTAACTGGCTTTCAGTCAGTCTCACACAAGAAAACATAGTACTAGGAGATTTCAATATTGACTGGATGACCTGTAGTAATATACACCCAGCCACACATATTAATCTTTATGGCTTCTCACAAATAATTAACTCCCCTACGTGAACTAATAGAACCAACAACAAAGAAAGTACCTTGGACTGGATTCTTACAAATAATCCTCAGCAAACATATAAAGCAGGTATCCTCCCAGATGACCTCAGTGACCATTCACTAACCTATATTATCAGAAATAAGACCAACCTAACTCTCCCTGTCTTCTATAGAACAATACGCACAAAAAAACACTTCAACTCAGAACTTTTCCAAACTGAACTCAAACAATGTAATTGGACACCATTAAAATTTCTTTCACTTAATGAAGCCATAGAATACTTCAATACAATATTCCTAGGAATCCTGAATCATTACGCCCCACCATGCTCAGTTAGATATAAAAGTAAGCCAGCACCTTGGCTCACCAATAATACCAGGCAAAAAATCCTTCTCAGAAATAAATCCTGGGCAAAATGGCGCGCGACTAAAACTCCCTCCAATCATCAAACCTATAAACAACATAGAAATAATACCAAAAAAGCCATCCTATTAGACAAAAAGAACTTTTACCTTAAAACACAGCAAACTTACCACAATGCACCACAAAAAGTCTGGTCTAGCATTAACAAACTTCTCTACCAGGTCAATCTAGCACACCCAACCCACTAGACTTTAACCCTCACAATCCCTTACATACTGCTAATGCCTTCAATTCATTTTTCACTGATGCTATCCAAAATCTTGCTAGTCATCTTTCTCCTGACACCTCAAATCTGCTAACTTCTACCACTATCCTACCTCCACCTTTCCATTTACAACCAGTGTCTACTTCCTTCATCCGTTCCCTTCTCCTAAAATTAAAGCCTACCAAACCATCAGCTGACCAACTCCAAGCAGAATTCCTCCAAAAAGGATCTAAAGCCATAGCTTACCCCATCTTTATCCTGATCAACAGAACCATAAATGAAGGAACGATCCCATCTATCTGGAAAATTTCCCATATCATCCCACTACATAAAGGGGGACACTCCGAGTACTCTAACTTCCGTCCAATAGCTTTTCTATCTCCCCTTGCAAAAATAATGGAAAATGCATCCATAAGCAATTACTTTCACACCTTCTCCATCACAACTTGCTTGCCAACTGTCAACATGGTTTCAGACCTTTCCACAGTACCACCACTGCCCTGCTATCCTTCACAGACACCATTAATAAAAACCGCAACAATAATAATCTCTCCTCTGCAGGCTTCATTGATTTATCTAAAGCCTTTGACATGGTTAATCACCAACTCCTGCTACACATACTGAAATCCTTCTCATTTGATCCCCAAGCCATGAATTGGTTTAAATCTTACCTTGAAAACCGTCAACAGGCAGTACTTTGGCAAAATAAACTATCCATTAACCTTCCTATCTCCCTCGGAGTTCCTCAGGGCTCCATTTTAGGTCCACTCCTTTTTTCCATTTATATTAATGACCTACAAACAGCTATACCACACACCACCTGCATTCAATATGCAGATGGCTCTACTATTATTTGCACAGCCACCTCTGAAATTGAACTTAAATCTCTTACCCAAAAAGCTTTCAATGCTGTAGAGCAATGGTTTTCAAACTGCTGTCTCCTCCTTAACCCTAAGAAAACTAAATTATTACTTTTCACTCCAACCCGAAAATCAACTCCCATCCACCTCACACTTTTATCAAATGATGGCACTATAATTTCTCCCGACTCAACCACTAAACTCTTAGGAATAACAATTGACAACCATCTTAACTTTGATACCCACATTAACAATACAATAAAATTAGTGAACAAAAAACTGGGATCCCTTTACAGAATTAAGCCCTTTCTAACTCCAATAGCTAGGGCTGTTACAGCCAGAACCCACTTAATCTCAATCCTATTCTATGGCTCCCCTATATATACTAATTTATCTAAAAACAACCTCAACAAACTGGCCACATCCTATAATAATATTGCTAGGTTTGCCACAGGGTCTCCATTCAGAACCCATCACTGTCTGAATCTAAAACAACTAGACTGGCTAGAATTTCACAACCAGCTTCAATTTCTACAGCTTCCCATTGTCCACAAGGCCCTGAATAAGCCCACCAAAACCCCTATACTCTCTACCATCATTACACCTTATAATAACAATAAGAACCTATGTTCCTCCAATAAACTGCTGATTAATACTTCAAGATCTAATCACTCAGCAGGTGACTCCCTGTACTCTAACTCTGTAGGAAAACTATGGAATTTACTACCCACTGATCTCACTACACAAATGTCACTGCCACTCTTTAAAAAGAATCTAAAGCTCTTTCTTAAGACACACTGGCTCTGCTCCTGTACTAACCCTGACTAACTTTTCTCCTTTCAAATTACAAATACTCTTATACCTAATAATTTCTGACTTAAGAATCTAAATACAATGTTATTATATATATAATAATGTATACATAGATATTGTATCTCAAATGCAATACCTATTGAGTATTACTGCTAGTTCTACTACTTCCTTAGACTAATGCATCTTTTATATACAAAAAAAAAATAAATACATTTTTTTTCATTTATAACAACCGCTTTTTTAGTTCTGGGTAAGTTTTAACTGCTATCACTTTTTTAAAATGTATGTATGGATTTTCTATTCTTTTGTTTTTTGGAGCTTTTCTCCCCGGGTCTCTACTGAAAATGGACATGTATCCAGCTAGACTAGCCCGGTCAACAAATGTAAACTAAATAAATAAATAAAGAGAGTTGATAGAATAACAGGTTTTGCATTATTATGAATTTTCTGAAGGGTATGAAGTGTGAAACTCAAATGTCTGCCATTATTTTGTAACTTCAATCTTTAATGATTGAGCACTAATTTCCCAGAAAACCACAATTTTATGAAAAACGGACCAAGAATATGAGGCAAAAATCTAGACATTCTGTGAAAATCTGTACAGTGGAGAGATATGATTACAGTGCTATGCCTCTGGATCCTTCTCTGCCAACGGAGGAGAGAGTACAACACACGGCTAAGATTCAAGGTGTCCCTTAAAAGCTATCTGCTCACTTTATGATATGCTTTTGATTTAGTTTAGCATTACTTATCTACCCTTTCTATTACATTTTTACTGTCATCTGCTTATCACTTTTATTTATTTATTTAGTTAGTTATTTATTGCATTTGATTACTGGAAAATTCTGACTGGGCAATAAAACTCCTTTTCATTGGAGGCCTATGGAGAAAAACTTCAAATGACAAATACATGCACCTAATATAAAAGAGGTAAAAGAAAATTCACACTTGCATACAATGTATAGGGTTGTAGTTGCATTGCAGTCTACAGCAGGCAGAGTTTCATTCTTGTTACATTATACCATAACAGTGATGGATATGTACGTGCAAACTTCATTTAATTTAAAAGAAGAACAATACAGTCATACAAATAGTATACCGAGTTGTATTTGTGTTACATAAATTTATATTATATGTTATTGTTTATTATATCTATACTTTTTTGTTTATTTGTGTATTGTTCTTTATATGTTTTTAGCTGTGTGGTACTCACTACTGGCACCTTAATAAACTTTAACTTGACCTAGATCAAAAATAAATAAATAAATAAATAAACAAAAGTACATTGTATATATGATAGTTTCTAGTTTCTTTAAAAATCATCTAAGTTGTGATATTGGTAACCCATAAGTTATTAATGATTTTTTTTTTACTTCATGTAGTAGGGAAACATAATGTATGATGTTTATTTATTACTTTCCTTTAAATAAAGAAATGTCATAATTATGTAAATTATTTAATCGGCATAATGAATATAAGAAACACAGACTTCCTTAAATTTCATTATGTCAGAGACTTATCAGAGGTAGTTAAGGTGCAAATAAAATACATTTTATTAAGTATGTTATCTGAAGTTATCCTTGAGAGACTGGAAACTTTTTATGAGGAACCTGATTCTTAAAAGCTTTTTTGCTTAACCAATTAATGCTGTACTGTGATGATGTCATCATAGGGGAGGGCTTCAATGAATTCAATATCTCACAACACTAAAATACTGAAATGAACAGAGTCCTGTTATGTGCAATATAATGAGATCCCTGAACAATCTTTGTTAAAGAATTTCATTACATTTTCTGAGAAAAACCCAAACCTAGCCAATAACTCAGCAGGGTCACTGAGTCTATCAATGGTTCTGTGGTGCAGTAGATCCATTTGTATATCGAAGAGCTGATATTGCAATATTGCATCTGACATACAGGTGAAGTTGCATGACCATGAAGCCATCTGATGCAGCAGCTCTATGTGTAGGGACACTGCTGAATGCATACATTAAGGTCTGCATAGAAGTCATGCCAGCCCTCACCCAGTCCAGGAAAGGGATATGCATGTGGGCCTTTAGACCTACAGGGAAATTTTTCTAGTTTACCAAAATGATTATTTCAAACTACCCCGGCAGGAGTTCAGGGAAAGTGTCACATTTGTACATAGCAATGTATGTATGTAATCCCAAGCCCCATCACAGTTCCCAAAACCTTCAGAATACTTCCACTTGTATGTCAAACTAGGTACTGAAGGCAGTCTGAACTCCTAACAGGTACTGCCTAAATTACCTTATTCCTCATACAGATAGAGCTTCCAACTCACTGAGAAGTCCATGCAGTTCAGTGGTACAGCCTTATAGACTGGCGAATACAATGCCACATTATTTACATACATAATCCAAATGTTTCAAGCACGGGCATTAATGCCCTTCTAGCTTGCCAAAGTACCAAAACACTTGTTCCCATAATAAATGTACAGGCCGTTCTTAAAAATATCTAAACTAGTTCTTGATTTAATGTAATTTTGTAGTCTGTTCCAAGCATCAGCTACTCTGTCAGAGAACCAGTTAGTACACTTCTCATTCCTATAGATTCTTCAACATAAGTTATCTGATGATTCTCTAGTACTTTTTGATAACCCCAAACATTCCAGAGGTAGTTGTCTCTAAATGCCCTATATACCTGAACAAGATCTCCTCTTAAATATCTATAAGAGACACTGTACAAGTTCAGATATTTTAGTCTTTCATAATAACTTAGATTTTCACATCCATGGATGCCTTTAGTATATTTCCGCTGTACTTTTTCCAGTTTATTCATGCTTGTTTTCCTATAGGGTTTTCATATTGTTATTCCATACTCAAGTTTGGGTCTAATGTAACTAACAAGCAATGATTTCATTATGTTTGATTTCCTAGACTTTATAAATCTTTTTATACAATCTATAGTTCTATAACTATCATTAGCCAATTGGTTGATATGATTAGAAAAACTTATAGCTGAATCTACCCATATACCCAGGTCCTTAAATGAGTCTACAGTTTCAATCACTGTGTAGTGTATTAAATATTCACCTTTCAGTTTATGTCTCCCAAATCACATAGGCTTAGCTTTTGATGCATTTATCAACATACTATTCTCCTGTGTCAAAATGGTCAATTTAGTCAAATTATTTTGCAGACATGCCTTATCTGTAATACTTGTAATCAGTTTACCCAATTTCAGGTCATCAGCATATAGACTGTAGAATATCTCAGATGAAAAAGTAAAGACTAAAAGATACAATCTAAACAAGTAAGAGCCTAGGACAGAGCCCTGTGGGACAACTTGACTGTAGTAAAGGATTTCACCTGTCCAGCTGGCATGTGATACTTGCTGTGTCCTATTTGTAAGCCATGCAGCTATCCATCTTATCAATAGTACATCAATACCTAGTTGTACTAATTTATTGAGCAGTGTTTTGTGTATGACCCTGTCAAATGCTGAAGTTAAATCTATATAAATCACATCACAGCACAAATGTTCATTCATAGCTGTTATTATATTGTTATAGAACATCATGTTACAGGTGGTAATAGATCTATTTTCAACATATGCATGCTGATAAATGGTTTCAAGTCCCAACCTATCCAGTTCTGACAATAACTTATCCAGTATTACCTTCTCATAGATAGATTCATAGATTAGTACTAAGCTAACTGCCCTTTCAAGCCATTTTAAGCCTAGCTAATTATCCCTTGTGAGACTCAAATCCTGCACCTTGTGCCTGCAAGGCAAACACCTTAACCATTAGGCGAACCTCACTCCATTATTTTTCCACAACATGAAAGTAGACTTAAGGGTCTGTATGATTCTGGGTTAGTCCTACTCCTCCTTCCCTTAAAGACAGGTTTAATAAGTGCATATTTCCAATCTTGAGGAATCTCCCCATATTCCTATGACCTAGTGAATAATAAATATAATGGTAGTGCAAGTTCTTGCTGAAGTGTTCTCAGGTCATTGGTACTTATTCCCTCTCCTCCCTGTGCTTTGTTTGGATCCAGTTCCCACAGTTCTTTTTCAATATAATCTAATATGACTCCAGTATCTGGTGTTACCTGGATGTCACTAGGACAATTTACCACCCCTTTTGCGGAGCCAAACTGTTTTGCATATGACTTTGTAAATATATCTATAATCTGTTGTGTCTGAGAATAAATTTTAGAATCTGCACACAGTTTATCAATTTGTGTATCCTTAATCCTTCCACATCTTATGTATCTATAAAAACATTTCCTATTATGCTCAATATCTTTATATAGGTTCATAGGTAGGTACTAGGCTATCAGCCCAAGGGCCTACATAAGCCTAGCCAGCAAGGTTCCATAGCTTACGCCACCCAAGAAAGTTATTTTCCTGTGCCACTGTCCAGCAGAGACACAGAAGTGATCCCCTGGGTGTATTTCCTATTTCCCAATCCACTCATCAAGATTTTTCTTGAAGAGTGCTAATGAAGAACTTTGCTTGACAGCTTGACATAGATGGGTAGCTTATTCCAGAGTATAGGAAGTCTCTGGGACAGGAATCTATCCCTCCAGCATGTCCTGTTTATCGTGGTGACAAGATTTAGGTCCCTACAGAGTGTAGCTTGGAGGGATTGGATTTCTTTAGGTGTAGCATGCCCAACAGCTCTGGGTTTAACATAGCTTTATATGTTAGGCAGAGATCACCTCAGAGTAGGTGATCTTGTCTAACACTATGCTTAATCTGTTTGTCCAGCTTGTTTATTTCAGTTTTCAAAGTTGTAGTTCGGCCTCTCTTCCATTTGTTATATATTTTGTCTCTCACTTTAATCAGGTTTCTTGTTCTTATGGAAATATACCCCCCTGATGTTGCGTACCTAGATCCTGATGTTAAACATTTTTTTGACTTTTTGCACTCAAACAATTTCTCTTTCAAAACTTTCCACATTCCATCTGTAGTTTTTCCACTGAACATCTTACTCCAGTTAGTTTTATATAGTAACTGTTTTGCTTCCCTATAATCTGTAGTTAACCTTCTGTGCTTTGCCTTAGATTTCAGTTCGGCAGAATTATCTAGCAACAAGTTAACCTTTATTATTTTGTTGAAGAGAGTCTGATTGTGAGTTAGATGTCTTTCAATTCCATTTAGTACACACTGAGTGTAGACTAGTGCAGCCGTGTCTTTAGGAATCTGATATGGAGAAGCTGATCAGCATGGCGTGTTATTCACGTCCTTTTTGATTCCGCCCCTAAAATTACAGAGGCCTTTCAAGTAGTCTAGACTTTAAGCTATTCAATACCCTATAGTGCTATCCAGCTGCATTTCACTGGATTTCTGTCTGTTCATCATGCTGTTGATGTCGTCATCATGGTTTGTAATACATAATTACAATACTTGTCATTGTTTTCACTGCATACAAGTTTATATATTGGAATGGCAATATCTTCACTGAACTAATGGTGTAGGCCTTACAATTAATACATAAGTGCAAGTTAGCCTAACAGGCAAAAAAAAAACACTGAGCTGTGTTAATAAAACAGCTATCTAAATGATCTTATAATGTGGATATATTTAGGTACTGGTTAATAACTTTTAAACTTCAGTGTTAGCTCAGTGTGTAGATGCACTATTTTTCAAAGTGTGTCAGTGTTATTTTTTATTAGTTAAGGGGACTCTTATAAACTGATTTTCTCCTTTTGTGTCAGTAAGTGCTAATTATTATTTGGTTATTCTACTGCACTGCTTCTATTACTGTTTATCAACTTATTGCTTACATTCTGTTCCACTGATAAAATGCTTTTCTTAATTAGTTTAGCTTACTAATTAAAAAGTTAAAAACAAACAAATAAATAAATAAACATACATTGTCAATGAGATGCCACCTAAAAATTCCCAGCATCAAAAACACCTGCAATTCTGAAAACTCTGTATTTTTCTGGATACTGCTTAAAGAAGACCATTGGGAAATTCTGCCACTTATAAATCTGTGCTAGCTCAGATTGCCCTTGGTTTTGTGAATTCATTCCAAATGCATATTTACTATATTCTTTTACTGGGTGTCGGACACTTAATTTGACAGCAAAGTTATTTGAAATGTTCAAATATACCTTATATATATATATATATATATATATATATATATATATATATATATATATATATATATATATATATATATATAAGTCTGCAAACATCTAAGGTGACAGAAGCATTGTCAAATTTGTTTCTGTTCCATGCAAGTCAGTCTTATAAAAATAAGTACCACACCGTTGTACCACTGAACTAGTTGTGCGGTGCTCTTTGAGCCCATTTTTTATACATTGTTGTATAAATTAAATTGTCAAGCACTTCATTTATGTGTGCTGCTTTTAGCCCTACTTCAATAAAGGGAAGAGTATTGGTTATACAGATGTTTATAACCAGCACAATTACTAGAACTTGGTGTGTTGATTCTTACTTCAGTAAGACTACCCATTAAGGAGATAATACATTTCCTCTATTTCAGGGGATAGCACAGATGAGAACTGAGGCATTTTATTTCTCTGCAGATCTTTCATCTTTGGCACTGGTATAGGCACACAGATTCATTTCCATTGACTGTAATAGCATGAGATAATACAAGTCATTATTTTCTCTGTTGGCTCTGCAATGTGCACTCAAATTGAAGTGCTCTAGGGCGCACAGACTGTCAGGTCATCACGACACAGTAGTACTAGAAAATGATTCCATTTCTTTCTTTTGATATCCAGAACAGTGGTCACATAGTCAGATATAATGTGTGAACTCTCAAAGCATAAGGGAGCCCAGAAAATCTACAGGCCTAGAAGGTACGAGAAAAATAACAACAGAAGATGATAGCCCACTCCATTATCTTAATTAGAATACTCATTTCAAGGTGACGTATTGTAGGTACTTAAGGAGACAAATGCTTTAGGTTTTAACCCTACTGTATATAAGATTACTGATAGAGTGCAAATGCCTTTTGTCAGCTGGAACTAAATTCAAACTGCTATTCGATTTTTAATATAAAAACATTTTCTCTTTCAGAATTTAAAGACTGTAATCTGGACAAAAAAGAAAAAAGTCAAGGACGGACCTTTGTACAAATGTTGGTAGTTATAATGTACTTGCCTGTTTTTTTTCAATACACTGCCATTTTTATTCTTTTTTTTACCTTCAGCTTTGCCATGTTTTTCCATTAGATTTTAGTTGTCTACTTTTTCTGTTTTTGTCTGCTTTCCATTACGTTTCTTCATATAGATATACTTGACAGTATGTATACATCGAGAAATTTATATATGCAGAGAAACATGTACATACTGTTGCACAGACATGTTTATAGATGCAAAGCACCAGCAGATGTGCACGCGCACACGCGCACACACACACACACACACACACACACACACACACACACACACACACACACACACACGCACACACGCACACACGCACCACGCACATATGCATGCACACACACACACACACACACACACACACACACACACACACACACACACACACGCACACATGCACCATGCACATATCCATGCACACACACACACACACACACACACACACACACACACACACACACACACACACACGCACACACATGCACACATGTACCACGCACATATGCACACACACACACACACACACACACACACACACACACACACACACACACACACACACGCACGCACTCAGAAAAGTGCATACAAGTGGACACATGCACATACATACACATACATATATATACATACACAAAAACACACACATATTTTCATATCTGCACATACACGTGAATGTATGCAAGTGGATGAGCTGATAAACATATGTAGTCTCAAAAAATGCAAACATATGTAGAAAGATATTAAAGATAAGCTTCAAAACTATGAAAGTCTTAGTTGCTACTCAGTACTATGACTCCTTCCTTCTCCACCTCCAGTTGTAGCATATAAACTGCAAGTATCACAATGACCACTGCTCACATAGCTGAAGTGCCAACTCATTCTGTATCTCTGTATATTAATGTGGGACCATGTGCACAATGGGCATGTACTTAGTACAGTTAGGCAACACTTAGAAATCTACATCAGGCCCCAAATGTTACAACGGCTTGGAAATGCAATGGAAGTAACTACCTCTTAAGCAAATGTTTCATCAACATCACCATAATCATCATTTTCTGAACTGCTTGTCTTGGTGACAGCTGCAGTGGTAACAAGTTGGGAAGGTTAGACCAGATTATTTATTTCCAGCAGCTGCAGTCTCCCATTCACCAGGCATCTCCTGGCATTCCCTGGTAAGCTAAGAGATATAATCTCACAAACATGATGTGGATCTACCCTTAGGCCTCCTCAAAGTGGCTTGAGTCTGGTTTACCTCCCATGGGAGATACGCAGAAAGCATCATTGGAAAGTGATCAAACCAACCCAACTGACTCTTCCCACCACAGAGGAGTACAGGCTATTGTCCATGGTCTTCATAGATTACTGAGGTCATTATTCTGACAAGGAGAATGAGCCAAGCAAACCTGTAAAGGGACCCCAAGTCTGCTGTCTTTATCACTGAACAAATCTTTTTCATCACAGTCCAAAGTTCATGACCTTAGGGAGGAAGAACAGTTAGAATGAGTAGAAAATTGATAGCTTTGTCCAGTGACTCTGCTGTAGTTTTCCCAACACATTGTCCTAAATCTGCAATATTGGTACCTCTGTACAAAAATGCTTATCAGCCTAACAGAAAAATTGATAGTACTAGGGCAATATCATCTGAAAAGTACAAAGATGTAAAACAAAATAAAGAATCTGTGATGGGACAGCTTCTCCGTCACAAATAAATAAATGCATAAACAGAATAGTGTTGGTACTAAAGCTTTTTTTTTTAATTATTCTTTTCTACCCTTTATCATCAGTCCTGCCTACTACTGCAGTCTATTGATCTGCTTTTTCCCTCTGCACATGAATACTACATGCCATTAGTTCAATAGTAGTAATGGTTAGTTTCTCTATGAATAATGCCATCATCTGTGTGGAAGATTAATTTTTTAATGCCCTCATATTTATTCTTACAAATGCCCAATTTTTTCTCTGAGGTTAGGCATTCAATGAGCTTTGCATGAGACTATCACTCACTTCTGTGCATGTCATGCTCCTTCAGACGCCCTACACACCTTGTGCTAAACAACTTCACTTTCTCTGGTCTCATAGGTAAAGCAATCATTTCTGAGCATACACCTATTTTACCCTGAGAGAAGTGAGTGAACTCAGCCCCTCATTTTTCTTCCCGCATATCACCTCACCCTGCACAAGAACTGCCAAAAAATTGTGGACGGTCCAAGTCAAAAGCTGTATCCTTCTATAAACAGAGCTGATGCCAGAAACGCTTGGTAATGTGATTTTCTTTTTCAGAATGTCAATAATAAGTTCAGTTTGCAATTGCGTCAAGGCCTTGACTGAAGAAAAAAGTATGAATCCAGCTACTGAGATGAGCACCGTGGCAGTTATTACTCTTAAATGTGTTTATTCAAAGCATCTACTGTTTAGTGTGATCTGCATTGTGGATGAGAATCCTGTAAAATATCCCGTGTATAGCTTCATAGGTTCATAGGAGATGAGTAGGCTAAAGGCTCAATAGCCCTTACAAGCCTAGCCACTTCTACTCACATTGTACTCAATTTTCTGTCCTTGGGTAAAGACAAAATGGGTCAGCAAGCATGGTTTTGACAATTATTACAGACTGCCTCTTTCCATAAGAGACATGGGCATCACCCCAGGAGTGAATTTTCAATTTCCCATCCATTGATCCAAATTTCACTTGAAGATGCTCAGGGAAGGGCTCTGCTTCACATAAATAGGACGCCTATTCCAGACAAAAGGCAATTTCTGGGATACATATCTGTCTATCCAGCATGATCTATTCATGTCAGTGAGCAGGTTTAGATATTTGGAACAGGTAACTCATGCAGTTAGTTTTGCAACTATGAGACATTTCCATCAAGGTAGGGTCAGAGACTGTCTTGAAGGTCAGGCACAGATCACCCCTTAGTTATCAGGTTGCAAATGAATATAGTTATTGGACTTCTAATCAGTCCATATATGACATTCTGGTTTTACCCTGCATTTTTTGATGAGACACCTCTGAGGATGCTCTAACTGTTGCAGGTGCCTGATGAGGTTTATGCCAAGGGGTGCATTGCACTCGATTATTAGTCTGATGAAGGCTGAGTACAATGGTACTATGACATCCTTAGATCTGGATGTTGTGTCCTTACTTATAAGCTGAGCCACATAGAAGGATTTCCTCACAACTGTAGACACATGGTGGTCAAAGTTCAGATTGCTATATATCTGAGTACCCAGATCTCTCACCACTGGATCCAAACTTAGGGGGGGTGCTATCAGTGTTATAATTTGCAGGAGTATTCTGATGCATTTCTTCACATATAGCTTGGAGGACGTGGCTCTGACACCAATCATTAAGTTATGTGTCAGACCACTCTGTAGGATATCAACATCAACTGGGGAGTGAATAATTGTCCCCAACATGCAGACATCATCAAACTTGGTCAGTCAAAGGTCATCCACATTTGCTTAGACATTTGAGAAATCTATCCTAAACAGGAGGGGCCCTGCACTGAGCCCTGTGGTACTCCACTGGTGACTGACCTCTTGCTGGATGTGGATTCCCCTATTCTAACAATATGTGCCCCATCAGCAAGCCATTTGGCATCCATCTAGTGATGAAGAGTTTTATGCCCCAGTTTATGAGTTTATCTATAATACCCGAGTAAGCTATTATGTCAAATGCCTTGGCCGGGTCAAGGTAGGCAGTAGGCACTGTCTTACTCTCATCCATGGCCTTGGTGACCTTCTCAAAGAAGTCCACCAGACTGAGCAGGCATACCTCTCAACTGTACAGATTTTTGCAGAATGTCCAGATTTTTGCCTTATATTTTTAGTCCA
This sequence comes from Protopterus annectens, assembly GCF_019279795.1. Classification (NCBI taxonomy): domain Eukaryota; kingdom Metazoa; phylum Chordata; order Ceratodontiformes; family Protopteridae; genus Protopterus; species Protopterus annectens. Next base: position 124,489,750 of record NC_056736.1, read on the forward strand.
TTTTTTTTTTTAATTTTGGTTTTCTGGCAAATCAGTGACAGATCAATAAAAAACTAAAGTCAGAAAATAATGATAGGCATTTGAGTTTCAGACGCCATACCCTTCAGAAAATTCATGCTAATGCAAAACCTGTTATTCTATTGACTTTCAAAATTTGTAAGAAGAATATTTAAACATTGTACCTTTTTTTGAGCCTTTGTCCCACCATTAATTATGGCTTTGTCCAGATTTCTTTCTGTAGAGGTTGAGAGGTATGGGCAGGACCTGCCCTTGGCAAGGCCAAACAGGGTTAGTTCTAGAGTCTGGAGATTCTGTGTGTTGATGTTAATCAGGCTCATGATTATCCTTTCCATATCCTTGCATATGAGGCTAGTCAGCCTTATGGGTCTGTTGTTTCCTGGGTCCATTGATGGTTTCCCTTTGTGCAGAGGGATAACTGACACTGGTGTCCTCCACTCTACTGGGTTCGTAGGTTCATAGGTTCATAGGCTGGCACTAGGCTATCAGCCCTAGGGCCTATACAAGCCTAGCCAAAGCCTGTCTGGAGATTGTGGTTAAATAGAGATCTGTGTGGGTCTGCAAGGTCATTTTTCAAGCTATTTAATAGGCACCCTGAGATTTCATCAGGCCTGTCAGTGCTATGTTTCTAGCTTTAGAGAGTACAGTGATAGCCTGCTCTTTTGTGATAACAGGCAAAGGAATGGTAGGGGATATTTCATGGGTAGTGACTAGAGGTGGTGAGGGAATGAAATTTGAGCTAAAAATATCGGCCAGCAGATTTGTTATTTCATCTAGCTGAGTATAGGTAGTGCCATCTACAGCCAATTCAGCACATTGTTGAGTGTTTCTTAAGATTTTTGGGTATAACTAAAATGCTTTGTTGTTATCCTTTGCTTGGGAGGCTATTTTAGTCTTGTGTTTAGCTTTTTATGACTTACCGCGGTGGTGGTGCTGCGGTAGTGTTGTCGCCTCACAGCAAGACGTTGTCCCATTCGATTCTCAGCTAGATCATCTTCTGTGGAGACATGCATGAATGGGCGTACCTTCATTGAAGGTTGTGCGTTAGGGCCGGCAACTCAGCATGTAAAAATCAACTGCCAATCATTAGCGGACCGGAGTTCAGCTGTGGCGACCCCTAACCGGGAAAAGCCGAAAGACACAACAACATTTAGCTTTTTAAGACTTGACTAGTTCCCTGATTTGACTATAGAGACTAATGAAGGATTTTGTTCTTTATTGTGCACCCTCCCACTTACTTCCAAACAGGAATGTCTTCCTTCAGCTGCATAGTCTAGTTATGCCAGGGGTCCAACGTGGTGACTTGTTTTTCTGGCTAGACCTGGGTTTAGTTTGGTCAGGTACTGCCATTTCTATGCATTTGATTAAGTGATTGTACAGAACATTCATGTATACTTCTGCATAGGCCTCAGTGCTTTTGGGTATAGGGGGAGCTTTAAAATTACCTATGCTATCACTTAAAAGAACGTAATTTGCCTTGGAAAAATTCTTTAGGGTTTGAGGTTTTGATGGGGGTTTTGCTGTAATATTTATTTCAAAACAGACGGATTTATGATCCGATCTCACCAATGAGGATATTACACTGGAGAAGGTGTAACACTCCCCCATGTTTGTCAGTACTATGTCAAGGATGTTTGAATCCTTAGTGGGAGTGCAGACCTGCTGTTTCAAAGCATTTGCATTGACAATGTGCAGGAATCTCTGAGCCTGCATGTTAGTGGTGGTGTATGTTTCCTTATATATGGAGGGGTAGTTAAACTCACCCATGAGAAGTGTGTTGGGCTGAATTGTAAGTGATTCTAATAACTTCAGGTATGTTTACATGATTAATGGTTGTGGACCTGCAGCTAGCAATGATATGAGGGGGATTTTGCCTATGGTCAATTGGACATGGAGTAACTAAAGTGTGTCATCCTGCTTAACCAATCTAAGGGTTTGATTGTTTTTTATCTAAATGGAAACACCTCCTTTCATTTTTTCCTTTTTGTTGGGTGGTCTGAATGTGCGATATGCATTGTAGCCTTGCACTGCTAGGGTGTTTTCCATAACCTTGAACCATGTCTCTGCAACTGCACAGACATCAGCATTCTCCATGGCAGGGAGAGCTTCTGGGGACTGCGGTTTCTTGTTAAGACTCCTAGCATTAAACAGTAGCACTGTTAGTAGGTTTATATTAAATAGTCAAAATGTGCTTACCTCAAACACCTATTCATTGACACCAGAACAGCAAAATTCACTTCAACAAACATCAGAAATTTTACTAGAGTAAGGAAGTAATTGGCCAATGCCACAACTTTGCCCCTTTCCCCATAGTTGGGGGGGGGGGGGTGCAGCCCCTCACATTGAGGCAGTTCTTGGGGAAAAGCCCCCCACTTCAGTGAGTTTGATTTAGTGCTGTGTGTGTTGTAGTTTTATGGTGGAGAGGTGATTACTTCCCCTAGTAAAATTTTCCATATTCGCTGAAGTGAACTTTGCTTTTCCAGTGTCAATGAATAGGTGTACGAGGTAAGTACATTTCAGTCATTTAATGTATATCCCCTTCAGCTTGGCATAAGAAGAATTTGTTATGTACTTTATCATTTTGCATTCTGGAAGGTACTGTTGCCCTGATAAATACCAGGTCATTTATAGTTTATAACATCCCCGGTGGTGCAGCGGTAGCATTGTTGCCTCACAGCAAGAGGTTTTCCCATTCTATTCTCGACTGGAGTGTGGGGAGTGCCTTCTGTGTGGAGTCTGCATGTCCTCCCCATGGTTGGGTGGGAAATCGAAAAACATGCGTAAATGGGCATGCCTTCATTGAAGGTTGAACATCGAGCTGGCACCTCAACGTCCATGAAAATTTACTGCCAATCATTAGCGGACCGGAGTTCCGCTGTGGCGACCCCTAACCGGGAAAGGCTGAAAGACAAACAACAACATGGTATATAAAGCATTAGTTGCATGGCTACAGGCTTGAACATACAGTGAAGTTTCTGAAATGTGGAGGGACTGGAAAATAAATGAATAAATTAATAAAAAAATAGATATCTGGTGCTGTGTGTTATTAAAGCAATACATCATTAGGCAGTGAAAACACTGCCTGTGATAATACTAAGTGAATCCATTCCCTATGACCTGGACTTGTATCTCAAATCCTGATGACAATATGTCAGTAGCAAATGTTGATAATGTTACAAATTTTACTAGCAAATCACATTGTAACATACCCTGACATTCTCATACCTGGCCTGTTTGGAGTCACCTGTATAATTTTATCCTTTGTTTCATCAAAACTATATTTTTAAACTTGTTTTAAAGACTGTTGTGAGATGCATGTCCTTTCATACTGGGACAAGAAAAATGTCAGAGATTGAATAGGTTATTGCTGATGTTATGTAGTGCATAGGTTGTCACAGAGACTACCATGGTAGGGTTGGGTGTTATCAGTGCAGATGTTATAAGCAATGCTTGATCAAAGTAACATACAGTTAACTGCAGAAGAAAAGGGTCACTTTCAGTCAGAATATGATGGTAGGAGGGTATTTATCTAGTCTGGGTGAGTTCCTGTATGGGAAAAGTGTAGCAGGTGAATGGTGCCCTTCTGATGTTGCCATATCTGGATAACAAAGTGGATGTGGAGCACTGAATGCTATCTGTAGAGAAGGCTGCACTGGTCATCCATGCTTGCCAAAATGGTAGAGGGTCAGTGAATCAGGAGGTGAATCAGGGCCAACCAGTCCCTACAGTCTTACAAGAATTGGTATTAAAACTTTACAAAGCCATTTGAAACAATTTGTATTAATGTATAGATTTTAGATACATTGCTATTATCATTGCTTTATTCTTTATGCTAATTCATGTAATATAGTTGATGTTTTCTTGTCTTAAATTGAATGTTTATCCTCCCAGTGACAATGACTATCATTGTTACTCATGTAGATGCCTAAAGGGGCAGTGACTGAGAGCCAGGAAGTGAAACAGGTAATATAAGTCTCTGCAATTTACAGACTGGAGTATATGTGTATCCTGTTGCACTGGTCATCATTACCATCCCTGTGTGATCTAAGGGGCAGTAACTTGAATCCAGTGTACAGATCTGGACTGTCTAGCTACTATAGTCTCAAAGAAAGGAGCATCATCTCAAAAGTACATACGGTGGCAACGGACATCTGTACCATAAATGGTGACTACGAAAAGACAGTTCCCAGGATCCAGAATCAGAATCTCAGCCTTCCAACTTTTGTGCTCTCAGAAAATGGAGCATCATATCTTCTCAAAGTTAAAGCTTAGCAGTGGTGATGGCTGCTCATATGGTCAAGCACTTGATAGTACTTGGTTGTCAGAACATAGTAATCTGTGCAGTCCCTGAGAAAGGAATGCTGGTATGTCTTGAAGGCATATTAAGTATAGTTTGCAGCCACAGCTGCTTTTTTTTCGGGTCTATGTTATAACATCGAAGTGTCAAAACCCAAAACCACAAAAGCTGAAAACCCCGAAGACTGAATACAGCGTTTTTTTTCCCCTGAGAAAAAAGTCACTGTTCCAGTACAAAACACGAAACACAGAAACACTATAAGCTATTTCAATTGTGGGGGGCTTCACATCCCACACCCCCCAATGTGGAAGGCTGTGCCCACCACACTCCCCCTACTTAAATATACCAACTCCAAGATCACACCACAGTGGAAGAAATAGCGAAGCCGCAGAAACGGCCCACCAAATTCTTTCCCTGGGAAAGAATTTGATGTTCTGCGGCTTCAATATTGTCAGTCTTCGAGGTTTCTGGTTCGATGTTATAACATTCAAAGTTTTGACACTTTGATGTTATGACATATACCCCTTTTTTTCTTTGCGTGCAAGAAGAAGGACATTGTGCAAGCTGTGTCTCCACCACTGCAGTGTAAGATCAATAAGAAACCTGAATTCTATGAAATATTCATGACATGGGGTGGTTTAATATTCAGAGTCAAGGAATAAACCAATCATTTTTGAATTCCCAGCCCTTGGATAAGAGTTCAAACTTGCACTGAAGAAGTTAGCAGTTTGGTACTTCCTGTTTCATGTTAATGGGAAAACCACCAGTTTGTACATTCCTCAAAGGATGTCCCTTAAAGTTTAAAACTATAAGCCCTGAAAGCTGTCCAACAAATATGGAGGTGTACAGGACTACAGCAGCAGTGAGTAAACAGGATGGGACAGGTCTTGCTTTGCAAGAACATGCATCCCATGTGTTCATATGCCTGCACAGAAGTAATCAGTTCCAGAAAGCACTTCCGTATGAGGAAGGATGCCCAAAATTATACCTGTCAACCTGCAAATATTGAAAATAGGAGCAAAGGCGTTTGAAAACTAGGAACATCCAGCCAAAAATCTGATTTTGTAGTTAGCATAAAATATGAACTCCATATAGCAGATACATCTTTCTGCTTCCAGTAGGAATGAGAGATTCTATTCAGAAACACATTCAAAAATACAGAGTGACAGAAATGATGGAAAAGTATAACCATGTTTTCAAACAAACAGCATATAATCTGTAGATTTTAATGACTGCGGTGGTGGTGCTGCGGTAGCGTTGTCGCCTCACAGTTAGACATTGCCTGTTTGATTCTCAGTTAGAGCATCTTCTGTGTGGCGATATGCATAAATGGGCGTTTCTTCATTGAAGGTTGTGCGTTAGGCCCGGCAAGCCAGCACGCAAAAATCTACTGCCCATCATTAGCGGACCGGAGTTCCGCTGTGGTGACCCCTAACCGGGAAAAGCCGAAAGACACAAACAAATTGCAAAATTCTGCCACGCAAGATCATTTGCCTTTGCTTCTGAAAAATGGCAATCATACCTCTCAACTGTCCAGAATATCCAGATTTTTGTCTTATATTTTGTGCCTGTTCCTCATAAAATATGGATTTCTTGGCTAATCACTGGCTAATTATTGAGGATGAATGAAAAAAATAATGACAGATATCTGGGTTTTAGATTTCATACCCATCAGAAAATTCATGCTAATGCAAAACCTTTTATTCCATCAACTTGTCAACTTTCAAAGCTTGTAAGAGCAATACGTAAACGTTGTCCATATTTGCATGCTTTTGTCCACCCATATTTTATGGCTTCATTCAGATTTCTTGCTCAAAGGTATGTGTATGGTGTGTTCCCTCTGTCTTTCACTAACTGATCCCACTAGTGTGTTGATCATGTAGTGTGGTTTTCTTTACATTAGACAGCTTTAAAAATCATATGTAATGAGGGATTCAGAAAACTGTGTAAAGGGATAAATTAAGCCTGAAAATAGGTACATACCTCCTAAAATAGGTACATCTTATTCAGGAGTAAATCAAGCACAGAAATATGGAAATACCTCCAAAAAAAAGGTAAAGCATGTTCAGGTCCTGGAAAGAAGAATGTTCTTCCTAAATATGGAGAGTTGAGATGTCTGCCCGCAATGGTTTGCCTGGCTCATGGATATCTGAAAAGAAGTCAGAGACAGTGAAGGTCAGCCTGGGGGATCTATATTGTGTGTGTTACTAGAAATCCATAACAGTTTCTCTGTTGGTGAGAGGTGTGAGGGGAGAGTACCTCCAACATGGATTGGCAGTAGGAGAAGGAGTGGTGGTCTTCTACAAAGGAGACCTAGCCCCACTACCACAGACAAATTCTTCTAAACTAAAAGTCAAACATTTATTTTCTCTGAAAATCTCTTTTGACAGTCCTGTAAAATTGTTTATAGTAAACATACTCAAAGGAAATTGACTGCCAAATGTATTTATATACTTCAAATTATCCTGATGATTCTAGTAACATTTGCAATGCATGCTCTTCAGAATTGCTCTTCTGCTTGTTATATGCTTTTAATTTGAAGCTATGTGAAGATGTTTTTCTACAGCCTCCACTGAAAAGGGGCTTATGCATGGCACAAATGGACCTTCTCTGTAAACAAATGCTAATAAATTAATAAATAAATTTGCAGTAGTTACACTGGACATTCTAAACTGTCCATAGATGTGCATGTGTATGTGTACATGTGGTATGGAAGAACAAACATGGTAGGACTAGCAACATGATGGTGTGATCCCTGGCTCTATATGATTGCCACTGTTGAAGTGATACCCTGACCCTGTGTAAAAAAATGTGAAAAAAGGGGTTATGGATGGATAAATGGATGGATGGATGGATGGATGGATGGATGGATGGATGGATGGATGGATGGATGGATGGACTGATTCTCATAGGAAATATTGATGACAGTTGATTTCCAGCCTGTAATATGAGAGAAGTTCTATAAGTGCTGCCAAAAGTGAAAGGACAATCTATTAGAGGGTGTGAAGGCAAGCCTGTTTCAGTCTGCCCTTAGCTGCTGCTGGGGGTATGCCTCTCAACATCTTAGCACAAGAAATCTGGGCAAACCTAAAAGCAATGGGGGGACAAAGGCCCAAAAATAGAGACAGGTTTTAAATACTGCTGCTATAAACTTAGAAAGTAGCTAGAATAAAAAAAATGCGTTAGCATGCATTTTCTGAAGGATAGGAAGTCAATACCTCAAATGTCTGTCATTATTTAGTGACTTCAGTCCCCAGTGGTTTGCCAGAAAATCACAAATTTTATGAGGAACATACCAAAAATATAATCTGGACATTCCATGAAAAACTGGGCAGTTGAGAGGTATGGCCGAAGGTGACTTCTTTAGCTATTCTAGCAGTCACAAGTAAGCGTTTTACACATTTGTATAAGCAATACGGCTATTACCTGTTAGTGGGCTTCATTCTCTAATCCTGGATTTTATTCCATCTGTGTCCATTTGCTTTCTGTGTGACTGGAAGTAATTTACCTAACCAAGTTAAGTTGCCCTAGAAAACTGACACTTAGGCTTAGTTACTTACTCAGGTAACAAATGGATAAAATAAAAGTAGTAACAAAAATATCCCCAATAGGAATGCCTAGTGCCCTCAGGAGCATGTCCCTGATGAGCTGGAGGTCAGTCTTTTAATCGTTCAGCAGAAAAGAATGGCAACACTAACGTCAGAGTATGACTTTATTTTGATGTGGTCTTGATGAGGGTCTTTCCAATGTGATAGGGCTCCAGAAATGGAGAAACTGTCTGAATTCCAGAGCCAATAAACAGAGACAAACTGTGCTCCCTAGACGTCCAGTTGAGAGTATGCCTGCTTGCTGAGGGGAGTTCTGCATGATCATCTACCAATGAAGCACAGCATACAGGAAAAACCTGTCAGACAGTACATCTCAGAAAGGTCACCCTATGGCTTTTTGCTCAAATGTCTGTGCCTTTATGTCTCATATTTTAAACAGATATAAGTACAAGAAATATTTGTGTTCCAATAGGGCAGATTGAAATGAATCAGCTGCTCATACATGTCATCCCTAAACCTGATGAAGCAGAAATATAAACACAGATATCACTAACCTTCCTTAGTCTGTGTTATCCTGAATAATTGTGACATAAAATATTTTAGCATTGTCAAAGAGAAGCGACATAGTAACAGCAAGCAGACCAGTAAAACTGCCATTTTGCAATATGAAACTGCCTGAGGAAGTTGATTTTTCAATTACAGTGTCAGGAGGATATCATCCAGTATGCTCACTGCCTCAGTGTAGACATACACACATGTATACACACGCACACCCACATACACACACACACACACACACACACACACACACACACACACACACACACACACACACACACACACACACACACACACACACACACACACACACACACACACACACACACACACACACACACACTCACAGACACACACACACACACACACACACGCACACACGCACACACTCACACACACACGCACACATGCACACACGCACACACACACTCGCACACAGACTTTGAAATCATAAGCTGAGCATAACAATGAATAAATGAGTGCATGTTTAATGTATATTTTTTATTAGTAGTATTATTTACTTTTTTACATGTTTTGTTAACTGGGTTAAAGCTTGCTTTCAGTGGTGGCCCATAAGCACCCTCTGGTTAAATGACTTGCTTGGAGTCAGACACTAGGTAAGCTGAGACTGAAGGAATCAAGCACAAAAGTACAGAATGATGGTCACTAATAGCATGTAGCTTTTATCCTCCATTCTACCATACATTGTCTGGACTATTTGTGTGTGTGTGTGTGTTGTCTTTCGGCTTTTCTCAGTTAGGGGTCGCCACAGCGGAACTCCGGTCTGTTAATGATTGGCAGTAGATTTTCACGGTGCCGAGTTGCCAACTCAATGCCCAACCTTCAACAAAGGCACGCCCATTCACGCATGTCTTTTGGAACGCCACTCGACCCGCGGGGAGGACATGCAAACTCCACACAGAAGGCACTCCCCGCACACTTGCTGAGAATCTGTATTCATGTATATTCCTTAGGCTTGATTGTCCAGTTAAAATGATCTATTTTCTGTAGAGTCCTAAGGAGAAGAAATATCTCCAATACAAAACATAAGTAATACAAAATTTTACTCAGTATGCACAGCAGCACATGCCATTACAGATTTCTGTACCTTCTGTAATGTGTTCCATGCAAACTAGTACAGCACAGCAGTTCATCAATCCAAACAACAGGAGATAAATACCATAACAGCAATATGACAATTTTAAGTTCATCTGGGGATAAATAAACATTTTCAAAGCCCAGCTATAATGTGAAACATCCTTTTCCTTTGGATAACACATGCAATATTTCAGAAAGCTGTTTCCACTTATCTCAGGTAAGCCTTCTTCACTCTAAAAGCTGCAGTCATATTGATAATTACCATTGCAGTGTCATGTAGCTGGAAACTTGGCAAAGAGCAAACAATGGATTATAGAAGAGGAAGAAAATTTCTCAGCTCTCTGTTCTCAAATGCTTCAGTATATAACCTAAATGATGATAAGAAAGTTTGATTTCTGTGTTTTCCCTTTGTAACAGCATTTAGATCAAGTAGATTTATTTACTTATTTAGTCAATCATTCATTCATTCTTTCATGCATTTACTCAATCATTCATTCATTCTTTCATGCATTTACTCAGTCATTCATCAGACAGGTAGACTGGTCCCTTAACACTTTTCAGACACAGCCTGGGTTCAGTGAGCAGCACTTCACATACAATACAAAATCCAGAATAACCAATGAAAGAAGTACATAATTAGGGAATTGTAAGTCATAGCTTATATAGTAATAGAGCTAGCACATTGGCAGTCAACAAGAGTTATCACACAGGAATGTATAGATAAAAGCAAGAGTTATAAACAAGACTTAGGTACATACGTACCATGTTAAATAATGTTTAGTCGGACACATAAGGATTCAGGTACAAAGACATTACTATGTCCTGTAATGATCGCTTGCACTGTATCAGTGTTAGCTGCTGTTATGGTAACAGGTGCACTGGGCTGCTGATCTTTAAAGGCATGTTTGAAAACCTCATCTGTATGAATTTTTACTTTTCTGAGGAGGTGGTCCAAATGTAATGACCTAGTGAAGAAAATATACTTAGATGAGGGGAAAATTATCATTTGGGAGCTTCTCATAGTGTCGTTTTGGTAGCTAAATATGAGTGTGTCTTTCAGGAGAGATTAATAGTACAAGTGTCTGATTTTTAAAGTGGAATGGTGAACCTAACCATTACTGCTATCCACTTGGTGTTAAGTAAGTTGTAGTCTTGTACAATAGGACCCGTCGGAAGAATGAGGATTTTGTTTTGTGTGATTTGTACCCTCTGAATATTGAAAGAAGAATTCAGAGCCAGCAAAGGCAAACAATTTTCATGTTTTGGAAGTAAAACAATTAACAGAGACAGGAAGACAAAAGAAGTCCCAAGTAACATATGCCATGTATGCAATGAGACCTGACAGTAGTAAGCAAGCACTATCTTCTGTGGCAAATGAAGCTTCATTCAGACATAGATGTCTATAGTGAATGATTTAAAAATTCTGAATTTCTTTGTGGTTAGGAGACTGGAACTGTATTCAAGTCAGACAGCATGAATAAAAATACAAATAAATCAACATGCAAGCTTATGTAACTGTTCTTCACAGATGCATAAATAAATAAATAAATACAAATACACAAACAAATACATAAATCAACACAAGCAGCTCAGGAAGCAGCAAGGATGTTATCAGTAAAACTACATTGTGAAAAACTATGCTGATAGGGTTTTAGCTTTCTTCTACTACCCATGACAGCAGTACATACTAAATTAAATTAAGTGAAAAATGTACAAGATTTCACCTCTTTTATACAACACTGACTGTTTTAGTATGTTTGCCATTGTTTTCTACAACTGCTTCATTTTTCAGTTAATACATACCCATTATTTTTCACTTTTAATGCCAAATCTGATTCTGGATTGCCAGTGAAAGTAATTTACCTTAATTCAAGTCTAGTAAAACAAACAAACGGATAAGAACAGAAACACAATCATCTTTAAAAAAAATCAGTTCTGGTTAATTAGATGCAAACTCTTCAAAAGGAAGAAAACAAAAGTGTCATTTGGCAAGATAGTCTGCTTATTTTATTTGTGTTTGGCTGCTAAGTCTTCCAACCCAATCAGTAGGGCTATAAAAGGGGAAGGAGCAATATAACTGATGAAAGGCATATCATCATACCATTCAGCATTGTAGCTGTAGCAATCAGTGGGCTGCATTAAAAACAGCCCAAGATCTACTCAGTGATTAAATATCCATTGTAAAATTGTGGGTGTGGTCAGGATTAGTAACACTGCAAAGCTCATGAAAAAACTGTCCATCATAGGACACCATTTTTACTGAATGAAATTAGCATTTAAAAAATACAATCTTTGCAAATTTTGTCAGGGGTCAGTTCAGCCAAGTAGAACCAGTCTTCCTTGGATAAAATGAAAAAAAAATGCTTCAAGTGCATGAGGAAACTGGGACAACAGAGTTGCGAACTTGTACTTGCATTTAATAAGGAACATTGGAAATGGAAAAAATTCCAAGCAAAAGGACGGAGCAAAGGGAAACAACACCTCACTTAATTGGGGATATAGAAACTAAAAAACAAATAAAAAAAAAAATGGAAATGGGAAGATAGAACTCAGGGAAACAGAAAACTGAAATAAATTTGAAGTGATTCAGGGCTATTGTGGTTGTAAACACAAAGCTTGGCAGGATTATTATTGAAAATGAGCTGATTGTTAAGTAAAATCTAACTAAGGAAAGAAGCAAGCCTGCCTACCTTTTTAGAAAGTAAGAAAAAAAAAAAAAAGGAAAGAAAAGAGAGGAAAATCATCAAAGACATTGTGGGAGTAACAAAAAGTAGCATAACTAAAATCTGAAAAAAAAAAAAACAGTACGGAAAAGTAAAAAAAAAGAAAGATATAGAGAACAAGATGAATAAGGAAAGATTCTGTTGATGACTGACACTTAAAAAGTGTTTTTTTTTTTCTGGCCATCTTTTTCTTGGAATGCAGTGTGTAGAGTCTGTTCCTCTGCAGGTATATCTTCATCCACTCATACTGGAAGCAACCAGCAGACCTTTATTAAATAAAGCTTAAAGAGAAGGGACAGCAGACCAGAGAGAGAGAAGTATGGGAAGAGTAAACAGAGGTATGGCAGGATAGACAGACCATCTGAATATATAAGTTGTAGAAAGGGAACCCCGTATGGGTGTGAGAACATTTGTTATATAGGGGAGCATGACAACCTGGTTCAAAAGAGAATCTACTTAGAAAAGATTGTTTTGTTATGACTAAAGAATATAGTAAACTGTATGTATATAATCTCCAATTGCTGAAAGAAATTTGCCACCTATTCTATTTAAGGACAAATCCCCTTCACTTCCATGTGGTGGGCTGTGCCCCTTCACACCCTGCTAATTATACATACTAACTCGGAGATTGCAGTACATCAGGGAAAGGACACATTTTCAAATACTGCTATAGTGCAGTTTCATCATATTCTTGTTTTACACCTTTTGTGTTCCTTATAAAATAATCTATAGCTAATCTATATGTCTATATAATGATGGTTTACTATCAAAACATGGAATGCCAGTTCATTAAACACAGGTTGGTCTGTGTGTTCTACCAATGTCCATAATGTCGGAGTGAGTACACATTCTGTAATATGAAGCCGACATATTGAATTGAGATCACTTTACTTTGTGTATTGGGAATTTTTCCCTTTTCCTCACTGTAGTGCGATCTCAGAGTTGGTATATATAATATGCAGGGGGTGTGGTTGGTGCAGCCCCCCTGCAAAAATGTTAGCAATAAGATGGACTTTCGACACTGGAAGTTCCAGTGTTCAAATGCTGATTGTCGTGGTTACCATTTTCCGACATTTTGTTAATTCGGCATTACTAAAGTTGGATAATTTGATAATTTTGTAAAAAAATGTTTTGTGTTTCAAAATGTTGATAGTAAACATATATTTATATCTATCTATCTATCTATCTATCTATATATATATGTTATCTACTGTATTCTTGAAAGCCGACAATGTCGAATCCGACACTGTCGACACGAGAATAATGAAAGTGCAGAACGTCGAATGGGTAAATGGAAATCTCCGTAAGGAGAGATTTCCATTTACTTCAATGTAGTGTTGTCACGGAGTTGGTATATTTAAGTAGTGGGGGGTGTGGGGGGTGTATGGGGGCTTGCCCCCCTGCCTACACCCTTTAGATTTTTATTTTTTTTAATTTTTTTCTGAACATTCGAAATTTAAATGGTTCGATCATTAATGGTCGACCTTTAGTGATTCAAACCATTAAACTTTCAATGTTCTAATATAGACCCATATATTTAAATTTCAATGGTTCTATCATTAATGGTCGACCTTTAGTGATTCTAACCATTAAACTTTTGATGTTCTAATATAGACCCATATATATATATATATATATATATATATATATATATATATATATATATATATGTGTATATATATATATATATACACATATATATATATATATATATATATATATATATATATGGATTCACTACATATGACCAAAAGTTAATTTGACCGAGACCATATTACCGAATGTTCATTTTACCGAAAGCCCATATGACTGAAAACTCATTTGACCGAAAAACAGCACTGGCAGATATATGCCCATTTCCCCACTGTAGCGTCAACCTGGAGTGAGAATATTAAGTTGGGGGGTGTGGGGGTGTAGCCCCCCACATTTTACAACAACGTTGTGCTGATGTTATATGTTTTAATGTATTTTTAATGGATACACATGTATATAATAGTACATAAACTGCAATTATGTGGGGGGCTATGCCCCCCCCAACTTAATATTCTCACTCCAGGGTTGCGTTACAGTGGGTAAATGAGCATATACTTGCCAGTGCTGTTTTTCGGAGAAACATGTGCACATATAATGGGTAAGAAGGTGTAATACCAACCAGCAGGGAGCAGGGCAACTGTTGAGTTACTAAGATTTCCCAAAGCAAGAACCTATATTGTGGAGAGTGAAAAAGAGGTTAATAATAGAATGCAGTCAACAGAAGTGCTTGAGACAGAACCATTTAAATGATATGCTTTGCTTGATGGGGTTGGCTGGCAGGACATATGCGTGCTTCTATCAAGATCAGCTCATAGTACTTAACCTTCCTTTATGAGACTTGCAGCTTGCACATTCTAAGAACCAGCTATACAGATTTTCAAGTTCCATTCAACTTCCTACTGAGTAGCTCTTGTAAAATGGGTATTATGCTTGCCTGAGCTGAATGGTAATATTGAAAGACACATTTAGTGCTTGATGCAGAGACCTTTTCGCTGATGTCTGTAGCATTTGACATATGGGACAGTGTAAGTGTTCCATGGGAAGATTTAATCATTACTGCAGGATGTTACAGGCTGCTACCAGACAAAGTCCATGATTATTGTTAGGCTGATGTAATGTGGGCCATGAGTTATGTGTTAAATCCTAATAAATTAATGAGTTTTATTTATCAAATATAGTTGACAACTGGCCCCCATGTCTGCAGCATTTGTACCAGGGCTCTCTTTGCTGTGGATATGTCTCACCACTGTGGACAGAGGCAGTTGTGGTCCCAATTTTTAAGTGGAGGGGTAACAACAAATATTGTCTGCTATTGCCCAATTACTCTAGCCTGTATATTTGGGAAATGTTTTGAACATATCATTAGAAGTCTCATCTCTAGGGTGACCACTGTGGTGCAGCAGTTAGCATTGTTGCCTCACAGCAAGAGGTTCTCTAGTTCAATCCTCAGCTGGGGTGCCTTGTGTGTGGAGTCTGCATGTCCTCCCTGTGGTCGTTTGGGTTTCCTCTGGGTGCTCCTGTTTCCTCCCAAAGACATGCTGTAGGTGGATTGGACACTCTAAATTGGCCCTAGGTGTGAATTTGTGCATGTGTGTGCCTTCCGTGGAAAGTTGGGCACTGGACTGGCAACTCAACTCCGTAAAACTCTACTGGCAATCATGAGCGGACAGGTGATCTACTGTGGTGACCCCTAACCGGGAAAAGCTGAAAGAAGAAAAAGATTAGTGGCCTCATCTCTGAACATATATTTGAATGACTTGATATACTGCAAGAACATGGATTTATGTGAGGTCATTTGTCTTTGACTAATTAACTTTTATTAGTTTGGAAATTATGGTCCATGGTTTAATGTTGGAGGGGGTGTACAGGGACCTTGCAAAAGCTTTTGACTTCACACCTCATGATAACATTTTAAGTATCATGAGGGAAAGAATGACTGAAAATTATATCATAAGATGGGAAAACGGCTGGAGGGAAGATCTTGCATGATCAAATCTATAATATCCTGTCAGCGGTTAAAAAGCTTGAGATGGGTGCCCTCAGAGATCTGTACTAGGTCCTACGTTGTTTACTATTTTATGTCAAGTTTCCTTAATATGGACAGACCTTGGTGTGATAAATTTGTGGATATCACTAAGATTGGATCAATAGCTGAACAGTCTAAACGCTAAGATTTTTTCTGGAAAAATCTGGAGTCTTGGGCAGTACATAGTACTATGGAGTTAATATCCAGTTTGGAAACAATCCCCATTATCCCTGTGCATTAAACTGTAATATTCTGGGAAAAGTGACTAACATAATGGACCTTGGACTGATTATTAAGAATAAATTTACATTTGCATCATATGTAAGGGCTGTTACAAGGAAATATTACATGGCAATCAAAGATATTTTAAGAAATATCACCAGTAGAAACAAAAAAGTGTTACTTCCAATGTATAAAGCATTGAATACTGTGCAGCTGTTTATATTGGTAACCATTTGAAATGTCTGGACCCACTAGGATGAATTCCAAACTACCAAGACTGAATGAGCGGTAAACAGACTTACATGTATGAAGCCTGGCTTGGTCATGTCTCAGAATATTCTCTTTCTCTCAAGTATAATGATCTTGGAGTTAATATATGTAAGCTCAGGGGGTATGAGGTGCTTTACCACTTCCAAAAAAAAGTTTAAAGGAGAAGAACAATGATCGATATTCACACTTCTGTTGTTTCAGTCTTTTTTTTCAGCTTGTTAGGACTCTGCATTACAAGTCCTAACATTTCAATAGGGAGACATTTGTATTTATATGAATGTCCAGCTTAAAAGTTTTTGAAGAGTACAGAAGTACTTTACTAAACATATTAGTCAGGTGAAAGGGCTAGTGTAGAAGAAAAGGTTGGAAATGCTGTCACTCTGTCAAATTAAATATAGATTAGTTAGATGTAATTTAATTTTAATGTATAATTGTATACTTAATTTCAAGTCTGCAACTGATATGGTTATTGAAATAAAAAAGCATTCTACAGAGAAATGTGATAATAGGAAAAATGTAGTGATAAAAGAACTATAAACCACTCTTTCCACTGCTGAGTTAGATGGATGGGAAATGCATTAGAATTATAATGGCCGATGGTTTGGAGGGTTAGATAACTGGCTGGGATTTTTGGTATGTGCCTAAGAATTGATAGGTGCAAACTGTTGCAAGGACTAAATTAAAACTATAAGTTTGTGCATTTTGAAAAACTTTAAACAGTAAATGCATGTTGGCAGGCAGTTCTCTCTGATATAAACAGTGGACACACGGAGCAATGTGTGCTTCTACTCTTTACATGAAAATATGTGTGTGAACGGGATCTGTTTAAAAGATTAAACATTCAGATTGTTAAATGTTTGTTTGTGCCCTGAATGTCAAACATGCATAATAGTGAATGCACAAATTTGTAGCTAAGTGTGTGCTTGAATATTAGAAGGAGGTGTGAGTTTGTGTGTGTGAGTGTGTCTGGGTTAGATTTAGGGTTAGGATTAGATAAGAGGCTACAATATGGTAGTTGTTTGGGTGTGTGTGTGACTTTTAAGGTTAGGGAAAGAGTTACATTAAGTACTAGTTCTGGTGTGTGTGTGTGTGTGTGTGTGTGTGTGTGTGTGTGTGTGTGTGTGTGTGTGTGGCTGTGTGTGTGTGTGTGTGTGTGTGTGTGTGTGTGTGTGTGTGTGTGTGTGTGTGTGTGTGTGTGTGTGTGCGTGTGTGTGTGCGTGTGTGTGTGTGTGTATGTTTTGCATGTGTTGTGTGTCTGACATCTCATGTGTAGTTGCAGTGTTACAGGAAAGTTTTTTCTAATGTTGGATATAGGGTTAGGGTTAGGGTTAGGGACAGGGTTAATGTTAGGGTTAGCAAGTATTATTAAGCTGGAGCAAAGGAGGGAAAACTCCTTAAACTGCACCGACTGGTGATCTCGCACTGTCTAACCTTACACATTTTACACAATGTGAATTGACCAAAGTATTTGTTGTTTTTTCACATACTTTAAAACATGAAATACATATGTCATACAGTATCAGTGCAAGCACATTGAGTTACATAAGTTAGGTCAATCATGATTATATAAGTAATTTATAGTGGACAAGAAGAAAAAAATACAATATTTCAGAATATCAGTGAAAGATTATTCATAACTTCACAGTACATTTTTCATAATGTTTTAAACAAAATCAGTTAACCTTTATGTGGTGACATTTTCTAAAGGCAGAATGAGTAAGGAGATGAGACCATAAAGCAAACTTAAACAATGGGTGTTTTATTATATTATATTATATTATATTATATTATATTATATTATATTATATTATATTATATTATATTATATTTGTTTATTAAGTCGGTAGGCAATCCATGTGACTTTTCTGAGTTTAAGAGCAGGAATTGGGTTTGCACAGTAGATAGATCTACTTGTTCCTGGGATCTTAAGATGTACTACAGGGAAGCAATTATAGTTTTGTGAGCAAGTGGTGGGAATGCGTTAAAAATCAGAAGCTTGTTTATAGTTATTAGCAGTGAGAACAATGGCCATGTCTGTAATAGGAAGACAGCCAGCAGTCAAGTAATATGCAGAGGGGAAATCATGTGTCAAGCTGAAAGGTAAAACTGTAGCTCATGTTTATATAGTCTACAGAATTACAGGGTTTTAGAGCTTCCAAGTGGAAACAGTGCTGGGTATACACATGCTTAGCAATAAGTGTTACCATGGTTATGGCAGATGAGAATCTGTGGTGAGCAAATTAGCCATTTTAGTAATGATTTAGTTGTTATAGGAAAGTTTTTATCTGGTAAAATCATCATGAACATGAGGCTGTAGGAATGGGTAACTTCCAAGTATTTGCAAGACTAAACAAACAATATGGATGTCAGAGAACACATTTTATATGCAACATTTGTATTCTCTATCTACGTACATATTGTATGGCCATCTTTGAATCAGTAATAAAGATGCTGCATCCACCAGATGTAAATATTATGCAACCTTCCCGAGTAATGCACATATAAACTACTCAAGCTTGGTACTGAAAAATACTCAGGAGTGTAGCTGGTGGCTGCCATTTCTATTTATGTATACATTAGCATTATGGTCTGATTATACCTTTATAGTGATGTGTGTATAGGTATTGGTCACTGTTATGTAGACAGAAAGGCACTGCAATTAAATTGCTGCATGGTGGTGAGTCTGTTCTTGTGTGTCATGTGAAAGCATGCATATTCTCCATTATCTTACAGTTTGTTTTTGTGTCTTTCGGGTTTTCCTGGTTAGGGGTCGTCACAGTGGAACTCCGGTCCACTAATGATTGGCAGTAGAGTTTTTTAAGTGCTGGCTTGCCGGGTCTTACGCACAACCTTCAATGAAGGAATGCCCGTTCACGCATGTCGCCACACAGAAGATGCTCTGAGAATCAAAAGGGCAACGTCTAACTGTAAGGTGACAACGCTACCACTATTACATGAAAAAAAAGATCTAGCATTCTGGGTACAGACAGTCCAAAGATGCCAGTCTTATTAATCACTGGCCTCTGCAATCCACATATATTCAGGATTTCTATACAGGTCATTGTTTCTATCAGTGCAGGAATTCCTAAAAGTCTCTGCATTATTATTTCTGGCTGGCACCTATTTAAGATCCTCTACACTAATTCCAGGTGTATAGAATAGCTATCAGTAACAGCTTGGTGAGAGAAATCTTGCAGGAAGAGTCACTCTTATCCCCATGGTTAATGCTTCCTTGCATAAGGAGCTGTTACTTGTTTCACCTGCTACTTGTTGATTTATGACATTTGCTGATATTCCTATCAAATAATAACAGGATCGAAGTTTTTGTGACATATACAACTAACAATTCCTTCTATATTTTAGCTACTAGGGTACAACACTACATTTTCATTAGTTTCTTTTTGTGTGATTTAGAGAACCACTGAGCCGCACATGTTTAGAAACACAATGTATTTTCTGCTTTCTTATTTCAGAGTACCATCCTTAGCATATCACCAGAGGACTCAAAAGTGAGATGTTCAAGGTATTACCAGAGCATTTCTAAAGTGCAGCCAGTGGTGTAACTCTTTCAATGTCATGTATATTTTTATTGACTTCCTATCTGACTTCAACTTTCTTTCTGTACATTCTACGCACAAATGACTGATACTTATATTTGCAGAGACGATAATGAACATCGAGTAGTGTTATGCTTGCCAGGACCAAAAATAGAAGATGTGAAACAAGCCTTGGAATGCCTTAATGTAAGGAAGTATGGATTTGTTTTTATTCATGTTGGTACAGATGATGTCACCAACAAAGATACTCTGACTGTTAGTCGGGAACTGACAGCCCTCTGAGATAGTATAGCTTGTACTGGTGTTAGGACATATTTTTCACAAATCAGCTATAGAAAGGATAGTCAGGTCACTGTGAATGAAAAGATTTTTTGGATAAACACCTACATGGAAGAAATGCCCTGTTTTAAAAAATGGAAATCTGTTGAGCATCCAAGCCTTCTTTTGGGCACACATGTGTTCAGACAGGATGATGTGCATTTGTCTAGATCAGGGAAGAGAATTTTTGCAGCAGATATTTTGCAATATTTGACAAACACTAGCCAGGATTTTTGCCAGGTCAAAATTTAATAGTTCACAGATAGCAACATTTGATGCATCTCTGATGGTTGTTAATGCTAGGAGCATTAATAATAACGTTTTTTTTATTAGAAAATTTGCTACGTTCCCACAAGATTGATGTTGTTATAGTTTGTGAAACATGGTTAAAGAACAATTACTGGAAACCAGTTCTGTCAGGGTATAAATGTTTTTACTGTAACAGACATTCTAACAAAAAATCAGGTGGAGGTGTTATGATGGGGATTAAATATAGCTATGAGACTTGTGCTTATTACATGTTCAATGATAACACCAATACTACAGACTTTGTAACTGTGACATTAAAGACAACCCTGGAACATATAACAATTGTTGGAGTGTACAGGCCACCAAAGTCAAGTGCAGATGACCTAGAAAAATACATTCATTTCTTACATGAAACACAGGAGGGAAGAATAATATTAGCTGGGGATTTAAATTGACCAGAAACAGACTGGAATAATATTGATTCAACAATGTTAGTAAAAAAATTATTCACAGAGTATATTCAGGAACAACAAATGCTCCAGATTGTAAAAAAACCTACTGGGGGCAGAACATACTAAATATTGTTTGTGTTCCTAAAGAAATGACTGTAACCTCAAGTCATGTTTTACCACCATTGATGTGCAGTGATCATGGGGTCATAAAGGTTAATTTGTTGTTGATAATTCTGCCAAACTGAAATCTAAACCAATGCACAGAAGGTTAATTACCAATTATATGGAAGCAAAACAGTTACTATATAAAACTAACTGGAGTGAGGTGTTCAGTGGAAAAACTGCAGATGGAATGTGGAAAGTTTTGAAAGAGAAATTGTTTGAGTGCAAAAAGTGAAAAAAAATTTAACATCAGGTCAGGATCTAGACACGTAACATCAGGGGGGTATATTTCCATAAGAACAAGATACATGATTAAATATAAGAAATGGAAGAGAGGTTGAACTACAACTTTGAAAACTGAAATAAACGAGCTGGGCAAATAGATTAAGCTTAGTGTTAGACAAGATCAAGAAAAATTTGAAGAAAATTTAGATAAAGATATTGAGCATAATAGGAAACCTTTTTATAGATACATAAGATGTGGAAGGAGTAAAGACACACAAATTGACAAACTGTGTGCAGATTCTAAAATTTATTCTCAGACACAACAGATTATAGATATATTTACAAAATCTTATGCAAAACAGTTTGGCTCCACAAAAGGGGTGGTAGGTTGTCCTAGTAACATCCAGGTAACCCCAGATACTGGAATCAGATTAGATTATATTGAAAAAGAACTGTGCAAACTGGATCCAAAAAAAAACGTAGGGAGGAGACAGACTAAGTAACAATGATTTGAGAAAACTTAAGCAAGAACTTACACTGCCATTACATCTATTATTCACTAGGTCATATAAATATGAGGAGATTTCCTAAGATTGGAGACATTCACTTATTAAACCTGTCTTTAAGGGAAAGGGGAGTAGGACAAACCCAGAATCATATAGACCCTTAAGTCTACTTTCATGTTGTGGAAAAATAATGGAGAAGGTAATACTGGATAAGTTATTGTCAGAACTGGATAGGTTGGGACTTGAAACCATATATCAGCATGCATATGTTCAAAATAGATCTATTACCACCTGTAACATGATTTTCTATAACAATATAATAACAGCTATGAATGAAACATTGTGCTGTGATGTGATTTATATAGATTTAACTTCAGCATTTGACAGGGTCATGCACAAAACACTGATCAATAAATTAGTACAACTAGGTATTGATGTACTGTTGATAAGATGGATAGCTGCATGACTTACAAATAGGTCATGGCAAGCATCACACACCAACTGGACAGGTAAAATCCTTGGTTACAGTCAACATGTTTTACAGGGCTCTGTTTTAGGCCCTTACTTGTTTAGATTGTATCTTTCAGACCTTACTTTTTTATCTGAGGTGTTCTACAGTCTATATTCTGATGACCTCAAATTGGGTAAACTGATTACAAGTGTTACAGATAAGGCATGCCTGCAAAATAATTTGACTAAATTGACCATTTGGGTACAGGAGTATAATATGTTGATAAATACATAAAAAAATAAGCATATGAGATTTGGGGGACATAAACTGAAAGGTGAATATTTAATACAGCACACAGTGATTGAAACTGTAGACTCATTTAAGGACCTGGGTATATGGGTAGATTCAGCTATGAGTTTTTCTAATCATATCAACCAATTGGCTAATGATAGTTATAGAACTATAGGTTGTATAAAAAGATTTATAAAGTCTATGAAATCAAACATAAGGAAGTCATTGCTTGTTAGTTACATTAGACCAAAACTTGAATATGGAATAACAATATGGAAACCCTATAGGAAAACAAGCATGAATAAACTGGAAAGAGTACAGCGGAAATATACTAAGGGCATCCATGGAAGTGAATATCTAAGTTATTATGAACGACTAAAATATCTGAACTTGTACAATGTCTCTTACAGATATTTAAGAGGAGATCTTGTTCAGGTATATAGGGCATTTAGGGACACCTACCTTTGGGAATGTTTGGGGTTATCAAAACGTCCTAGGGAATCATCAGATAACCTATGTAGAAGATTCTATAGGAATGAGAAGTGTACTAATTGGTTCTCTGACAGAGTAGCTGATGCTTGGAACAGACTACCAAATTACATTAAAGCAAGTACTAGTTTAGATATTTTTAAGAACAGCCTGGACATTTATTATGAGAACAAGTGTTTTGGCATATTGGCAAGCTAGCAGGGTTTTAATGCCTGTGCTTCAACATTTGTATGTATGTAATGCTGTTCAGGAGGAAGGACTTACCCAGAAAGAAAGATTGAGCTGTGGAGGATAGTTCTTGCTGTTTTACAACATTAAAATATTTTATATTTTCCATTTAATTTACATTAATAAACCACTACAACACAAAAATTTGCACTAACCCTTTACCCACACTTTCTTTGATTTGGGAGGACTTGCTGTCAGCTGTATGGTGGTGAAACATAAAACCTCAATCTGTTTGATGCCTACCATAAAGAATTCTTTCCATCTAAACTGCTTATCTGCTATACCTTCATATAAAAAAGAGAAAACATTAATAAATTTAAGCAAAATCAGTTGTGACAGTGTTTCTTAATTTGATATACTCTGTGATAAAAAGACAATTGAACATTTTTAATGTTACCATATTTGTCACCATCAGCTTCTGAAATAAATGTTCACTCTTTCCATTCTTCACCCTACTCTGAGCACCCACAATACCTCCTTTCTAGGCAATTCCAGATCAAATATTTCACTGCATAGGTGTTACAGCTTCTTGTGGGGGGGGGGGGGGTGACAGAGCTTGAATGAGTAACCAAATCAAAAGAGTCTGAGCTTTAAGGATGCGTACTGGGTAAGCAATTGGAAAATAGCTGTGAAAGTCCCAAAAGAAAATGCACAATGACATTAGTGGGTGGGATGCATGCGCTCATATATCACACATTAGAATCTGCCAATCTGCATTCAAATTATTTAAACCTATGAAATGCCTGGCCTCCACAAGATACACACACACACACACACACACACACACGCGCGCATGCGCGTGCACACATGCTCGCACGCTCACACACACACACACACACACACACACACACACACACGCACACACACACACACACACACACACACACACACACACACACACACACACACACACACACACACACACACACACACACACACACACTCACACCTCTCTGTTATCATATCCCTGAATAGGATAGCTGACTGCTTCATTCTGTCACCTTAGGAAATACTTCCTGTTTTCTGGATCTGTTACTGAGCTTGGGTCACTGGTGCCACTGATGAACACCTTACCCCTGGGATCTCAGCTAGGAAATTAAAAAGAAACAGGGGCAATTTTTACCAAAAAAATCTTACAATATTTAACCATTTCAAAACTACAACTTACAAATTATATATAACACTGGAAAAAAGTGTTAAAAGTTAAATCAAGGATTTGAGAAATAAAATGTCATTGTCCTGCTGCAGTGTCATGCAATCAGTGTAAATTCCCAGTAGAAATAGACAAGAGTGCCCAGGGTTAGGGTTAGGATTTAGGGTCAAGTTTATCAAGTATTAACCATATTAATACCAGCTAATGCTAAATCTAACCCTAACCTGCACCTTACCATTCAAAATCCATTTCCATAACACTGCGACTAATCCAGACAGCTTGGAGTCACACATTCACACAAATACACCAACAAACACATACATACTACACTACAACTATACCTTCACTTAACCCTATAATCTAACTTATCTAAACTCACAGACTTTACTGCCCCTTGATGTCAAACA
Source organism: Protopterus annectens (assembly GCF_019279795.1). NCBI lineage: Eukaryota > Metazoa > Chordata > Ceratodontiformes > Protopteridae > Protopterus > Protopterus annectens. The sequence goes on from NC_056736.1 coordinate 124,514,531, forward strand.
CTTCAGAATATGTAAAGGTTTAGATTACACTCCCAAACGCACACATAACTTAATGACAAATATTCAGTGTTCCATTCCTAATACTTCTGATAGGGAATTCAAGCCCATGTACTTCGGTCATCTTGGAATTGTTGTTTAGCAAGACTTTTCTTGAATGGAAACAATATGACCAGCCATGACAACTGTATTCCTCAACACTGTATGGAAAATACAGCATAAGACACTTAACCCAACCCTTCTTAGCCCAACTATTCCAATATCAGAGACTCAGTAGTTGAACTCATTTCACCTGGATCATAGACCAGGCTTTATCACTCTGTACCACAAAGACCTTTTGTAGAATGTATGAATGTGTGTTTTCTTGATTTTTCTAAATATTGTAGAAGTAATACAGTAACATTATTTATTTATGTAATTCATTTTAGTTGGAAATTTAGGTTATCATCAAGCAGTTAAAATATCTTAAAATCTAAACAATAGAAAATAACATTTTCGAAAGAGCGTTCTTATTTCTTCTTTCTTCTGAAATAGAGAATAGCTATGCTACCTCACTCAGGAGATGGCATGGGGGTGTAGCAAACTTACTTTTACAACTTCATTCTTGGTAGAGCCATCCATTAAAAGCTGATGGGTATAAAATCAAACCTGCAGTCTAACTTCAATTACATGAAGGGATGGGATCTCATAAATTCATCCCAGGAATCACTGACTACAAAATGTTAACAATGCTAAACTAAATAATATCACATCTCAATCCTGTTATCTTCCTTTCCTGCCTGTTTCCATTCCTTTTCACTGAATTCACCCTACTTACGTTTACTATTGCATATTCCAATCTGAAAATTATCTGTGCATATCTGTTCAATTAATTCCACATTCTACCATCATCTTCTGAACCATTAGCTCACATGCTAATTTACTTTTTCTTTATCTTTGTAATAACTGACATAATAATTAATAATCCTATGAACCTACATCAAAATACTCATTTTTCCTTTTTTTTGAGCAGTTGCAATTGAATGTACTTCGTCAATAAATCACATAACCATACATCTTTTACTGCACATATGACAAAGTATTATTCCTCATGCAAAAATATAAAAATAAGGGTTAGATTGTACTGTAGGATGCTTAGTGTAACTGACTGATCCCTATTGCCAGTGCATCACTTTCTAATGTGTATTGCAACATAGAAAACATGTGTATTTGGGTACCAGGCTTAACATTGGTAAAAATAGTGATCAATATTTATGTCACTGATCACAAATGCGTGATTGCAAGAATTTCCCTCTGAAGATTAATTGTATTATTCTGTGGAGTTATTTTTCCCTGGAGACAGTGCAATCTTAGAGTTGATATAGTATATGAGTAGCAAGTGACAACAGGGCTTGCACCTTTGCAAAAGTGCTTTATGTATATTATTTAATCTCAATAGATCCAAAGCTTAGGATCTAGTTTTATGAATCAATCATAGGGATGCCAGATTTTTAATAGAAAGCCTATATACTCTAAAGTTGGATTTTTAATAGATTAAAGTCAAACTGCCAAATGCCTTTAGTGCCAACATCATCTGCACAAATAAAAATAACTGAAAACTACTACCAATAAAAGGCACATTTGTATACAGAGGGAGTAACCTTCCAAACCCCATATAGGAGTAGACACCGCACCCCAGCTTATGTATTAATAAATCCATGGTCATAGAGCAGTAGAGAAAATGCAATCTGAACAATGACGGAAAGTTGTTTTTAATGACTTTTGCTCTTGAGAATGATAAAAATAAAAATGGTATTTAACTCCATGATGAAGAAACTCCCGGAAAACAACTGTAGATCAATTGACTTTTACTTATGGGTTACTTCATTTAAACCACTCAGTATATCTCTATTTCTCAGAGGACTCCATTCCTCTTCTCAGTCTAACCCAAACTGTACAAATGTCGAACAGCATCACAGGAATGAGCAGTAATATAATGAGGCATCCACGCAACCCCAGTACCAACCAGCTAGAGCCTACAACTGCTATTGACTTCCCATAGGATATACTTTATAAGGTGTCATTCTCTGGGAGCTTGCACTGTTTATCATTGGTAAACATTTATCTGTGGTATGATCCCGGTTATTATCATTAGGGATAATACATAATTATTAACCATGGGATGGTTAAGGCCAATCTATACCAAATGGGCTAGGTTATTTTGAGCACAGAAACCTGCTAAGCTTAAAATGTCCTGCAAGGACAGTTAGCCTAGTACTTACCTATGTAAATGTGTTCTGATTTTGGGGCTTGGAAAATTACTTGAGCAAATGGCTGCGAGAAAATCAAAACGTACTACGGACAATCCAATATGATGAATTAGACAGCAGCAGTCTGCATGGTTGCTACTTCCTTGTAGGTGTATGCTGCTTCTTACATTTTAATGTTCTATTTTAAACTTACATACGAATGTTAAACTGGAGGACAAAAAACAACCGTGTATGTAAGCAAGGATTCGACTAGCAAAAGTGATATAATTACTTAATTTTACAGGGAAATTAGAAAACCTCATCAGAACACATTGATAGTTTTAAACATCAAATCCCACTAAAGACTTACAAGAAATTTTCTGTAAGGAAAGATTATTTAACATGTTCATGTTACATTCTCTCTACAAAAAAGAACATTTTGTTAGAAAATGTTATTGAACATCCCATTGTACACTCCATCATCTACTGAAATGTTAACTCTTGTGTACTACATATTTTAAATTCTGCTATTTCTTAAACCATTAAATAGTGCTATACTATCTTCCGTTGATATGTAAATACCTGCAGTGTAAATAATGCTGTAATACATACCCCACCATGTGCGCCTATGAGCATACAGATTTTTCAACCATGCATGCTTGAATCACTTAACTTACTGTACTATGATATCTTTCATTGTTTTTTTGTCTTATGGTCTGGGTTATGGTTGAAAAGGGTCCACAAACCAGCCCACCTACCTGGTTATCAAAATACAATAAATAAACACTAGAGAAGAAGTAGAACCAAAATAAGAAATTTTATCGAAGATGTTCTACAGTATGTACACAACTACAGGACATGGAGTTAGGCTACAGGTTATTTATATTTTTAAGTTATTTGATTTTCATAATGATTTTCATAATGGTCTTTGATAGAAGGCATACCCAGATTCTTATCAGCTTATAACATCTGTAGGGATTTATGAGGGTACATGGTATGCAAGATAAATCATTCAACATTTATATGAAAATTACTGCAACAGAAAACTGGTTGAATAACAATTCCATTTTTAAGTGTGTTTTTCTACAGAAATGTGCAGAAATGGTATTTAAGATAATTCTGAAATACTGCAATAATTAGATTAAATTTGATATGCTCATATCTATCTATTCTGAAACATTCTTGAGCTGCTTAGCACTACCCTACTCAATGCACAGCTAGAAATTATAATTTATTTTAATGTAAAATTATTTGGGTAATGATGTGAACCAGAGAATATTGATATGCAACTTCATTGTATTACATTGTACCTAAAATAATGCTGGAAAATCTTTTCACTGATGCTTGGTGCCTAAATTAGACAGGTTTAGTGATATTTAAAGTTGTGTAATAATTTATCAAGCTATACATATTTTTCATACATCTGCAAATTAAAGTGACATTAATGGAATTAGTTCAAGTCAAACAGAAGATTATGTCTGCAGAAGCAAATGTATTGTTGTTTGAAATGGTCTGCTTTCTATTCAGACAGATATGTTACATTTTTTTTCAATTTCACTAAAATAAATGATATAAGTTCTGTGAACTATTGCACATAAAATCATGCTTATGTTTGAATGAAAAAAATATTACAACTGCTGTGAAGACAACTATGCGTCAGACAAATTTCTTGTTAATAGTTGCTTTTGTAACTCTCAGTTTGCAGAATATTTAGTTTTGAATAAAGGCACATGTAGTAACCACATTAAAAAAAAGTGTATGCAAAAGTTGTATGTCTAGGAATTGCTCAAATGTCAAGAGATGTGAGCCATATAACTAAATTGAGCATCATGCATCTCTGTACTACAGTACAGAGTATATTGAGGATATTGTGGCCTTGATGCAACAAATAGTACAATATGTGGGCAGTGGAGATGTAGCTTCTACGTGGCTTAGTGGCATTTTGCATTGCTGAGTGACAGCAGTAGTCAGTATAATAAAAAGAGTGCTTGAGTATATGGTGCTTTGTTTATTATCACTGGCATGTGAACATCAGTAGGGGGCTGCTATAAACACTGAATAGATACTATAAGTGGACTTTTGGATCAATAGATACTGAAAATCTAGGAGGATGAGGAGACAGACATGAGAGACTGTTACATGTGCTGATAAAGTCTGAGGAGTCACACATAGTAGTCTAATCAGTGACATGCAGAGAGGTTGACCAGAAAGTAATGCTTTTCACTTATTGAGGACACTTGTTGGGGACACCAGGCACTTCTCCTGCCACAAAAGAGCAATATGTAAGTGTCTCATCATCAACAGGTGTATTACAGATATCTAACAGACAAAGGGTAAATTTGTGGCATTTGTGGTATAATATGTACTTAGACAGTTACTGCAAGGTTAGGTAGGGACACAGTTCTAGCTGCTAATGTATCAATGTTAGTTATTGTTGATGACCCTCACAATGATATAAGGTTAGATATGGATATTTTTCTACTCACTGCAATGACAGTATAACAATTTGTTGATGATGGCCTCATGAGAGCAATGTAAGTTTAGATAAAGGCACAGTTCCAATCACTACATTAGCAGCATAAGGTTTATTTAGCAGCCACTGCACTGATGTAATGTAAGATTAATTTGAAACACAGTTCTCATCAGTACTGTGACAGTAGAAGGATTAGTTGAAGAATAGTACCTCTTTATACTGTATGGTTTGGTACAGAGACAGATCCATCCTCTGAAATGACAGTGTGAGGATTTGCTAGTTGCCATTGCATCCATGTAATAGACAACTCAGGTCACATCTATACACAAATGTACTGAAGGGTGTATGTGTGTTACTGTTTAAGGGTCAGTGTCTGTAAAAAGTGCATCTTAATCTCTGCTTCTAAAATTAAATAAAATTCAACTGTTCATTCCCAATGGAATGGAATAGAATGTATGACAACCTGAGACATATAATGTCTAAACACTTTAATGTAATCTGCAGTAATTCCCTGAACTTGAACCATACCCCCCCAGTCAAAGTGAAAAAAAAACTCTTCTGCTCTGAAGCAATGAGCTTGTTACAGTAAACGCTGTTATGAAAATATTCTCTGTGACATTTGTGCCATCATTGTCAATAACATATTTTGTAATGTGCATGCAAGTTTTTTTGAGTTAAAAACTATATAGCTGCTCTTTTTCTCTGAAGTAAAAAGTGTATATAAAAGAAGTCTATGTAGATATTCTTTTTTGAAGCAATGAAGTGTATGCAGATTCTCTTTTTTCTGTGTGTGTGTGTGTGTGTGTGTGTGTGTGTGTGTGTGTGTGTGTGTGTGTGTGAGAGAGAGAGAGAGAGTGTGTACTCAGATGTATATTTTTCATCTGAGATGCTCTCTGACCTGTATGGAGATTACTTGAAAATGAGTAAGCTGACAATTTTGACTGAACAGGAGACTGGTATTCAGATAAATACATTAAAAATTAAGCATATGAGATCTTGGAGACATAGATTGGAAGGAAAATATTTAATACAGCATAAAGCGAATGAAACTGCAGATTCATTTAAGGACCTGGTTATATGGGTAAATCCAGTGCTCAGTGTGATCTAAACTGTGGCAACTGCTTGTTACATTAGTAGTAAACAATTAGCTGCAATTTAAAAGAGAAATGTTTTTTTAAACCACAACCTCAGCACTGTAGCACTCCATGCAGGATATAAACTGTAGCAATTGCTTGCTGCATTTGCAGGAAGCAGTGTGCTACAATTTAAAAGAAAATAAAGATTTTTTAACTAAAATCTGAATGCCATAGTGCTCTGTGCAGGGTATATATTTTTTTTATTTTACTTTTTTTACAAAATGAGCGAAGGAGGATTAGGGTACAGAAATGAGACATGATTAGCTGAGGCAGGTGGGAAGGTGTGTGTGTGTGTGTGTGTGTGTGTGTGTGTGTGTGTGTGTGTGTGTGTGTGTGGCATGTATCTCCCCAATTGGTTGGTGTGTCAGAAGAAGGAGTGGCTTTTTTGTCTTCAGTTGAAGAGCTGAGGAGGTGAGGTACTAGTCTGTGGTATCAGTACCATTTTTGTTACACACCTGCACAGACAATATACTCCAATACTACAAGCAATCTCCTAAAGCCAGGTACAAAGACCACCCCTACCCTTTTCCCCATGAAACTAATGCCGCCACATTATGTAGGTTCAATGAGGACTTTCAATGCAAATATACCTCCTATCATCTCAATCCGCAGTACTAATCAGATAAACAACTTTTCATTTAAACCAGTCCCAAGTACTAGAATAAAGATGTACTTGAATAAATTAAAACCAACTACATTAGGGCAGATGGAAACAGATAAACTCAGTCTCCATACTGACAGATCTTTACAAAAATCTCATGATAATAACTAATTCTCCAAACCAATGTACCAAAAAATACTGTTAATAGATAATTTATCATATATAGCTTGTTGTTCATTATGCCTTGCATTTTATATGGGAAAAACTGAATGAGTGCTGAAAACTAGAACATACCAACATAATTAGGCAATAAAGTTAATACACTCAAATAATGTCAAGTGTAAACAAGCCAAGATATGTTATAATATTAACAGATTTCCTTTTTTTTTTTTTTTGGAAAAAGTCCATTAATTCTAAAGTGGGGAATTGTAGAGTACAGGGTGCTATATTAGCTGCACCTTTTAAATGCTGGACATCCACCAGTTATTAACAATGAATTATCTAATAACAGCTAACCTTTGAAATGATATTAATTAATAGTCGTGCTTTGCCCTCTATCTGGCTGCTGCGCTCCCTGCCCATGTGCTTGACCTACACCTGTGACCCAGTACATCCCTGTACTAAATCACCAGACTTCACCCCACTGGAAGCCTCAGCAAATGTGTCCGAACTAGGACTTCACCTATCAGCTCTCTGAGAAACCAGCCAATTATAGGACAGTGAAACCTGTGACACAGTACATCCCTGTACTAAATCACCAGACTTCACCCCACTGGAAGCTTCAGGAAATTTGTCCAAACTAGGACTTCAACTATCAGCTCCCTGAGAAACCAGCCTATTATAAGACAGTGAAAGTATGTGCTGCAAAAGATACTAGAACGTTGAGATAATCCTAATATTTAATGACTCTGCTAGGTTAGGCAAGTTTCCCATGCAGGACAGCCAGCAGCCAATTAACCACCCTACTTATTCTCTGCTCTTTTCAACAAACCCTTACATCCAGCCTACCACTCTCTTATAATTCGTAGCCTACCCCCTCTCTCCCATAGCCTGCTACCCTTGCAAGTGTATCATTGATGCTATTTAAGTGACTAGCCACTAGGTAGCGCCTTACCTTAAGCTCTCTGCATATCAGTTCCTACACCTATTGATTTGCCATACCTCCCCATCCCGTTTTCTCAGTTTTTGCTTCTCACTGACTCACTCTTTTACCTCTCACACTGTCCTGGGCTCTCTTTAAACACTTTCTACTCAATTGTTACCCTTACTCACCTCTTGATAGCCTTATAACTCACTTCTACACTCTCTCACTTTGAGACATACCTGCAGAATTCACCTACTTAACAGATTGTCTTCCTTGAAAGTCGACTCTCTTTCCTCTACCTGGTTGGTCTTGCCCCTACTGCTTCCTGAACCCCTGGTATCTTTCATCTCTCTCGGCAGCTCTTATTTAACAGTAGCCTCACCTCACCTTGACTATGCTCTGGCTGCATTTTCCATCCCCCACTTACTGCTGTAACTAAACCTCTAATCTCCTCCCCTTTCACTTACCCCTCCAACCTGATCCCAAACCTAACACTACTTATCTCGTGAACGCTGCCTCTCACCTGTTTTGCTGGTTACACCCCTCCCCCATGTCCTCCTGTAACTTATAAATATACCCCATACTTGAAGAGGCCATCTTTCCTCTCCTGCCCTCTAACTGGCTGCTGCGCTCCCTGCTCGTGTGCTTGACCTACAGTGAGTTTTTTCTTATATGATATTGTGTATGACTTTTTATTTGTTATTGTGAATTTACTGCCTTTTACCTATAACTGACTGCTGCTAAACTTTTTTTTTTCTGAGTCCACCACCCTTCCTGCACTCACTCGTTACTTGATAGCGTTTTGCACATAGAATTTTAACTGGCGACTCTATTTCTGCTTGCTTAGATATAATTTTACTCATCTTAACTTTCCTACTGCCTGCTGAGTTATTATTTGATCACATTTAGTGAGCGCGTTCCAAATACTCCTTTTATGATTATTTAGTTTCATTATATCTATTTTTATGCTTTATCTAATTGCCTGCTGAGTTAGATAATTGACCATGTTTTAGCTCTCGCAACAAACACTCAATCCCATATAGCTTTGTACATGTGGTTTTGTTAATAGAGGTAAAGCTAGTGTAGAAGCATAATTACTTGCTTACTGCCTTTTGGAATACAGCGTTGTTTAACGTTTATATTACTAAAAGTCAGGCTAATAGAATCGCATTTTTAACTTGTTTAGTCCCTTAGACCTTATTTAAAGTGTTGTCTTGTTGTAAAATGTTTTAAGCTCTTGCTACAACCACTTAATTCCATACAGCGTTGTGCATGCGATAATGTTACAAGATGTTATGGAAGTGTAGAAGCATATTTACTTGTTTATCACCTTTGGAATACAGCGTTGTGCATGCGATCATATTACTAAAGGTCAGGCTAGTTTAATCGCATACTTTACTTGTTTAATCCCCTTAGAACTTTTTTAAAAGCTCTCTTGACACAAACACTGTGTTTCGCTGCATAGCTCTATGCTAAGCAACGGAATATATCCGTTTACTCTTGCTTGCTTGAATGCAGCTACCCCTGTTTACATTTTAACTTCCTGAGATACATATACTTGTTAACATCTTCTGCTACTAGAGGAAAGGCAAGTGCAGAAGTATATTTACTTGTTTATCACCTTTGGAATACAGCGTTGTGCATGCGATCATATTACTAAAGGTCAGGCTAGTTTGATCGCATACTTTACTTGTTTAATCCCCTTAGAACTTTTTTAAAAAGCTCTCTTAACACAAACACTGTGTTTCGCTGCATAGCTCTATGCTAAGCAATGGAATATATCCGTTTACTCTTGCTTGCTTGAACGCAGCTACCCCTGTTTACATTTTAACTTCCTGAGATACATATACTTGTTAACATCTTCTGCTACTAAAGGAAAGGCAAGTGCAGAAGTATATTTACTTGTTTATTGCCTTTGGAATACAGCGATGTGCATATGATGATGTTACTAAAGGTCAGACTTGTATAAATGCATTCTTTACCTGTTTAATTGCCCTTTAGAACTTTTAAAAGCTCTCGAGACAAAGCTGGTGTCTCGCAGTATAGCTCTCCACTAAACAACGGATTACATCAGTATACCCTTGCTCGCTTCTACATAGCTAGTTCTGTTACCTTAACAGCTATCTGTAAAGCTACTGGTTTTGCCTGCTTGCTACATTAGTAGTAAACAATTTGCTGCAGTTTAAAAGAGAAATGCTTTTTTAAACCACAACCTCAGCACTGTAGCACTCCATGCAGGATATAAACTACAGCAAGCAGTTTGCTACAATTTAAAAGAAAAAAAAGATTTTTTTTAACTAAAGTCTGAATGCCATAGTGCTCTAAGCAGGGTATAATTTTTTTTTTTTATTTTATTTTTTTTACAAAATGAGAGAAGGAGGATTAGGGTACCGAAATGAGTCATGATTAGCTGAGGCAGGTGGGAAGGTGTGTGTGTGTGTGTGTGTGTGTGTGTGTGTGTGTGTGTGTGTGTGTGTGTGTGTGTGTGTGTGTGTGTGTGTGTGTGTGTGTGTGTGGCATGTATCTCCCCAACTGGTTGGTGTGTCAGAAGAAGGAGTGGCTTTTTTTGCTCCTCAGTTGAAGAGCTGAGGAGGTGAGGTACTAGTCTGTGGTATCAGTATGAGGCACTCCATTTTTGTTACACAACTGCACAGACAACATACTCCAATACTACAAGCAATCTCCTAAAGCCAGGTACCAAGACCACCCATACCCTCTTCCCCATGAAACTAATGCCGCCACATTATGTAGGTTCAATGAGGACTTCAGATGCAAATATACCTCCTCTCATCTCAATCCGCAGTACTAATCAGATAAATGATTTTTCATTTAAACCAGTCCCAAGTACTAGAATAAAGATGTACTTGAGTAAATTAAAACCAACTACATTAGGGCAGATGGAAACAGATAAACTCAGTCTCCATACTGACAGATCCTTACAAAAATCTCATGGTAATAACTAATTCTCCAAACCAATGTACCAATCGCTAAAGAAAATACTGTTAATAGATAATTTATCATATATAGCTTGGTGTTCATTGTGCCTTGCATTTTATATGGAAAAAACTGATAATGTCTTGTGTAAACATGCTAAGATATGTTATAATATTAACAGATTTCCTTTTTTTTTTTTTGGAAAAAGTCCATTAATTCTAAAGTGGGGAATTTGTAGAGTACAGGGTGCTATATTAGCTGTTCCTTTTAAATGCTGGACATCCACCAGATATTTACAATGAATTATCTAATAACAGCTAACCTTTGAAATGATATTAATTAATAGTCGTGCTTTGCCCTCTATCTGGCTGCTGCGCTCCCTGCCCATGTGCTTGACCTACACCTGTGACCCAGTACATCCTTGTACTAAATCACCAGACTTCACCCCACTGGAAGCCTCAGCAAATGTGTCCGAACTAGGACTTCACCTATCAGCTCTCTGAGAAACCAGCCAATTATAGGACAGTGAAACCTGTGACACAGTACATCCCTGTACTAAATCACCAGACTTCACCCCACTGGAAGCCTCAGCAAATTTGTCTGAACTAGGACTTCACCTATCAGCTCCCTGAGAAACCAGCCTATTATAAGACAGTGAAAGTATGTGCTGCAACAGATACTAGAACATTGAGCTAATCCTAATATTTAATGACTATGCTAGGTTAGACAAGTTTCCCATGCAGGACAGCCAGCAGCCAATTAACCACCCCACTTATTCTCTGCTCTTTTCAACAAACCCTTACATCCAGCCTACCACTCTCTTATAATTCGTAGCCTACCTACTCTCTCCCTTAGCCTGCTACCCTTGCAAGTGTATCATTGATGCTATTTAAGTGACTAACCACTAGGTAGCGCCTTACCATAAGCTCTCTGCATATCAGTTCCTACACCTATTGGTTTGCCATACCTCCCCATCCCGTTTTCTCAGTTTTTGCTTCTCAATGACTCACTCTTTTACCTCTCACACTGTCCTGGGCTCTCTTTAAACACTTTCTACTCAATTGTTACCCTTACTCACCTCTTGATAGCCTTATAACTCACTTCTACACTCTCTCACTTTGAGACTTACCTGCAGAATTCACCTACTTAACAGATTGTCTTCCTTGAAAGTCCACTCTCTTGCCTCTACCTGGTTGTTCTTGTCCCTACTGCTTCCTGAACCCCTGGTATCTTTCATCTCTCTCGGCAGCTCTTAATTAACTGTAGCCTCACCTCACCTTGACTATGCTCTGGCTGCATTTTCCATCCCCCACTTACTCCTGTAACTAAACCTCTAATCTCCTCCCCTTTCACTTACCCCTCCAACCTGATCCCAGACCTAACACTGCTTATCTCATGACTGCTGCCTCTCACCTGTTTTGATGGTTACACCTCTCCCCCATGTCCTCCTGTAACTTATAAATATACCTCATACTCGAGGAGGCCATCTTTCCTCTCCAGCCCTCTATCTGGCTGCTGCGCTCCCTGCTCGTGTGCTTGACCTACAGTGAGTTTACTATATGTTTTTTCTTATATGGTATTGTGTATGACTGTTTATTTGTTAATGTGTATTTACTTCCTTTTACCTATAACTGACTGCTGCTAAACATTTCTTTTTCTGAGTCCACCACCCATCCTGCACTCACTCGCTACTTGATAGCGTTTTGCCAGTGGAATTTTATCTGGCGAACCTATTTCTGCTTGCTTAGATATAATTTTACTAGTCTTAAGTTTCCTACTGCCTGCTAAGTTATTATTTGATCACATTTAGTGAGCGCGCTGCAAATACTCCTTTTATGATTATTTAGTTTCATTATATCTATTTTTATGCTTTATCTAATTGCCTGCTGAGTTAGATAATTGACCATGTTTTAGCTCTCACAACAAACGTTCAATCCCATACAGCATTGTACATGCAGTTTTGTTAATAGAGGTAAAGCTAGTGTAGAAGCATAATTACTTGCTTACTGCCTTTTGGAATACAGCGTTGTTTAACATTTATATTACTAAAAGTCAGGCTAATAGAATCGCATTTTTAACTTGTTTATTCCCTTAGACCTTTTTTAAAGTGTTGTCTTGTTGTAAAATGTTTTAAGTTCTCGCTACAACCGCTTAATTCCATACAGCGTTGTGCATACGATAATGTTACAAGATGTTATGGAAGTGTAGAAGCATATTTACTTGCTCATCTCCTTTGGAATACAGCGTTGTGCATGCAATCATATTACTAAAGGTCAGGCTAGTTTGATCGCATACTTTACTTGTTTAATCCCCTTAGAACTTTTTTAAAAAGCTCTCTTAACACAAACAGTGTCTCACTGCAAAGCTCTATGCTAAGCAATGGAATATATCCATTTACTCTTGCTTGCTTGAATGCAGCTACCCCTGTTTACATTTTAACTTCCTGAGATACATATACTTGTTGACATCTTCTGCTACTAGAGGAAAGGCAAGTGCAGAAGTATATTTACTTGTTTATCACCTTTGGAATACAGCGATGTGCATGCGATCATATTACTAAAGGTCAGGCTAGTTTGATCGCATACTTTACTTGTTTAATCCCCTTAGAACTTTTTTTAAAAATTTCTCTTAACACAAACACTGTGTTTCGCTGCATAGCTCTATGCTAAGCAATGGAATATATCCGTTTACTCTTGTTTGCTTGAACGCACCTACCCCTGTTTACATTTTAACTTCCTGAGATACATATACTTGTTAACATCTTCTGCTACTAGAGGAAAGGCAAGTGCAGAAGTATATTTACTTGTTTATTGCCTTTGGAATACAGCGATGTGCATATGATGATGTTACTAAAGGTCAGACTAGTATAAACGCATTCTTTACCTGTTTAATTGCCCTTTAGAACTTTTAAAAGCTCTTGAGACAAAGCTGGTGTCTCGCAGTATAGCTCTCCACTAAACAACGGATTACATCAGTATTCTCTTGCTCGCTTCTACATAGCTAGTTCTGTTACCTTAACAGCTATCTGTAAAGCTACTGGTTTTGCCTGGTTTCTTTTTAGAATGCTTTTTGGAGACAAATAGGGTGTTTACCTGATTTGTGCTCTGAAAATCAACATATGTTAACCTGTTATAACAACATTGTGTCTGAGTCCTGAAAGATTGTTGTTGATACAATTTTACTTTAACTACTACTGTTGTACATATTTCTAAAGGAATAGCGTATGTAGTTCTTTCCATCCTAGCTACCTGTTTGTAATTTTGTAAGTGTTCTCAGAATCTTAGTCGTACCTGCATTCTTCTGTACTCTTTAGGCGTTTCAATATTATCAAATGGTTTTTGATGTTTAATGTGGCAATCTCATGTAACTGTGTGTAATTACGATTCTTTTCTTTGCTTTCTATTACTAATATTGTTTACCTCACTACCTTTTTCTTCTCCTTCATTTACCAGCCTGTGACCCAGTACATCCCTGTACTAAATCACCAGACTTCACCCCACTGGAAGCCTCAGCAAATTTGTCCGAACTAGGACTTCACCTATCAGCTCCCTGAGAAACAAGCCTATTATAAGATAGTGAAAGTATGTGCTGCAAAAAATGCTAGAACATTGAGCTAATCCTAATGTTTAATGACTCTGCTAGCTTAGACAAGTTTCCCATGCAGGACAGCCAGTAGCCAATTAACCACCCCACTTATTCTCTGCTCTTTTCAACAAACCCTTACATCCAGCCTACCACTCTCTTATAATTCGTAGCCTACCCCCTCTCTCCCTTAGCCTGCTACCCTTGCAAGTGTATCATTGATGCTATTTAAGTGAATAGCCACTAGGTGGTGCCTTACCATAAGCTGTCTGCATATCAGTTCCTACACCTATTGGTTTGCCATACCTTCCCATCCCGTTTTCTCAGTTTTTGCTTCTCACTGACTCACTCTTTTACCTCTCACACTGTACTGGGCTCTCTTTAAATACGTTCTACTCAATTGTTACCCTTACTCACCTCTTGATAGCCTTATAACTCACTTCTACACTCTCTCACTTTGAGACTTACTTGCAGAATTCACCTACTTAACAGATTGTCTTCCTTGAAAGTCCACTCTCTTGCCTCTACCCGCTTTGTTTGCCCTGCAGGCTCACTCTGCTCCCCTACCCTGCCCCCAATTCCCACACGCCCCACTGGTCCTTCATTTATTCCTCTTGAAGACACACCCCCATTTCAAATACTCCAATCACACCCATCACATCATTACCACACCCAGTCTCACGTTCTCACAACTCACACACTGATACCTCACCTCTCTCCCACCTTAGTAATAAGTACCTCCTACTGGCTCACCTCCTAACATACCCTATAAAACCTCCCCCCAACTGTAAACTCTTACCTCTCTAACAATATTAAGTTCTACCCAATTATGCCCTTCCAATTACGACTATTAATACTGATCTCTCTCATACCAGCTCTAACTACTACCTATCTTCTAACATCCTTTGAACAACCCTTCCACTATACCCTCCTCATCCCTTCCAAACACACTTTAACACCTACTCTAACAAAATTTCCCAACTTCCTAACTGGCATTTCTAATCCCAGCTACCTACTAGCTAAATTTCACAGACTAGTTCACATCAACTATAGCAACCTAAACACTAAACAAACATTTAACTATTACTGTAAGCCCCTCCAACCTAAGTACTTTATATTTCTCCACTCCTTAATGGATGGGGACATTCATCCAAATCCTGGCCCAACATCCATCACTGCCACTACAAACTGTTCCCAAGGCAAAACTACCACTTTACCTCTGATCGATCTATCTAATTCACTCTCCATTGCTCATCTTAACATACGTAGCATATGCAATAAAATCCCTCAAATTCATGCCCTTCTAGATGTCCACCAATTTGATATCCATTGCTTATCAGAAACATGGTTAAAACCCACAATAAAAGATAATGAAATCACCCCTCCAGGATACAGTATCATTCGGCTAGATCACAAATCAAAAAAAGGAGGAGGAGTAGCAATTCTCTATAAAGCACACACACAACTTAGCACTGTAAATCTTAACCTATCATTAAACAACAGTGCTGAAATAATTATCTCCAAATTCCAGCTTAACAGACATAAAGCCATAAACATAATCTGCGTGTATCTTCCCTCAGGTAACAACATCTGTATAGTTGAACATATCCTAAATTTTCTCTCTTCTAATCTCCCACAGGAAACCATAGTCCTAGGAGACTTTAATATTGATTGGAATTCATGTAGCAGTACAAAACCTACCAACCATATTAACCTTTATGGTTTCTCACAAGCTATTAACTCCCCCACCAGAATTAATAGACTCAACAATAAAGAAAGCACCTTGGATTGGATTCTTACTAACAGTCCTCACCAAACATTTACAACAGGAACTCTCCCAGATGACCTTAGTGACCACTTGCTAATATACATAATCAGACATAAAACCAACCCAACTTTCCCTAATACTTTTAGAACAGTTTGCACCAAAAAGCATTTTAACCCTGAGCTGTTCCAAACAGAACTTAAACAATGTAATTGGTCACCATTAAGATCCCTCCCTATAAATAAAGCAGTTAAATACTTTAACTCCACTTTCCTAACAATCCTGGACCATCACGCCCCAATACGTTGTACTAGAAATAAAGCTAAATCTGCACCTTGGCTCTCAAACAAAACTAGGCAACTAATCCTTCACATAAATAAATCCTGGGCAAAATGGCGAACTACTAAGAATTCTACAGATCACCTAGCCTATAGACAACAAAGAAATAATACAAAAAAAACCATCCTACTAGACAAAAAGTGCCACTATCTCCAGCTACAACAATCCTCCCTCAAGGAACCACAAAAGTTTTGGACTAGTATTAACAAAGTTCTTTATCCAGGTGAAGCTATTACCCCCAACCCTTCAGGGTCTAACCCTGAAAATTTAACAGAAACAGCTAATGCCTTTAATTCTTTCTTTATCAATACTATCCAAATGTTGGCTAGCTACCTATCCCCTGATATCTCTAAACTGCAAACTCCCACTACCAAACCACCCCCAGCATTTAATTTTGAACCAGTGCCTACATCTTATATCTGCTCCCTACTCCAAAAGCTAAAACCAACTACCCCCTCAGCTGACAAACTCCCAGCTGAATTCCTGCAAAAAGCAGCTAAAGCCATAGCTTATCCCATCTCCACACTGATAAATAGAACTATAAATGAAGGTATTATCCCATCCATCTGGAAAATTTCTCATATCATCCCACTACATAAAGGTGGTAGCTCCAATGACATGTCCAACTTTCGTCCAATAGCTATACTCTCCCCACTTGCAAAAATAATGGAAAAGTGCGTCCACAAACAGTTACTTAACCATCTTCTCCATCACAACCTACTAGCTAATTGTCAACATGGATTTAGACCATTTCACAGTACCACTACTGCCTTGCTTTCCTTCACAAACTGTATCAACAAAAATATTCTTTCCTCTGCAGTCTTTGTCAATTTATCAAAAGCTTTTGACATGGTTAATCACCAAATCCTTCTACATATTCTGAAGTCCCTATCACTTGACCCACTATCTATGAAATGGTTCACATCCTACCTCATAAACAGACAGCAGGCTGTACTCTGGAAAAATAAACTATCTAATCACCTTCCTATCTCACTAGGTGTCCCACAGGGCTCCAATTTAGGCCCTCTCTTTTTTTCCATTTATATCAATGACCTCCACTTAGCCATTCCACTCACCACATGCATTCAATATGCAGACGACTCTACTATAGTCTGTTCAGCCACCTCCCAGGCCAAACTCCAGTCTCTTACACAAAAAGTTTTCAATAAGGTAGAACACTGGTTCTCTAACCACTGCCTACTACTAAACCCCCCCAAAACTAAACTTTTACTCTTTACACCAACCCAAAAGTCTACCCCTTTACACTTCACTCTCACATCAAATAATGGCACTCTTATTTCTTCTGACCCAACCACTAAACTATCAGGAATTACAATTGACAATAATCTCAACTTTGATATCCACATAAATACCACGGTAAAATCAGTTAACAGAAAATTAGGATCCCTCTACAGAATAAAACCCTTTCGTATACCAGTAGCTAGGACTGCTATAGCTAGAACTCACTTATTCTCAACCCTTCTTTATGCCTCTCCCATTTACACTAACCTCTCAAAAAATAACCTCAACAAACTAGCTATATCCTATAATAACATTGCCAGGTTCGCTACAGGCTCTCCTTTTAGAACTCATCACTGTCTAAATCTGAAACAACTAGGCTGGTTAGAATTACTGAATCAGATTCAATTTCATCAACTTACAAAACACATAAGACCCTTTATCAACCCAGCAACACTCTCATACTCTCCAGATTTATTATACCATATAACAATCTCAAAAAACTACGCTACTCAAACAAAATGCTTATGAATACTACTAAATCTAAAAACTTAGCAGGCGACTCCTTGTTCTCTAACTCTGTTGAAAAAGTATGGAATCAACTATCACCTGACCTTACATCTCAGACCTCTCTCCCACTTTTGAAAAGAAATCTAAAGCTTTATTTCAATAACCACTGGTTATGCTCCTGTACCAACCCTGACTAGCATTTCTCTTGACTCTAATCTTCTACCTTCATCTATTATAACCTTCTTAAAATGCTTCTATATCCTTTAGTCTTGCATAGAAATTTAATGTTTACAATTATACTATAACTTCTCTAGTATACTACCCTTCTAAGATTTGTTTATCCTATAATTAGTATGAGTAGCTCAACTTCTAAAAAAAAATAAATAAATAAATAAAAAAAAATAAAAAATATATATAAATATATATATATATATATATATATATATATATATATATATATATATATATATTTACATTTTTTAACAATTTCTTTAGCTAAGGTTTTATATTATAATTACTGCTGTGTAAAACTGTTATGTTATATCCACTATTAATTTTGTAGGTTTTCCTGGAGCTTTTCTCCCCGGGCCTCTACTGAAAATGGACATATATCCAGTTAGACTAGCCCGGCCAACAAATGTAAAATAAATAATAAATAAATAAACATAATAATATAAAAGTTTTTTATGTTCCATTATTTTATGATTGGATGTTATTATCACATGATGTGTTATTTGTTTATTTAAGTAAGGGGAAGATGTGTTTGTGGTTCTAATAATAATAAAATATTTTTTTAGTTATCTCAACAGCCGTACAGAATTTATCAAATGGCAAGACTCTGACTCTACTCACTGGCAAATACAAACAGAAGTTTCATATGGGTCAAAACAGGAGCCCGTTCTTTTCAAACATTCATAAATGACATACACAATGTAGCAGAACATGCAACAAACATTCAATATGCTGATGACTCAGCTCTTACTTGCTCACCCTCAGCACTGTCCCAACTCCAAACACTCTATAGAGACATGGTTAGAACAATCCCAATAGCTCGTGAATCCTCTTAAAAAATCAAAATAAAATACATTTACCTCCAGTAACCACCCACCAACTAGAAAAACATTAAATATAGTCTCATCTAATAACACCAAAATAGAATCACTCAACCATGCCAGGTGATTAGGTGTCATTATACATGATCAGCTTAATTTGATTACACAACCATTCTGATTAGATTTCTGTCCCTGCTTGACACTGATATGATTCTTCTAAACTAAGCAGGGAAGTCATCTTAGATTTATTTTCCAAATTTTATAACTTTCACTATGTTTGAATCTTGTTAGGTTAGCAAAATACGTTTGCAATCCTCCAAATGCAGATCTATATATGTAATAATTTTCTGGAACGCCCATACCTCCTTCAGATCGGGGAATATGTAATCTTGGTATACACTGATTTTTTTCATAAACCATTTGATAAGCATGAACTACTTTTCTTGTCTTCTTATCCAACTGATCCCATACCTTTTGTGGTCAATCAGTCACCCCAAAACTGTAAGTTGGAACAGGAAGAACAGATTGATGTATAGCTTGGACTTGGTTCCTAGATGTCAGGGGTGTTTTCAGTATTAATTTTAGTTTTCCAAAGTATAAGTTCTCTTTGCATTTGTTCATGTTTTATTGTTGATCCTTTATCATTTCTTAAATATTTATACACTCCCTCTTGTTCAAGTTCCTTTACATCACATTTCTGTCTCAGGCTAATATTTTCTTAATGCTGCAGCTCTCCTGCTTTACAGATTGCTTTTGTACATTTATCAAGACCAAATAACATTCTTATATCATATGAGAGAGTTTTGACCATTTGCAGTTGTGCTTTAAGTTTCTCAGCTAATAAACCATGCCGTTTGAAATCATCCACCGAACAAAGATATGACGTCTTTACACTTTCTAGTTTTCTGGAATCCAGATTGTAACTATTTCTTAATCTGTTAAGCAGATAGCTTAATAGGTTAAAGGCAAGATGAAAGAAAAGTAGTGACAAAGAGTCACCCTGGAATATACCCTATGAATTGTATCCCTGGGGATAATAAATAGTCCCTTATCACTGCTTAGCTGCAGAGTAGTTTGCCACTGTTTCATGGTCACTATAATGTAATCGATGAATGTAGGGGGTAGCCTATACATCTGTAAGCACTCCTTTATCCATTAATGAGGGATGCTGTCAAATGCTTTTTTTTAGTTTATCCATGTCCTACTTAGATTCTTCCCCCCTTTTGCAATTCTTCATTATGACTTTATTTAACAACAAATGATCCTTTGTTTCACATAAATTTCTTTTATTACCCTTTTGTTCTACTGCCATGATTGTGCTTTGTTCTAAATGACTATAAATTATGTTAGCATCAATTCCAGTATATAGTTTATACATCGTTAGATGGCAAGGTATTGGTCTGTAGTTTTTAGGATAACTTGCAGGTTCGCTCTTAAGCAGGAGTATAATTTTTCCTGCAATTAACCAGGTCAGTGTCTGTTCGAGATGTGCATATAAATAGTTCTTACTCATGGCTAAATCTACATATAAGGATGTTTATACTTTTAGCCGAAGTTAGGTAATGTGCTGTTTTCCATTTAGGAGCTTTTCTTAATTTTGTTTTCATTTTTCTAGCTGTTACTCCACCCTATTTCATATGCTGTACATTTGAACTTCTTACTGTTTCTTTTATTTCTTCTGTCCATTCCACACATTTGCTATGCTCAGTAGGGTTGTAATACATATACTTCTCCAAAACATGCCTTTTTCTTCTTTCTGTTGGTGGTATTTGTATTCCTTTTGCCTTGTTTCCTAAAAACTTTTTTGGATCATCAGTGAATTGCTTATGTTGTACTTTCCCTTTATATTTATCTGTGTATCTTTTAAGTTTTTCTGCCTGTGCTGGTATGTTTAATTTATTATCTTAAGTGGTGTACAATATAGCTTGGACAGTGTTGATACTGCACATTGCTTTTATCACATCTTTCTAAGTATTTTTGTTGACCGGTTCTCTCTTCTGTACTCTTCTAACAGTGACACTTCTTACCTTAATTGTTTTATAGTTTTGTGTATTCAATACTTGCATGATGACATTTGATTTCTTCCCTTCCATTCCCTTATTGCCCTGTGTTTGCTGTGGTAAGACATTATCTGTTATTGATGTAGCAGTATAGTAATATATCCTATTTACTTCTGTTATATCACATGAATTTCATTTCTGTTGATAGCTTTGATTACTTTGTTTGTTTGTTTGTTTGTTTATCAAACTTCTAAATTTTGTGTTTTTTGACTTTCTGTATTCAATTTATTTCATTGCTCTTAGTATATCTATCCATCTCTCAATTAAATCAAGCAACTCTTCCCTTAGATAAAGTTCTTCTAAACTGAGGGCACATTCTTTGCTCTCCATTTTCTGTGGGCATTCTACAGAAAGTTCCAGAACATTTTTCTATGACATATTCTCTTCTGCTGCACCCTGCATCATCCATTGCTCTTTCATATGGAGACTTACTAGCCTATCACTTCCCAACATTGACTGTGTCAGAGTTGCCATAGTTTCCTGTTCCTTGCCTTGCTGTGCAACAACACCTAAACTTTTGTACTGGATTCCTGCTGAAAACACGAGAGTATCTCCATGTGGCAAGTCACCATAGGCATCTCATTCCAAGTTTCTCTCTTTAATTTGGGGACTCATTGTTCCATCATGCTGTTAATTTAGCAGAATTAGATTTATAATACTAATAATTTCACATGTAATCCATACCTTCAGTTTATATTTCTTTTAACTTCTCCATTACTAATAGTCTTTTCTACTTTCCCCATTTGTTTTCTTATTTTTTTGTATTGCAATTTTTTTAATATCCAGATGACTTTGCCTATAATCCTCTTCAAATATCTTTGGCACTGCTTTTTTTTGCATTGATTAGTAATATTGCATCATATTAAATCTTTTTTTCTTTCCTGTGTCCATATTTCTTCTTCAGAAGCCTGCTGTTCCAACTGTTTATCCTAATTCTGGGGACTCGATCATGCTATGATGTTACCAGAGCTGGATTTTCAACACTGAATCTCTCACTTTGCACGTATTCCATAACTTCATCTTCTGTTTGTTTAACTTCTACTTTATGAATCTTCTGATCTACGGTCCTCCTTTATGATCTTATTTTCTGTATTGTGAGTTTTTTCTATATCTGGATGCTTTTGCCAATTTCTCTTCAAATATCTTTAGTGATGCTTTTATTTGTATTGATTAGTTTGTCTTTCCCCTTTGCATAAATATTGCACAATGTCAGATTTCTCTTTCTTTCCCATGTTTTTTTTTTCTTTTTTATACTTTTCAAAAATCTCTGGATTTTGTTCTTTATATTTTTGCACGTCCTCATTTGTTTTTCCAAATAACCTAAGGTTTCTTGGTCTATATAATGTTTCCATGTATCTGTTAAATAAATGAACATAAATTTGCAATTGAAGCTTTTGATAGTTTTTCCTTGTGCAAGTAGTTCTCTTTCCTTTAATTTCTCTCTTAAATCTTTTTTAAATATCTTTCATCTGGAAATTCAGGGCTTCTTGCATAATAATAACAAGTGTACTTTTATGCCCACAATATTCCATTCAGTCATCTTTAGGCCTGTAAGTATTTAGTAGTTTTTGTGGACTACTGTTTCTTTCTACAACAGGGGGTCATCCTCCACCTGCACCTGGCCTAACCCCATTATAGGAATGTTTCCATGCCTTTTGGATTCTACACTGTCATTTTTAAAAGTCCTGGCACCAGTGCACCTATCAGGATTGGACACTTTTTTATCCACGGACTTGTGCACGCAGCTGTCTTTTTCATTTTTAACCTACTGCTGTCCATGATATATGCTATATAAAATAAAGTCTATTTTGTCTTTTGAAAGTGTTGTCTTGGTGAGATTTTGAAAAAACTGGGTCCACCTCGTGAAGGTACTAATCAAGACTTGAGGATGATTTCAGTTCCAGCAGTACTACTCTCCTTTGCCTGCTGATTTCATCATCTCTCCATTCAGACTAATCTAGCTTTGTAGGAGAACTGACACTGCAGGAAATTTAATTGAAAATCAAAACTGCTCATGAACAGATGGAGCAATTCCTTCCCTTCAGTCATCTGGCAGGTAATAGAAACATCATTCCTTGACAACTTTTAAAATCTGAAGTAGCTACATTTTAAGTCTAGATCTACTCTTCGACTTGACTCAATACTTTAAATTGAGATACTCTAATTACTGCTATCCTTTAAAAAACATTTAGTTACCAGGCACTCTCCTTATTCCTTATGGAGTCAAGATGGCATGATGCTAAGCAGATCTAATTACAAGTTAACTAACAGAAAGATCTTTCACCAAAATAGCTCCATCTATATGGGATAACATTCTATGATGCATTAAAATAATATCTGACATCCCATTTTAGAGCTTCACTGTATTGACAATCTTATAGAACCTTACACGTGCTCTTACTTATGAGACCATAGCTAATAATCTACAATTTAATTTTTAATTTAATCTGCTGCAATGTATCCATGTGTAGAGAATGCATACCATCACCTTATTCTACTGATTGGCAATTACTACATGTAAATATGTCCATAATCATTTAATTACATAAATCTATTCTTTCTATTTTTAGTTGTCATATTTTGCCCTCCATTATGGAAACATCATACCTCATTATGACTTTATTTTAGCTGTTTTGTAGAAACATCCCCATGATATCATTACCTGTTTCAGTGTTCACTTTGTTATGCTTGCTTTTATATGTGTCTGCAGTTCATTTTTCAGTCTGTCTTGTGTGTGTTCATAAATGCATCTTTAAAGATATCTGCTTGTTTGTTTGTTTATTTATTTATTTATTTATATGCATTATGACGGCCTGATTGCCTAGGATAGATCTGAAAAGGGTATTTGAAACATTCAGCCACCCAGTTAACAACTGTGAAAAAAAAATGATGAAAAAAAAAAAATAAAAACATTCCAGTTTTATGCATGTATTTTTTATCTCTGTAGAGTAGAACATCACCTCTCGCCTGAACTATTTAGGAGCTTGATGTTCCTGATATTCCAAAAGCAACTTTTTTGTGTTGCTCTTAATGCTGTTATTTGGATTTTGAATGAAAACTAGCTTTTTCAGTTTCAGTAATGCTGATGGCCAGGTTGAACTGTAATGCAACTCAATTTCTGCTGGACAGCATGCCAGTCTGCTCTGACAGCAAGCATTTGGTCAAGCTGATGTAACAAAGGTGAAGCTGAAAATTGTAATCTATTTCTCCTCACCATCAAAAAATGTGAAGTTGAAAACCCTGTAATTAAAGAGATATCTTTTTGTACTCAATAAATGTTAGATGTCCTTTACATTGGTAACACATTTTGTCATAATACTGTTTTCATTATGAGTAACTCTTTCAGCTTCCTCACTTGATTGAGGATATCTTCTGATGAATATCTTGGGGAAGATGTGATAGAATCTCAACTGTTGCAAAATATTTTTGAACTCATTTCACACCCCATGGACACATATCTATTACTAAGTCATAGATAGCATAATAAGATAGAATACATGTCAACACAGTTGTCACTGCCTGAGACAATGGGTGTAAGAGTTTATTATACAATTCCTCCCCTAAAACGTGCACGCTGATTGGCTAGCCTAACCAGTGTGGCCGTTGTAAATCCCTCAATATACTAACGGAAAAAGGTCCGGTCGCCCGGACTTTTTCCGTTAGTATAAAACACTGTCTCACTATGTTAAAAGAGTTTAACATAGCGACACAGGTTTAAAAAAAGCAACGGAGATCTCCGTTGCTTTTTTTAAAGCTGTCTCGCTATGTTAAACTCCTTTAACATAGCGACACAGTGTGTAGAAAGCAACGGAGATCTTGCGATCTCCGTTTCTTTTTTTTTAAAGCTGTCTCGCTATATTAAATGGGTTTAACATAGCGAGACAGCTTTAAAATAAGCAACGGAGATATCCGTTGCTTATTTTAAAGCTGTCTCGCTATGTTAAACCCATTTAACATAGTGAGACAGTTTTAAAAAAAAAAAGCAACGGAGATCTTGCGATCTCCATTGCTTTTTACTGTTTTGCTATGTTAAATGGGTTTAACATAGCGAGGCAGCTTTACAAAAAGCAACGGAGATCTTCGTTGCTTATTTTAAATCTGTCTCGCTATGTTAAACCCATTTAACATAGCGAAACAGTACTTTTGCCCACAGCTCTGATGTACTGCATAGACATGCGCAGTACATCAGAACTGCCACAGAATACCAGACAGCTGCGGAAGGGCAGTAAAGAGGCATTATACAATGCCATTATTTAAGAAAAGTAATTATTTCTTTTCTTAAATAATGTCATTGTATAATAGCAATAACCCACTTCTGGGTGTGGGTAATGCTGTATTTACCCACGGTTGGCTTTGTTTGGGGTTATTGCTATAATAATCTCAGGATGCTTTGAATAGTAGTCAACACAAATAATATATTGATTGAATCTAAACTGGTAGAGATCTGAAACACCTTTATTCCAGGAGTGATCCAACATTTCACCAGCAATCCTGACATCTTTTGAGTTGCTTTTGTGCTACATTCAACATATCTGAGATTCAAAAGGTAGTTATTACTACACCTGCAATCCAGGAGACCATTAATGAGCCTAGACTAAATTCCCAATTGCCCCAAAGTGCTATTTGGTTAAATAACTTGCTCATGGTCACACAATGGGCAAATAAAGGCTGAGGGAATCACATCATGTACTAGAGGAAGAAGCTTGCTAACAGATCACCACCTTAATCGTCTTCACCAGCTGACAAATTTTTATCATCAGTTCAATATTTTGTACAAACCTAACCATAATAAAACTTGCAGTTTCTTTGTACTTAACAAATCATGAATAAGCTTTATGTACTTTCCGTAATATAAATCTATGTAGCTGAGTTCCTAACTTACTCTGTTAGATTTGAGTATCAGAGCTTGCAAATCATGAATTTGAATGCAATTGGTATAGTATACTTGAAATAGAAGAGAACATTTTTTTTTTCTCTTGTCATCTGGTTAAAATCATATTTTTCAAAAGCTGTAACTCTGAGTCATTTGATACAATGAAGAAACTCTGACTGCTTTTTACAAAAAATACTACAATATGATTAAACCTACCAGTTTCATGAAAAAAAAAACACTATGTTATTAAGTCTTCACATTTTTACTGCATGAATGTACAAATCATTGTCTCTACAAATCCTTGGGCAGAATTCAGACTGAATATTGCAATGCATTAGGCAAAATTGGTAGGTTAGCTGTGGCATACAAGGTGGGGACAATTCAGAGACAAGGAAGAGCTATTGCACAACATAGAGAGATTAAGTGGTCATCAGCATATGTTAATGACTGTCTAATAAGAAAGAAATGAACAACACTTGCAATGAGCCGAACTGTGGATGAAAATGAAGGTAAGCAACATGGTGGACAGATTCAGAAATGTAAACAAGTTGAGAGACCAACTGTCTTTTCCTGGTGTACATAGACGGAGCCTGTCTTAAAATTCTAGTAAGAGCAGTCATATTATTTGAAAAGTATATGTCAGAGGTTACTCTTGCAGCCATTTTCCACAATGGTGGTAGTCATCACCTATTGTGTCAATGAAGCATCTGATTGCGATTGTCATACCACAAATTCCATGAAAAAAGCATAGTCGAACAGCATAATGAGGACAGAGACACCATACAGGAGCTTGTAGATACGGGTTATCCACACATAGAATCCCCTGGAATGTGTGAAATACCAATTTCATGCAGACATTAGGGTATATGTAGAACTGACTACACTTGCTAAAGTGACCTTTCAGTGGCCATCAGTTGGTACAGTAGGTATTTCACAGATATCTGCCTCACAAATATTACACCAGTTCCTTGATGTTATGCTGCAGCGTGTGGATTGCTATTAATGCTGCTTCCAAGGATTGCAGAGGAGATAAACACCACTATGTGGGCACCATACAAACTATCTTATTTCTCTGAGGATTTGGAAACCATTGCCTACACCCAAATTGCCATCAATTTTCTGAGTGGTCCACATGGGCAATGGCAAATCAACTGAAAGGTGTTCCACTCCTATAATGACCAGGTAGTGCATAATGTTCTGCACTGTTAGCCAACAGGGTGCTGGCAGAAATTGGGCTACTGTTGGTCGAAGGAGGAGATGAAGTGGAACGCATAGCCAAAGGCAGGAAGAGAGGCGAAAGGCTAGGACTGTGGTAGTGAGGGTCAGAACTTTGAATGTTGGCAGTATGACTGGTATAGGGAGAGAGCTAGCCGATATGATGGACAGAAGGAAGGTTGGTATATTGTGTGTGCAAGAGACCAGATGGAAGTGGAGTAAGGCTAGGTGTACCGGAGGTGGGTTTAAATTGTTTTATCATGGTGTGGATGGGAGGAGAAATGGTTTAGGAGTTATCCTGAAGGAACAGTATGCTAAGAGTGTTTTGGAGGTGAAAAGACTGTCAGATAGAGTGATTTTTATGAAGCTGGAAATTGATGGTGTAATGATGAATGTTGTTAGTGCATATGCTCCACAAGTTGGGTGTGCGATGGACGAGAAAGAAAAATTTTGGAGTGAGATGGATGAAGTCGTGATGACTGTACCCAAGGGTGAGAGAGTGGAGAATGGAGCAGATTTCAATAGGCATGTTGGTGAAGGGAACAGAGGGGATGAGGAAGTGATGGGTAGGTACAGTGTTAAACAAAGGAATGCAGAAGGTCAGATGGTAGTGGATTTTGCGAAAAGGGTAGACATGGCTGTGGTGAATACATATTTTAACAAGAGGGAGGAGCATAGGGTGACATACAAGAGTGGAGGAAGATGCACAGAGGTGGATTATATCTTATGTAGGAGAGCCAGTTTGAAGGAGATTGGAGACTGTAAAGTGGTGACTGGGGAAAGTGTAGTTAGGCAGCATAGGATGGTGGTTTGTAAGATGTCGTTGGTGATGAAGAAGAGGAGGAGGAGTGTGAGGACAGCACCAATGATCAAATGGTGGAAATTGAAAAAGGGTAATTGTGAGGTGGAGTTCAGGGAAGAGTTAAGACAGGCACTGAGCAGCAGTGAAGAGTTGAAGAGTTACCAAATAGCTGGGTAACTACAGCAGAGCTAGTAAGGGAGACAGCTAGAAATGTGCTTGGTATGACATCTGGACAGAGGAAGGACGATAAGTAGACATGGTGGTGGAATGAGGAAGTACAGGAGAGTATACAGAGAAAGAGGTTGGCAAAGAAGAAGTGGGATTGTCAGAGAGACGAAGAAAGTAGACAGGAGTATAAGGAGATGAGGTGCATGGCAAAGAGAGAGGTGGTGATGCCTAAGGATAAGGCATATGAAGAGTTGTATGAAAGATTGGACACTAAGAAGGGAGAAAAGGACCAGTACCAATTGGCTAGACAGAGGGACCAAGCTAGGAAAGATGTGCAGCAGGTAAAGGTGATAAAGGATAATGAGGGAAACATACTCACAAGTGCGGAGAGTGTGTTGAGCAAATGGAAAGAGTAGTTTGAGGAGTTGATGCATGAAGAGAATGAGAGAGAGAGATGGTTGGATGATGTGGAGATAGTGAATCATGAAGTGCAATGGATTAGCAAGGAGGAAGTAAGGATAGCAATGAAGAGGATGAAGAATGGAAAGGCTGTTGGTCCAGATGACATGCCTGTGGAAGCATGGAGGAAGTAAGGATAGCTATGAAGAGGATGAAGAATGGAAAGGCTGTTGGTCCAGATGACATGCCTGTGGAAGCATGGAGGTGTTTAGGTGAAATGGCAGTGGAGTTTTTAACCAGATTGTTTAATGAAATTTTGGAAAGTGAGAGGATGCCTGAGGAATGGAGAAAAAGTGTTTTGGTACCGATTTTTAAGAATAAGGGTGATGTGCAGAGCTGTAGTAACTACAGAGGGATTAAACTGATCAGTCACAGCATGAAGTTATGGGAAAGAGTAGTGGAAGCTAGGTTAAGAAGGGACGTGATGATTAGTGATCAGCAGTATGGTATCATGTTGGGAAAGAGCACGACAGATGTGATGTTTGCTCTGAGAGTGTTGATGGAGAAGTACAGAGGAGGTCAGAAGGAGTTCCATTGTGTTTTTTTAGACTTAGAGAAAGCATATGACAGGGTGCCTAGAGAGGAGATGTGGTATTGTATGAGGAAGTCGGGAGTATCAGAGAAGGATGTAAGAGTAGTACAGGATATGTATGAGGGTAGTGTGACAGCGGTGAGGTCTGCAGTGGGAGTGATGGATGCATTTAACGTGGAGGTGGGATTACATCAAGGATCAGCTCTGAGCCCTTTCTTATTTACAATGATGATGGAGAGGTTGACAGATGAGATCAGACAGGAATCCCCGTGGACTATGATGTTTGCAGATGACATTGTGATCTGTAGTGAGAGTAGGGAACAGGTGGAAGAGACCCTGGAGAGGTGGAGATATGCTCTAGACAGAAGAGGAATGAAGGTCAGCAGGACTAAGACATAATATATGTGTGTGAATGAGAGGGAGGATAGAGGAATGGTGAGGATGCAGGGAGTAGAGGTGTAAAGGTGGATGAGTTTAAATACTTGGGGTCAATAGTTCAGAGTAACGGTAAGTGTGGAAGAGAGGTGAAGAAGAGAGTACAGGCAGGATGGAGTGGGTGGAAAAGAGTGTCAGGAGTGATTTGTGACAGACAAGTACCTGTAAGAGTGAAAGGGAAGGTCTACATGAGGGTAGTGAGACCAGCTATGTTATATGGGTTGGAGACAGTGGCATTGACAAAAAGGCAGGAGTTTGAGCTGGATGTGGCAGAGTTAAAGATGTTAAGATTTGCACTGGGTGTGACGAGGGTGGACAGGATTAGAAATAAGTATATTAGAGGGTCAGCCCAGGTTGGAAGGTTTGGAGACAAAGCCAGAGAGGCAAGATTACATTACTTTGGACAGGTGCTGAGGAGGGATGCAGAGTATATTGGGAAAAAGATGCTAAGGATGAAGCTACCAGGTAACAGGAAAAGAGGAAGGCCTAAGATAAGGTTTATGGATGTGGTGAGAGAGGACATGCAGGTGATTGGTGTGACAGAGAAAGATGCAGAGGACAGGAAGAAATGGAAACAGATGATCCGCTGCAGCGACCCCTAACGGCAACAGCCAAAAGATGATGATGATCAATGTACAGCTATGTACTGGCATTGCTTTATGCTGCAATGCTGTGCTGATTGTCAATGTATATTGCATGCTTTTTACAATATGTATTGACATGAATCTGCTGCAATTTTCTACCTGACACTATCATATGAAGCATATATAATTCTGAATGAGCTGAGTGAAGAAGGGTTACTGTGTGGTGCAGGAAAGTCACCCAAGGAATTCTCTTACTCTTGTTTTGGGACCACCATTAGCTCATGCTAGAGGCCAACTATGAGGAGCAAAGTATATTCCAGGGTAGTGACTGATGCACAGACATCACTTGCCCTGTCGAGCAGTGTGATCACTGCTACAGTGACCTGAAGAAATACCACAATGAACTTCTCTGCCAATGGGATGAAGAGGTTAGGGGAAGGAGCCAGAGTTGTAGAGTTGTATGGCAGGTGGTAATGACTGGTGGTTACTTATACATAGGTAGCATTCTTATCCAGCTATATGTAATCATCGCTGGTAATGGACATGTTTTATTTATATATATATATATATATATATATATATATATTTTTTTTTTATTCTTCTGTTGGCAACAGAATGAAATGCTACTGGAGGCAAGCAAGTCTGTCTATGCATTGATGTTATAGCTGCATATCTGTTAGCCACCTGCTTCACTGTCCTTACTTATAGTGCTGCTAATTATTTATATCTTTGCATGCACCTTACATTGCTTTATGTGACACATAGCTTATCAAACAGTTTCACCTCTTTTTCTCTACATCCTACTACATGGGATTGCCAATAGTATCTAGTCTGTGCTAAAAGTGGCTATGCCAACAT
Source organism: Protopterus annectens (assembly GCF_019279795.1). NCBI lineage: Eukaryota > Metazoa > Chordata > Ceratodontiformes > Protopteridae > Protopterus > Protopterus annectens. The sequence goes on from NC_056736.1 coordinate 124,545,457, forward strand.
CATCTGGGGTGTTATCATCACCTTTGAAACTGATTACTTAATAGCACTAAGCACCATGTCTGTAGCCGTTCCCTCTGCCATTGAAACACAATGGCCTGGTCAGCCTGTCATGAATAACTTTTACACTGGTCACCCCACTGCCTCTCCCTGTCTTAGTTATACCTCTTAAATTGCAGATACACTTATATCAGTGTATGGTGTGATGCTTCATGGTGGTAGTCTTACTTCATGACAAGGTATTACTACCAAGTTTTAGTATTCCATGTGCATTTGAGTTGGAATTTTGTGGATAGGTGTATGTGTCTTAGTCTACTCACTACCTTATAGAGCAATTGTTAGTAGGATGCATCTGTCACCTGCTAGTAAGCTCCTCCAGGTTGGACACTACATGCCTAGGTGGTGGTTTAGCCCAGATTCCTTGCCCTTTGCTGTCACACTATTTGAAAGCTATGGACTTTCTCATTCTTTATACATAATAGACTGATTAGGTGGTATTTAATATTGCACCCTGTGTCATACATATTGCTGTAGTATATTTTTATCAAGCCTCATTATTGCTTTTGGTTAGCAATTGCATATTTAAAAAAATGTTTTTTCATCAGGGCCTGAACTGCCATTCAGTGTACAACAAATTATTGATACTTGTTTTTGCTTTGTTTCTCTCGTCATCCATATTTTATCCATTTCTATTAGTATTTTGTTGTTTTGTTTCTCTCCATTTACATTCATATTTTATGTGGGAACAGCTATGGCAGGGGATGTGCTGCAGTAGTGTCCACTGTACCATCCACCTGCCTTATCATAGCCTGCTTGGTCCCCAAAGGTCTCCACACACACCTCCCACTGCCAGGTGATAAATGTTATTGAGCAGAGAGTAACCTGGATGTCTCACATGTGCCACCTGATTGTCTCCAGTGTGTGTGTGTGGGGGAGTAAGCTGTCCCTCTGTGGGTGTCTATGGAGGTCCTGGTATTTCACTGAGCAGGAGGCGGAAAGTCTGCTGATGGCATTGGTAGACTGGTGGCTGGGCATCTGCACTGGCAGCCTGGTATACATCTTCATCTGACTTACAGAATCCATTGCTGCCTGATGTTAACCAGAATAACAACATTTGTTGGGCCTAATCTTTGAGGGAAATCAAAGATGTGACTGACCTCATGGTGGGTGTTTCTCTGTGTAGTATGCCAGTCAGCCATTACTCAGCTCTAACCCCACGAATGTGTTTCTTTTCCTTGTGTTTTATTTCCATCTCCAATTTATAGTCCAGTCCCCCTCCTGGTCACGTATCTTCCCTCTGTCTACATCCTGTCTCTCCTTTTGCTTCATTTTCATTTGTTATAACCACATTCCATTTCAGTCTTTGTCACCATTTTATGTTGACTTGTTTTCCCCTGCTGCCATCCTAACACCATCTTTCTTATTCATACCTTCCCTCTGCTATCTTCCCTATCTACCTTTACTGGAAATACAATAAAATGGGCACCCGTTCCCCTAAAAGAAATATATACTCTTGTTTGCCATATGCCATCTTCGTTTCCTGTTGTTCTATGTGTTTCTTTGCTTACTCTTTCCTCATTCTGCCTATCATATCCACCCATTTCTTTCCATTTACAATATAAAATAGTAGTGATTTTGTTGCGTAGCCCGTATCTGGGCTCTCAACTGTGTCTGTAGCAGCATGTCATACCATATGCGAATGTACATTATTTTAATCTGCTCTGATTTCAGCAGTGATTTGCCTGCTCATTTATAGTCCTTTGTGCATTGCCACTCTCATTTCATAGTCAGCAACAGTGAGCTACGTTAACTGTTCTGTTTGTGCCTTATGCACCCAGATAAGTATTTTTTTTAATCCAATCCATTATCTTTGCAACTGCAGGAATTACTGTGTTTGCAACTTAAGATTCACAGTATGATTGCACTACAACACGTAGACCACTTTTCCTCCATTTTCACATTATAAGTTTACTGAATTGTAATCATTACTTGACATGGGGCCCTTGCAAATATATTAAATAGCTGAACTGACATGATTTGAAACTTTAAGATTTATTTAAGTGTCTTGAACATGTAATGATGCATAACTCGACTCAACAATTTTAAGTTTGTGAACAAAACATATGAGAAATAAGGCACTTTCCACAGCCAGTGAATTTCTTTAAGCTCATTTTATTAAATTAACTCTCAGTAATAATGTTGCTCTTAATCTCAATGTGTTGAGTTTATCATTTCTGCTCATTTTTTCAGTCTGGTGATTTTCTTCTTTGGCACATGTTCTGAGTTTCTGAAGTCGGTGTTGAAACATCCTGCACAGTCTCAAAACACAAGTCTACAACAATCACAATGAAATAATTGCTTTTCATACATTTCTTAATTTGAGCACTGGTCAAAAAGTCCTAAACACTGACAATAACTTTATTAGCTTAAGTTACTTGCAAAATAGATTTCCTAACCCTCCCTTCTATACTTGCACGCATGTAAAAAATGACTACCTTGAACATACATGGAATCCACTGCTAAGAGCTGGGCATGGCTTTTTGTTGCATTGATATCCACATCTAGGGAAAGAAGGCTGCTATTAAACTAAGAACTTTTAATTTCTAAATGCACCATTAGCTTGCACCTTTCTTTGCCAACATACTGTTAGTCACATTTTTCAGTTTATATTTTGGCTTTACGGTATCATTTTTTTTTATAAACAACAGGCTTTAGCTTAATTTTAATTTAAAGTAACATCCAAATCTTCAACATCTGTACCCTGACATCTCCTTTTTTCCACTATTAAATTCATTTTGAACAGTAGTTTATTTCTCATACTGTCTTTCCTCATATCATATAAATACTTAGAAATGAATCAAGCTAATAGGCAAACTTAAAAGAGACTTTGGCTTTGTGCACTAAATTAGCAATATATGCAACAACAGATTCCTTTGAGCCCTGACACCTAGCAAAAGAGAGAGAGAGAGGGAGAGAGAAAGTATAGGATATGTTCTTCTTAAATTCACAGTTTCTCTAAAGCTTGGGAAATCAATGTGTCTAAATCAGACTCTTGCTCATTAGTGTGACTAATGCATCAAATATGCTAAATGCATCACCACCTGCCAGATGTAGAAAAAAAGGTACACAGCTTTTTTTTCTTTTTCTTTTCTTTTAACTTTTTTTTCAGATAGAACCGCAAAATAATGCCCACTGCTTCCAAGCATGCCTCTCAACTGATTGTTGTCATATTTTTGTCTTGTCCCTCAGAAAATTTTTGATTTGCTGGTAAATCACTGACAAGTGCAGTCGTAAATCACTGAGGAGTGCAGTCACTCAATAATGCCAGACATTCAAGTTTTGTACTTTTTATTGTTCAGGAAATGCATGTTAATGTAATATCTGTTATTATAGTAACTTTTTAAATCAAAAAGATTAATATTTTAAAATTGACCTGATTATGGGCCTTTTTCCCTCCATTAGTTTTTGAATTTGTCCAGAATTCATGAGCAAAGAAGTTGAGAGGTATGTTTCTAAAATTCTGCCAATTTACTGTGAAAAACTAATGATGTTGGTAGGGTGAGTTGAAGAGATCAACCTAATTGACAAATGACTGTATGTTCACTGTTTGAAGAATTTTCTGCTTACTTATCTCAAATCACCACTTCATAACATGTGGCAGTGTTATTGCCAGGTATATATAGGAGGTAGTTTTCATACTATCTGTGTAATATTTCCTTTCAGGGCAAAACTACAATTTAATAGCAGAACAGTTCAATGGATATAACAGAGGTAGTCATGACTCAGGGGGATTATATTTGGTAGGTTGAAATTTGGTCTGAAACACAGAAAATCTGAAATAGTTTGAACAATGATATTTTATAGTAAATGTGAGCATATAGTATTGTAAGATATCAGTTATACTAGAGTTAGTATTGTGAAATCTATCTTTTGACTCGTGATAATGCTGCTTCAAAGTCCACACAAAAGAATGCTATATATCATCTTAGCAAAGTTTTATTCCATAACAATGACAATTTTATTGAGCAGGGGGTCCAATAATGATACACTGTAATAATAGGCAGATACTTCAATCAAACAGTAGCACCTTACTACTTGCTAAATGTCCAACAGAAAGTAATGCAAAAGGAGTATATGCCTCCCTTAGCCTTTTTGCCTGTGTCCATCCACAACTCTGTATCTCATGTTCTATGAAGCTTATGATTCTAATCTTCTGAAATATCTGTCCCATGATAAAATGAAGATGTGTAACAGTGGTGTCAGGGGTGTTTGATAATGGATGTTTATATTTTTTTGTTGGAAATGGGAAATGTGATATATGGCACTTGAGACATCTGCATCAGACAGACCTATCTGGGTATTATGGAGGTTTAAAGTCAACTCTGATCAGTGGGGCAAATAACAAATATTTTGCTTGGGTAGTAATCTAGACAACAAACATGTTTTCTGTGAAAGAAAAAAAAATATTGATTCACTGTGTATAGCTAAGTTTCCAGAATTTCAGTCACAATAAGGTCAGGGCACATACAGAGTTATTTGTAAATATCCATTTGTGTGTAATGTATGGAAGGTAGTAGTTTTTACTTTGGGGTAATGGATGTGATAGCAGTCAAAGACAAAATGCAGTTTTTTTTTCTTTTTAGTGCAAGGATAATACTCCAGTGGTTTGTTCAACTTCCAGTTTCCCAAGCTGTAAGGTTAAACTTTCTAAAAAAAAACATTTTTACTTCATGTTTTACAAACCAAGTCTACTAAACGTCATACAAAACACACACATATGCATTATAATAGGAGTCTGCCAACACAGAATCTGTCAGATATCTTTAATAAATAATGTAGCAGATAATTAATAAAAGTGAATATAAAACAAAGCAAAAGAAAGAAAGAAAAAGGCAGCATCACAACCAAGTATAGAAAAGTAAAGAAAAAGAACCTGCAAAAGGAAAAATACTGATCTAACTATCTACTTCTTCGTATCCCCTGGATAGATGTTTAAGAATGGTCTCTATTGCTTGTCATTAATATAAGTTACAATGTTGTCCATTTTAAGGGTAAGGAGGAAAAGTCTCCCACCACTCACTGGCAGAAATGTGATTATTTTGTTAGGGTAAGCCAAAATTAATCTTTTATTGGTCATGCATGCTAGTCCATGTGTAATGTTCCTTGGCAAATACTGAAAAGAGTTAATTCCAGAGAACATTTCATTTACTGTCCTAAGAAATATACGACAGTTTGGAAAAGTTTTTTCACCATGGGCAGGATTCACGAAGCCTCCGTGTAAGAGTTACAAGTCTTACACGGAGGCTGCAGTTAAACGGTGTGATGTCAGCATGCCATGCATATTCATGAGGGCATGCTGACTCACACCCAAGGCTAACATGGTCTGTGTAAAAAAGTAGGGGGCATGTCCGTAGGGTGAGCCCTGCAAACGGACATGCCCCCAGAAGAGTAACAGTCCCGAAAGTAAACCCCCATGACAGAGTCCGTGTAAATGTCAATAAACACAACACAACACATGCCCGCACAGACTATAAACATAAAATGTAAAAATGAGCATGTTATATATTTTTTATAAGTTTTAAAGATGTTTGCCCATGATTGCGCTTGTTTGCGCGGGCGTGCCCGTAGCTTAGCCACAGTTAGCAGTCAGTGGAAAAGCATATAAGATCTAAATATGCAAAGTAAGCCAAGAAGCAATAGCGTAGCGGTAGAGATGTCGGCTGAAGAGGAGGCAGTCATGGTTCGATCCCCCATAACATCAATTTTTATTTTTAGTGAAATAAGCACGAAACAATTCCCTGACATATATGTACATATATAAAATTATATTTTATGTAAAATATAATAAAATGGGCCAGGTATTTTGAAGAAATGTGTGATAATAAAAAAAAAAAAAAATGCCAGAAATGCCTATAGCTGAGCTACACTCTAACAAGCTGAGTATATCTGCCCGTAGGTGAGCAGTGGTTTAACAGGTGTAAAATGAGTGCCCGGGGTTGAGCAGAGTGTTAACACGCTGAAACTGTGTGCTCGTAGCTGAGCTGAGTGTAATATGCTTGCTGACAGCCAAATGATGCGTAAACCAGAGTAACCCATTTGCGCGGAGCTGCGCACCGCGCCAACAAGCTAACCGATTGGCAACGTTGAGCAAGCTGTATCAAAACTGCCTTTACACAGACACACCTCCTAGCCTCTGTAGACAGTCATAAAATACAAAAAGCAATGGCCAGGCTCGAACTCAGGATACCATGCACCATAGTCAAAGTACTGAACCACTAAGCCATGACAGTTGCCCTTACAAATGCAGTAATAGCATATATATAGAAATAAATGGAAAGAGAAGCATGACAAAGCAGGTTTTGTGAAGCTGATACATTTCCAAAATGGCCAATCACAGATAAGTGTGGGAAAAACGGCATATATAAGCCCATAGGCGGGAATACACAGCATAACTGATTGTGGAACCGATTTGTAGTCAGGATGACAGGTATAGGAGAGGGTAGTTGCTTCCGAGCACAGAGGTGGGGTGTTGAGGAGTCCAAATATATGGTTTGGCACCTCGTCCACGATCATGAGGCCCAACTCATGCAGGGCCAGGTCCTGTGGGGAGCATACAAGGCTGAGGCGTGGGACTGGTTGGCACATGATCTCACCAGTGACACAGGAATACCAAGGACTGGTGAACAGGTCCGTCACCACCATGCGGACCTGAAGAGATGAAAGCAGGACCAACTGAATCGTTGGATCCAGGAGGCCCGGCAAATGCCCAATGCCCCATTACTGAGTAAGTTACATGTAATTATTTATGCAGAAAGTTAACCTAGCTGATATTATGGAGATGTTTATTCCAATATTATTCATTTATATTACAGCTGCAGGTGTCCGTTCCGCAAATCGTCGAGCCTATGCTGATAGGCTTGTGGGGTTGCACCACCAGGCAGGTTAGTAATTCTCTCCCTGTAAGTGTTAAAAAATATAAGTATGACAGCTTGCAAAAAAGTGCAGTGTAGTCACCTATTAAAATAAAGTGCAAGTAGCAGTGTAAGAGAGATTCTGCTAGTACTGTGTGAGTACATAAGTGTGATGCAGCCTGTAATCCAAAAATAAAAATGAAACAAGTCTGAAATAAAGATGTTCCACCTATAATATAATAGTGCATAACCTGCAGCAGGCTGAAAATTACAGCTACGCAAGTTGAGTAAAACACATGTGTGAAATATATCCCCGTTTAAAGTCTGAAACATGACACAAGTGAGACTGTTGGAAAGGATTGTTTTAACCAAGTAAAACATGTCAATAAAGCCTAGAATTAAGTACCATCCTGAATTGTAAAAATAAAACAAGTGAAAGTGTGAGAAAGAGGTATGAATCCACCAATAAAGTTGTAATAACTCCTGAATAAAGTATACTGCAGTCAGTACAGAATTAAATGAATGTGACAGGCACAACCAAACAGCGGAATGTGTGGAATAAAGTACTGAAGCTGGAATGTGTGTCCCACAATTTGGATATTTTGCTGTAAGTTTGCAATATGCAGATAGTATGGTTGTATGAAATAGCAAACATCCACAGTTGTCTAGAGCCATATAAAGCAAATGTAGCAGGATACTGTAGGTGAACAGAGCCAGATATGAATGTGTATGAATAAAAATGAAATGTATATTAATGTAGCAGTAACATTCCTATCACCAACATGCATAAGTTTACACATAGGAAACTGTAGTCAGACCTGTAGTGTGTATATATCTGCAGCTAGTAGAAATGTACAGCATATGTATAGGTATTTGAAGTTGTTAATGAAATATTTCTTCACCCTACCCTATAACTACAAATAATCCATTCCACATGAAATGGGTATGTGTATTCACAATTAACTCCCCTGGACATTTGTCCTGTTGGTTCATACATATTTGCATGTACGTTGATGCATGTGCCCTGTTCATACATCCAAACCTGATGGCCTGTTGCCATCAATCAACCCTGCATGTTGTTGGATTGTGTATTGTTGTTCAAATTATACATGTGTTATGCTTGCTGTTTAATGGCTTGAATTTATGGGTGTTTGGTTAATGGGAATACTAATGCATGCTGTTACAACTAATTGTGAATGGTATTGTACGTTACTAACCCAAACTGTCATAAAATAATGCAAAATATAGGATGACAGGGAAGGCGGGTTCCAGCGGACCCACATCTCCCACCTCAGCTGGCGAGTGACCTGGCAGTAGTGCCCAGGCTGGACCCTCCTCTGGTGGCCCTGTGCCACCTGTGGATGGAAGCACTGCAGGGGATGGGGCTCATCCCCCCTCTGCAAGCATGGCTGGAGGAGAACATCCACTCACCCTCCGCAGTGTCCTGACTGTGGTGCGTAGGGTGATCAGGCACGCTGTGCTTGGGCCCCTATGCCAGCTTGAGGCATGGGTGGCACAACTCATGGGCATGCCTGCTGCCCATCCTACACAGCCCCCAGCACAGCCCCATCCTGGGCAGTGAAGGCACAGTGGCAACTGGCCATGGGTGGGGATCTCAGTTCCACTGTTGCCATCTGTGTGCTCATGGACTCGAGATATCCAAACATCCATCCCCATCAATTGTGTATCCCCCCACATGTGTCATACACCACCCTTGTATGCGTCTTGTTTGTCTTGTCTGTTAACCTCCCCTACCTACCTCCCTAGCTATACCGACTTCCTGTACCTGACATACCACTCTCACCTGAAAAAAAAAAAAGGGCACTCTGTACCCACAAAAAAATTACGCCCCATACATAGCTGCCCATTCTGCACACATGTCTGCTGGACATGTAAACTGGCAATTACAATTGGCTGTACAACAAATATTGTTGTCCTCACACCTCTCAAAGGGGTGAAAGGTTTCAAATTTCACACCAAATTACAAACATATGCACAGCTGTTGTTGATGAAGAAATGGGCAGCTATGGGCCTTTCCTACATCCCTCCTGCAAAACCCGAGCTTGTTTTCCTACTGTCCTACCCTCTTTGTGCCCCCTTTTTCACCACTTTCCTATCTCCCCATTTTCTTTTCTTTAAAAGAAAATAGAGTGTGTGTGCGCGACAGTAAGCACTTTTAAGCAGTAGTAAGCGGGAGTGCGCTTCTGTGCGCTTAGCTAAGCATGTGTGTGCAAAGCTAAGTGGCAGTGTGAATGCGTGACCTCCGCGCAAACCAGCGCTAACCCGCATACAACTGCTTAAAAGTGCCTTAGTCACTCTGAATGACAAGGCCTGTAGTTTTCACAGCAGCAAAATAATATACCTCTGTCAGTTTCGAACCCAGGACCTTGGAAACACTAGTCTGCATGACTTACCTCTAAGCCATGATTGCTATACAAAAACATTGTGCTGAAAGAAATATATCACGAAATAGTAGGAATTAATGTAAAGGGAATAAAGCATGTCTAGTACACAAAGCATGTCATGTATATTTACTGTCAAATCTAGTGGATTTATAAAATAGTACTGGGTGAAGAGAAACAGCCATGCTAGTTGGTAGCTAGTAGGTAATAATGTCACAGTAGCATCTGGCAAGCCACACACATACTCAGAACAGGATAAGCACTGCCATAGTTGAGTAGTTAAGAGCCCAGACATAGCTACTGTGACTGAGTTACAGGGATGTCCCTGATGTGAAAACAAATGTCAACTGTGCCCCACTGACACCCTGTGAAATGTACTAATAGTAGGCAGAAAGGTGTTACTACACATGCAATGGTAACTATGAATTACTGAAAGTATGCACCACTTGCACGTCAGAAATGGTGTAGTAATACATATGCTCGAAATAACCCACAGTCACAACTGCAGAATATCAAAATATTTCATTGGAGTATTCCACTGATATGTATCATTCCATGAGGGTGATAAAAGATGCACCTGAGAGTATATGAGGCCTGCTCAGCAGCATGATCAAATACCCTTGTAAGTGTCAAGGCCCACACCATGGCCAGACCACACTGCATGCAATAACAGCCTACCACAACAAACACATAGGGAATTGCTGCCCAAACAGATATAGCAAGCATTACAAGCTGTGAATGTAAATGGAAAATAGGAAAGCCATAGCAACACATTACAGGAAAGACACCTAGCAGACATACAAGGAGTGAATGTAAAGGGCAAATATTGAAGCTATAGCAACAGATTGCAAGAGCCACTGCTATATACCAGTTATGCCACATTTCCCACAGGAAAGCACACACACCCATATACACAGTATTACTAGTCATAGGTGTCAGTTTACAGACACATGGAGAAGAGGAAACTGGAGGAAGGAATACTCAGCTTACAGTACAACATGCATTGCAGTGTCTACAACACAGCCTGAAATATGAGAGACATACCAACCCTTACTCTCACAGAACAGTGTCCACAGCAAACCAGCATGGTCCCCACCCTGATATTCTGAAAGGGCTATGCCTACCTAACAGACCTTTTTATAGCACTGTCCTGAAATCACAGTGAGAACTGCAATCACTACACAACAGGCTGCATGCAATTAGTAAATGCTGGCTAACAATTGGTGCAGAGGCCATCACATGGACATGTGCAAATACCTACAAAAGCATCCTGTACTTCCAGTCCACACATGCAATACGTTCATTGCACCCTCTGGAGGTAGAGACAGAGAGAGAGAGAGAGAAAGAGAAAGAGAAAGAGAAAGAAAAAGAGAGAAAGAGAAAGAAAGAAATAAAAAAAATTAAAAAAAGTAACAACAAAACAAACAAGTTGACAGCAGGCCAACTAACTGAATGCCTACACAAACAGCTGCAACAAACACAGGTAATGTAAAGTACTACTATAATAGTCTACATACTGTGAACCCTCCATATGTGTTATTGGTCTGTATCTATGTATATGAAGATGTGCATAGGGCCGGGGACATACTGCAACTGTCACTGAAGGCTCTACATACATATGTATGTGAGGGTAGCTATGTGCACATATCAATGTAGGTTGTAGTGCAATGTACAATGTAGGTTGTATAGTAATGGATGTTCATCAGTACATTGCTGTGTGCATAAATATGTGGAACTAAAAAGGAGTATATATATATCTCTATCATGTGTATACGTATGTATATCGATATATGTATGTATATATATATATATATATATATATATATATATATATATATATATATATATGTATAATATGCATATATGTATACATAGATAGAGAGGGATGTAGAAATACATAGACATATATAGTTTCACAGTGTCATAGTTTAGTACTAGGCTATCTGCAGACAGTGTACAGAATAGATTTAGAAACCTGTGCCTCTGTCTAGTAGTGACACAGTGAAGACCTCCTTATATAATAGCATTAGTTTACTGTGTCTCTGTCTAGTAGTGACACAGAGATGACCCCTGGTGTAAACCTATGATCTCCCATCCACTCGTCAAGAATTCACATGAAGAGAGTCAGTGAGGGGCTCTGCTGAAAATGAACTGGGATTCTATTCCAGAGTATGGGATGCCTCTGAGTTATGAATATGTCCCTACAGCATGTCCTATTCATATTTGTGTTGAGGTTTAAATCTGTAGCTCTTGTGGTTCTGATGGATTTGGATTTTACGAGGTGGAACATGTCCATCAATTCCTGATTGGACATGGCCTTGTACGTCAGGCACAGATCACCTCTAAGTAGGCAGTATGCTACGGAATAGAGCTGGAGTTTCTTTAGTCTGGCAGCATATGACATTTGTTGGAGACCCTTGATCCTCTTGGTGAGGTACTTATGAGGTCTCCCTAGCTGTTGCAAGTGCCAAGTGAGGTACATACCAAATGGGACATAGTACACATTCATGGGCCTGATAAGGGAGGAGTATAGGGGTACAATGACCTCCTTTGATCTGGATGTGAATCCCTTCATGATAAGGTGGGCAAGGTAGGAAGTCTTTCCAACCAATTTGGCAACGTGGGTGTCAAATGAGAGGTCAGTATCAATTTGTGTCCCCAGGTCTCTGATTACTTTGTCTGTACTCAGTGGGTTACTGTCTATGTGATAATATGTGGGTACTTTGTTTTTCCCAAAGGGGATGACTATACATTATTTGGCATTCAGTTTAAGGCCATGACTCCAGCACCAGTTGTCCATTTCAGTGAGGCCTTTCTGTAGGATGTATGTGTCAGCTGGTGTATCGACTATGGCGCCTAGTATGCAGTCATCTTTGAACTTTGTCAGCCTCTACCCTCCCATGTTTGCTTCCACATCTGAGAAATAAATGCCAAACATGAGGGATCCCAGGACAGAGCCCTGTGGGACACCACTTGTGACTGGCTCTGAGTCTGACATGGCACCAGCGATTTTGACTTTATGGTTTCTATCCTTTAGCCGGTTTGCAACCCATCTTGTGACATATGGATTTACATTTAAGCTGTTGAGCTTGTCTATGATGCCAGAGTGGGGTATTGTGTCTAAAGCTTTAGCCAAGTCCAGGTAGGCTGTACGGACTGCTGTGCCCTCGTCATTGGCTCTAGTGACTGTTTTGAAAAGGTCAACCAGGTTCAAAAGGCAGGATCTGCCATTTATAAAGCCAAACTGGGTGGGATCAAGTGTCTGTATGTCCCCAATGTCTCTGTGTATGAGTTCCATAATGAGTCTTTCCATAGCTTTGCAGACCAGGCTAGTTAAGCTTATGGGGCGGTAGCTACCAGGGTCTGTAGAGGTGCCTCCTTTGTGGAGTGGGACTACTGTTGCTGTATGCCAGTGTTCAGGTACATATGCTGTAGTAAGGCTATGGTTAAATAGCATTTTATGTGTGGGTTTAGCTCCTCTTGGAGTTCACGTAGCACGCAACCCGGGATACCGTCGGGTCCCATTGATGCTGTGTTTATAGCTTTGCTGAGGGCAGTTCTCAGATGGACATCTGGAATGACAGGGTGGTTACATTCAGCTGGGATAAGTAATTCCTCTTTTGGGGGTGAGGGAGGGTAGAAATTTGCACTGAACCTGTCTGCCATAATGTTGGCCATATCTGTGTGTTCAGTGTAGTTTTTGTCACTGTGAACTAACTCTGAACATATCTGAGGGTTTCTGCCCAGATTTCTAACATAGCAGAAGAAGGCCTTGTTGTTATCTGTAGTGTCCATAGCAATTTTCCTCTCAAAGTTGGCCTTGCATGTTTGTATGAGAGAACGTAGCTTTCTACTAGTGCTGATCAGAGATGCCTAATCTTTATGGGATTCTGCTCTGTCGTGCAGTAGCTTCCTTCTTTTGTTATACAATTTGTTCATGGCTGGGGTCCACCAGACAGGACGCCGGCCCTTGGTGGAGAGGGTCTTGGTTTTATTTGGGATTGCATGATCCATGCATTCTTAGAGATGTCCGTAGAAAGCATTTGTGAAGGAGTCTGCATTGTGGGATGTGGTTTCCACTGGCCCAGTGGGCTTAAAGGATACCAACTCAGTTTTAAGAAGTGTAAAGTCGGCTTTTGAGAGGTTTCTCACTGTAGTCTTTTGAGTTATGGGTGGAGGTGGGATATTTGTATCCAGGGTGATTAGTTTGTGGTCAGATGTGACTAGTGAGAGTTATACTTCTGTTGTGTAGCACATTGTCTCCATGTTTGTGATGATCAGGTCTAGTATACTATCTCCCCTTGTGGGAGAGGTGACTAGCTGTTCCATTGCATTTGAAGTTATGAATTCCAGGAACCTTTGGGCTAGGGTGTTTGGGCTAGAATAATGCACCCAGTGTATGTTAGGGTAGTTGAAGTCTCCCAATATGATGGTGTTTGGTGGGACATTCATATCCTCCAATCTCTTCAGAAAGGCTGACTGGGGTTCCTGAGATTGGGAGGGTGGTCTGTAACATGCTACCAGTTGTATAGCAGTTTTGCCTACGGTTAGTTGCACCTGGATGGTCTCTGATGCTTCATGTGTTAACACTAACCTGGAGGTTTGGGTGTCCTTGATGAATATGGACACTCCCCCTCCCTTTTTGTTTTGGCCCGAGTTTTGAGGCCAAAAAGCATGATACAAGGTATAGCCTGGTACCACTGGTGTACTCTCAGGAGCCTTGAACCAGGTTCCACTTACTGCACAGACATCGAGAGTGATAGAATATACGTACAGATATATGTAATACACACATACATATATAGATATATGTAGATACATATACATATGCAGACAGATCTGACTGACAATGGATATGTCTGTATATGACTATCTCTCTCTCTCTCTCTGTCCCACCCCCTCTCACTCTCTCTCTCCCTCTGTCTGTCTGTCTCTCTCTCTCTCTCTCTCTCCCCACATCTATATGTATATATCTATATATATATATATATATATATATATATATAGATATATATATATATATATATTATATATATACATACATACATATACATACATACATATATATATATATATATATATATATATATATATATATATATATATATATATATATATATATATATATATATAGATATATATATATATATATATATATATATATATATATATATATATATATATATATGTATATATATATATACTGAGTGAGGCACATGTGTGCAGATGTATTGCAGCAGGTGCCTGGTGACAAAGGCATGGAGTGAACACCATTGTGGATACTGGAGTACCATACCCCATTCCAAAACACTGTCACCAGTAACCACCACATATGTGCATGCCTGCCCACCACTGCATGTGTCAGGGGGGAACATGGGCAACAAGTGTACAATAGGCTCCCCATTGATATACACAGTGGTACACTAGTCCTGTAATACCTGTACATGGAATGTGTCAGCAGACATGGTGTGTCAGCTATGGACATGTAGGTCACTGGACCCCTCTACACCCCACAATGTCCTACACGGTATGTACCTCCCATGACAGCTACAGATATGGAGAAGGGCACAGACATACGTAAGTAACTGTGTCAATGCACTCAAACACATTACCTATGCAGAGTGACTGACAAGACCACAGAGCGCACCCAGACTACCTACATAAAATTTACCACTGCTGGATATACATAGTTAGGTCACACCCATGACAGTTGTCCAACAACCATGGTAACACCTCCAACATCCACAACCCAAAATATCTATGTCTGTCGTCTTTGTCACCACAGTATAAAGCACATGGTGGAGGTACAGGTCCCTACCCACAGATATGACATACCCTGGAGTAAACCACACAGAATTAAGAAGCAAGCCTCCCCATGAGTAGATGTCAGACATACCCCTGCTGAATGTTATGCAGATTGGTAATATGCCATATGAGTCACCCTGTGTAACTGTTTGACAGGAGCAGGTACGATCATATCACATGTGTCACAAGGGGCAGGGTAGCATAACAGTATGCTTCTGTAGGCCCAGGGCCAATAGCATACTACCTACCTAAGACACAATGCACACCCATTAACCCATTGCAAACCAAGTATGTGAGGTGGAATGAGTGTGCCAGTGACTGGGTGCATGTTATGTACTGGTGTGATTGCTCACCATGACTGTCTGTCTGTCATGGTAGTGTGTGTCCTTGGTGTGAGGCCAGAGACAGATGTGTGAGGTATTGCGATCAACACATACTACATTGCCATATGTTGTGCTGTATGTGACTGTGGTGTAGGTTGGGTTATGGCAAGTAAGAGTAGTGTGCATTACCAGTGAAATATGTAACGTGCATTGCATGCAGTGCATGGGTTGATAATGTTCCCCATACAGTACCTTGATACAAACCCCCAGTGTGAGGTTGTGCATTGGACCTGAACCAGTGTGCTGACTGCTGCAGTATACTAGTCTGTCGTATGGAGTGTACCAGGTACTGTTGCACAGTTGTTGGCTGAGCACTGATATCTGGCCATTTACATGTGTATCCCCCAATAGACAGACAGATGCTATATATGGGGGTTAAGTTATATCACTAGAGTCAAGTATTATGTGTATTATGTGTGCCATAGTTTGCTGACATATATTGCTGACATATTTTCCTTCTCCTTTTCAGGGCTATGGTTCACCAGCGAAACCCTGTGTACTCCGCTGCAGAGGAAGAAGAGATACACCAGAGCCTGGTGCAGGATTTCGCAATACTATTTTCCCGCACCAGCCAGAACCAGCAGGAGAGGGCTGCACTACGGCAAGACCTGGTCCATCGGGTAAATGACATAGGCACACATAACCGGAAATATGAACTGGTACGCCATCACTGCAGTGATTTAATTAGAAATGTCCATCAGCATGCGTCGGATATCCACAGGCAGCAGCTTGCTACAGGTGGTGGGGTGGCTAGACTACTCCTAAGTGTTGTGGCTCCATCCCAACAGCAACAGCAGCAGCATACATGCGTAATGATGGAGGCTGGAGCCACCCAGCAGCAGGACACGGAGCGTGCAGGTAACATGCCATGTGTATAGTTGACTGTTCTGTACACTGTTAGTTTATGCATGTGTGAGGTGTGCCCTCAGTTTGTAGCTGTAATCTTGGTAATTATTGTGCAAGAGTGATATTCTCAATATCAACAGTAGACTTGTGGAAGCTAACTGTTGCACTACTGAACTGTATCATACTCACAGTATCAATGGCACAGTTGTGCCCACTGACAATAAATGTCTCATTTCTGCAGGTCCCTCTGGTGTAACAACAAGGCAGCCTATCCATGCTGGTGAGTGTATAATAACAACACCTTCAATACTTTTGATACTAATAGTAATAATAGGCTGAAGCAGTAGTGCTATGTGTTTGATTGCAGGTGTGTTTGTGTCTGTGTGTTGATATCTCATATACTGAGGAGTGTGCATGTGTGCATGTGCCCTGTGTGCATGTGTGCATGTTTGCATGTGTGCATGTGTGTATGGTGACATTGTATACACATTGTAAACTGTGTTTCCTGTCTTACTCCCACAGGTTCTGGTGCTGCTCTGGTGTTGTGCAGCAGGGAACCTGAATCAGCTGCTGTGGATAGTGATAATGATGATACCTGTGTAATGGCAGAGGGAGGTGTGCCAGGGTCCGTCATTGGTCAGCCAATTGACAGTACACAGCTGTCGACCCCATCAATGCGCACAGTCATCCTGCCAATACATCCTTTGTCACCAATGTCCCTAGGTGATGGACAGGATACAGTGGGCATTGACCAGGGTAATGTGGTATTGGTGGCACATGCATCCCCACACAGCAGCCATGGCCAGGGTCCTGACATGGTACCACACAGGCAGACATCCAGGGGTTCTCGTGGGAGCATCCGTGGGTGTACCGCCCCTGTCAGACATGCCCACAGAGGTCTTTCAACCTCAGCTATGTTTCGGGCTGTAATGCAGGCACAGTCACGTATGGAACGGTACACCAGACAGGGTCTGAGGGAAATGAGAGCATGTCGTATAGCTATGAATGACAGTATGCGTGATGTTGCGGCTGCCATCCATAACTTCACCAATGTCATTGACAGACGTTGGGGGGACACATTAGATCTGTTCCACAACTACATGTCCATGAGCCAGGGCAATGGTGGACTGTTGAGGCATCGATGTGGCTGTATACCAGCAACAGCAGCAGCTGGCAGCCGTCGCGGATGACAACAGGCCCGCGGCTGCTCCCATAGTGCCAGCAGCAGTGCTAGCAATGCTGGGTCTGTGCTGTCATCAGACAGCCCCAGGAGACCACGTGCACGTGGCTTTGGACAGTCCCAATAGGGACCTGTCTCCAGTCACCAACAACCTGCTTCTGATGACAGTACCCGTCTGGCTTAGTACCTGATACGGTCCGTAGCACCCCTGCCAGGCACAGGTACCGTGTCCATGGCCAGAGACAGTGATCTGTATGACCTGGCAGGTACAGTCTGTGGCTGTCCACAAACACCGGCATATGGCAGCCATGAGGTGGGACTGTGTGCATGCATACACACATGCAAATTGATAACACCTAGGGCTACTGCATACACGCACACACTGCATCAACATTGCCTCATCTTGTACTGCTGTCCCTCACCAACACACACACACACACACACACACACACACACACACACACACACACACACACACATGTCAATTGGTTGTATCAGTGGCAGACTCAGGCATACCAAGTACACACCCTGTGCATATGATGAAACTGTGCCACCTCCTGCAATCTGTAACATCGGTGCAGGAACAGGTTGACATGCTGCTGATGCACAGGGTGACTACATAGAAGTGTAGTAATAGTATAATGTTGACAACAGCACAGTGTAATGATATCATTGTGGGTATATCCCAGCATGCCTTATGCAGTTACAGTATGTATGTCATTGTATTGTTTTGTACACCCATAGTAATTACCATAGTGTACTGTCTGCACATCTTTGCATACTGGTGGTGAGGCTGTCAAGAGATGGCCACCTACATAGGTAGCACAAGGGATACGTAAATGTACATATTGATACTCAATGATGGTCATGTCAACTGCAAGTTGCGTGCTGTCCACACTCGACTCTGCAATGAGGATGTTTGAGGATGTTGATATCTGTGCAGTAATACACAACAGGTTCAAGACTCACAAGAGCACACTAGCACTACAAGGTCACACCTCATACCATGCATGACATCCCCAAAACACAGAACTAACTATGACAGGAGGGAGAGTCTCCATACCTGTCAAGGATAATGCGGTGCCAGGACAGGTAGCATACATCTTACTAAGTCTGGAACTGCTGAGTGAGGGCTCAGTGTCTGTTATTCAAAATGTGTATTATTACAGGTATGAGCACCTGGGTTTCATGCCAGTTATTCTACATTACGAAGGTACATGCTCTGTACACTTGTGGGGGGTGGGGCTGGACCCAACCCGTCTGACCTGTGAATGTCTGGGTACAGGCTTATAGTTCCTGCATATATGCAGTGTTACCTACTGGAAGTCGTACACCTTGTTTGTTGTAGCATAGTCTACATACAGGCCTGCTGACTGTAGCTTTGTTTGTATGCATGTTTGCTTGTTATGTCCCTGAAACACTGATTCCACCTGCAATGCAGATTTACAGCGCCTCTGTGGATCCTTAGTGACATCTGTATTGCTTACTGTACTGATGTCCATGTCTCACTTGACAGAATGTCACTGTTTGTCCTGTTTGCATGTAAGTTGCCTGTAACACATTGCATATGACTTACCTCGCATTTGCTCAATACAGCATTTATATATGCCAGCACTAACAAATCAGGGGCACTACACCCTCACATACTCACCTTCAGTACCTTGTTCCCCATTGGCCCTATGTGTCGTTAATTAGTATGGGATTCACAATGCTATGGTAGCATGTGCAAAGGTCACCTGTCAATCTACTCTCTGGTCCAGTTGGTGAATCTGTGAGTCATGTGGCAATGTTACAGCTGCCTCATGTACACAGACAACTCTCTCTCCTTCCCATACACTTACAACACATGTGAGAGATGCAACCACATAGCCAAACTGGGGGCTAAGCTCTCTTAACTCAGTACTGGCATACCCGGTCAGGTGAAGTGGGATACTACAGTGAATACAGTACCAGTCTCACATAGACCTGCCATGACCGCAATCCAAACACAGAAACACACAGGTACATTCAGGACTCTCAGAATAGCATCCTGCCTGAGCAGCTGACACCTGCAAAGCAGACATACAAGCAAACGTTACACCAGAGCAGAGCACGTGCAACACATAGCTCACAAAGCCTGTGTGCCAAACAGTCACAGCCCATTTGGCTTGACAACACACCTGCTACAGTTGTAATAGGTACCTCTATCGTCAGGTACACTGAGGTCTTGCTCACCAGGCTGAAGAAAGTGAAGGTCACGCTGGGATGCCCATCGGGCACTATGATCCACCACATAACACAAGTATACAGGTCACTCCAAGGCATGTACAATTATGACTCAGTCATTGTCTGTGCCAGTGTGTATTACCTGTGACGCACCTCCCTGGACTACATGTTAGGGGACATAGAGGGGCTCTCTGAGCTTGTGGCACAGGCTGGTATGACCCTGACCTTGAGTAGCATCTTACCCTCACCAAGAATGCTGCCACAATATGTAGACAGGATGATCAGTTTCTACAATTACCGTACGTTTTGGTGGCATTCAAAGGGGATCCAATGCCTGTCAGCATGAGATTACATGCTGGACAAGCCACGTTGCTTTGCTAGGGACAGCTTGCACCTGTCACCCATGGGCCGTTGTATATTGGCAGAGGCTCTTGCTACACGCATAGTGCCTTTGTATGCAAGGCTGACATTACATAGCCACCTACACAGGTATCACACGGGATAGCACACTAATAGTAATGCTACTCAACACCAGCAGTGTAAACCTCAAGATGCATGCAGTGGAAACTGTCCTTAGCATGGGGAACAGCAATATCTGTGCAGTAACAGACTCCTGGTACAAGACCCCCAGGTGTACCCCATCACTGCCAGGTCATACCTCATACCATGCTTGTCGTCCCCTACACATGCACCAAACCAGAACAGGGGGGTGTATCCAAAGACACCTCAGATACACACCCCCCCAGGTTGGTGGCACAGCACAAAGCATCAGAGCCTATCCATGTGCAACTAACAGTGGGTTAGACTGCCTTCAGATTCATAGCCTGGCACACACCACCCTCCCATACCCAGGAAACCCACTTGGCCTTCCTGACAACACTGGGAATATGACGTTCTCTACAAACACCATTATATGGGTGGACTGCAACTACCCAAACATAGAGTGTGAGCATTACTCTAGCTCCAAGGCCCTAGCTGAAAAGTTCCTAGCATTCATTCCCTGCATTGCTATGGAACAACTTGTTACCACTCCCACAAGAGGTGAAAACATGCTGCACCTGTTCATCACCGACATGTGGACTATATGCTCCAGACCAGTCGTGTATCCCTCGCTGGTAGGATGACACCATCTACAACTCACACTGTATATTCACATACCACATGCAGCCCCTGCACAGAACACCATAGTCATACAGGTGTCTAATGCAAATTCCATGTATTCACATGAGGCAGGCTTCGGACATGGGAACTATTGAAGGTCACAGGTACATATGTGTATGTGGCACACATATACATCATGTGTGCATTGACATTACTGATATAATGTATGTCGTGCAATATTGGGAACAACACCCCACACACATGGACAAACTGTGTGACAAAAACACACATGGCGTTTGTAGGATACAAACCCCTACCTAACGATGTTATGACATTTGTGAGAGACGCAGTAGTGGAGTGTGCTATTTGCATTACTGGGAGGATTGCTTCCTCCTGCTGTACTTATAGGGTGCTGACATCATCAGTGTTTAGACAGTGAAATATGCAGCATGTGTTGTGTTGTACTAGTTGCCAAAAGGGACATTTCTCTTACACATAAATTGCACACACATTACTCTTCCCCACACATTCAGCACTTGCAGGATTCAAACCCCTACCTAATTATGTTATGACACTTGTGAGAGCCGCAGTAGCAGAGGGTGCTATTTGCATTACTGGGAGGCTTGCTTTCTCCTGCTGTACTTATCAGGTGCTGACATCATCAGTGTTTAGACAGTGGAATATGCAGCATGTGTTGTGTTGTACTAGTTGCCAAAAGGGACATTTCGCTTACACATAAATTGCACACACACTACTCCCCCACACAGTCACACACTCACACTGAGCACTTGCAGGATTCAAATCCCTACCTAACTATGTTATGACACTTATGAGAGACACAGTAGCAGAGCACACTATTTGCCTTACTAGGAGGCTTGCTTTCTCCTGCTGTACTTATAGGGTGCTGACATCATCAGTGTTTAGACAGTGGAATATGCAGCATGTGTTATGTTGTACTAGTTGCCAAAAGGGACATTTCTTTTACACATAAATTGCACACACACTACTCCCCCACACAGTCACACACACACTGAGCACTTGCAGGATTCAAAACCCTACCTAACTATGTTATGATGCTTGTAAAAGACGCAGTAGCAGAGCGTGCTATTTACATTACTGGAAGACTTGCTTTCTCCTGCTATACTTATAGGGTGCTGACATCATCAGTGTTTAGACAGTGGAATATGCAGCATGTATTGTGTTGTACTAGTTGCCAAAAGGGACATTTCTCTTACACATAAATTGCACACACACTACTCCCCCCCCACAGTCACACATACACACTGAACAGTTGCAGGATTCAACCCCCTACCTAACTATATTATGACACGTGTGGGAGACACAGCAGCTGAGTGCGCTATTCAAATTACAGGGTATCATTTGTGCTCCTGACATATGTATAGTGTGCTGACATCATTATGTATGAAGAGGTATGTACATCTGTTACTAACCATCAGTACGGGGGAGAGCATATCTATGCATTAACTTTTCACAGGCACAGTGGCCTACTGTACTGCAGAGGCAGACGCCAAATACACTGTGGATAGCCTTCTGTATTCCCTAGGGACAACAGCCTAGTATTGCACTCTACGGCCATATATTTACCTGTCAGATGCAAGTATCTGTTGCTCGTATACTGTTTGTGGGTCTTTATTGCCATAGCTTTCCCTATCTCTATGAACAACTTGTGTACTGTGGCAGATGTTTGCATATGAGTGGGATCCAGTACTTTACTTATGTCTCTGTTGTAATTTCATTGTGTGCACTGGGCAGATTTCTGTATTGTGGGAGATTCCTGTGTTAACACATACAAATGCCAGATATGTGTGTGCAACTGCTGAACTGTGACATGGCCTAAGTGTGTGAGCACGCCCAGTTCACAGTTTCTATGGCTTCTTGAGTGACACGTCTCATTTATCTAAGTGTGCGAGCATGCCCAGTGTGAACTTTCCTTTTGTTGGGATCTGTGGTCCACCACATTTGTGTTTGTGTGTGGACTTTATCTATATTTCACATGTACAGTTGAGTGTTGGACGTCAGGTTGTGTTCTTACTGCCCAACTGCTTTGTGTCTGAACCTAACAGGCATTATGCTGTGCCTGCAGGGTTGCCATGGGATAGTTTGCATGCAGTTGTCAACATCCTTTCCTACTGACCAAACAGTGTATTGTCGTATAGTGTACTGGTTCAGTACTTTCACTGTGGTGGGCAGTATCATCGGTTTCAGTCCTATCACTGCTTGTAATATTTAAAGTGAGCACATGAGACTGGTTGAGGGACAGTTGTGCAGATATGACCATGTTGCATTTTTTTCAGATATGGACAGCATAGTACATGATTGTCCGACATTGTTAATGTATTCCTCAACTTGTGTGGACAGTGAAAAACAATGGCCATGTGCCCTAGGCCATTTGTAATGCTAGTCAGAGAGTGTTTGTCCTTCAACACACATTTACTGGTGTTTGCCATGACATATGTCAAGGTTAGTGTGTTGTGCCTCTGTCTACCCATGACAAACAGTTGATATCCAGGGTACACCTACCATCTCCCATCCAGTCATCATGATTCCTCTGGATGACAGTCAATGAGGGACTCCCTGGATAACCTGTACTGGGAGTTTAGTCATGAGTGGAGTGAGCTTCTGGGTTATGGACCAATCGGTACAGCATGTCCTGTTTATGTCTGTGCTGGGGTTCAGGCCTCCCATCAGCATAGGTCACCAGCATTCAGATTTTACATGGTGCCAAATGTCCATTGATACCGGCTTGGTTATGGCTTTATACATCAAGCACAGATCACCTCCAGCCAGGCGGTATGGCACTGTGTGGAGCTGCAGTTTGTTTAATCAGGCGACACATGGCATCTGTTACAGCTCTGCGATCCTCCTGTTGGGGTATTTGTGGGGTCTTTCCAGATGATGCAGGTGTCTGCTAAGGTACATCCCTCAAGGGCCATTGCATGCAATTGTGAGGCTGCTGATGGATGACTGGAGAGGCACATTGACCTACCCTGACCTAGTTGTGCTTACCTTCATGATTAGGTGGGTATATGGTATGTTTCGGTAACCACTACAGACACATGGTTGTCACATGCAAGATATCTATCACCTTGTGTCCCCAGGTCTCTTATTGCTCCTGATGTACTTACTGGGTTAACACCTATGTGGTAATTTCTGGCCATGTACTGTGTTTTCACAGGGGATGACTATACACTATTCTGCATTTAGCTTGTTGACATGGCTGTGGCACCACTTGTCTGTTTCTATGTGTGCCTTTTGTAGGATGCTTGTGTCAGCTGGAGGGTCCAATATGGTGGGCAGTTTGTAGTCTTCTGCGAACCTGTTCAGACAGAGTCCTTCCATGTTGGCCTGTACCTATGTGACATATATAGCATACAAGAGAGGTCCCAGGACCATGCCTTGTGGGACGCCAGTTCTACCTGGTTTGCAGTCTGACATGGCTGCAGCATATCTGACCAGGTCAGTTCTGTCCTTGAGCTGGTTTGCAACCCATCTACTTGGATAGAGGTTTATAGTTAGGCTGGTGAGCTTATCTTTACTGACCAACTAGGGTATTGTATGGAAGGGTTTAGCAAGGTCCAGATAGGCTATGTGAACCACATTCCCCACATCAATGGCCTTGGTGAGCATTTTGCATGAGTCAGACATGTTTAAGGGGCAGGACCTGCCCTATGAAAGCCACTCTGGGTAGGGTCCAATGTCTATAGGTACCCAATCTCGTTATTCCTGGGAACCATGATCATCCTCTCCATTACTTTGCCAACCTAGATAGACAGGGTTGAGGGGTGATAGTTTGCAGTATCCATTCAGGCACCACCTTTGTGGTGAGGGACCACTGTTGCTGTACACTGCTCTTTGGGTACATATCCTGTGGTAAGACTGATAGCATGCAGTAGTGCTATTTGGTGTTCCATTCTTCTTACAGTACTTGTTGGACACAACCCAGGGCACCATCTGGTACCATTGATGCTGTGTGGTGTGCTTTGTAGATGCTGGCTGTTACCTCAGCATCTGCAATGTCAGGGGGCCAGCACTCTGCTGGGATAGTTATTTGGCAGTATAGTGCTGGTGGGGAGTTTGCAAAGAATCTGTTCGGTGGGATGTTGGCAATGTGTGTGGGTTTGGTGTATTGTTTGTGATATTTGAGTACTGCAGAGCATATCTGTGGATTATCACCATGGTTCCTACCATCAGTTAGGACAGCTGTGTGATAATCCTTTGTGTCCTGCACAATTTGTATCGTCATAGGTTCATAGGTCATACTAGGCTATCTGCCCTGGCCATGTTTGAGCATGGACAGACTGTGTGTGAGTTTTGACACCCCTTGCAATGTGCATATTATGCCCATTTAGGGTTTACTTTACTAGATGTGACACAGGGATGGCCCATAGTGTACACCTACTATCTCCCATGCACTTCACCAGATTTCTTTTGTTGAGTATGAGTGTGGAGCTCAGCCTATCATGGACTGGGATACTGTTCCAGAGTGTAAGGAGCCTCTGGGTTATGGATCTGTCCCTCCAGCACATCCTATTTATCCATGTGTGGAGGTTCAGATATCTCACTGTGGTGTCTCTGCTTGATTTGGGGTTTCTGCAGTGGAGCATGTCCATTCATTCTGGATTGGACATGGCCTTGTACATCAGGCATACATTGCCTCTGACTGGGCAATATGCTTGTGAATTGGGCTGTGGTTTCTTCAGCCAGGCAGCAGATGATGAATGTTTGGACCCTTTATTCTCTTGGTGAGGTACATTTGGGGTCTTTCTAACTGCTGCAGGTGTAAGGTAAGGTACATCCGAACTGGGGCATTGTTGTCACGTATGGGCCTGATAAGGGAAGAGTATGGGGGCACAGTGACCTCTGTTGATCTACATGCGCATAATTTCATATTAAGGTGGGCAATATAACAGGTCTTCCTGCCCACATTGGCAATGTGAGTGTCACATGACGGGTTACCGTCCACTTGTGTCCCTAGGTCCCTGATTACTTCTTCCATACATAATGGATTCTCACCTATCTCATACTTTGTGTGTGCCTTGTTTGGTATTTGTTGAGACATTCATACTCTGCAGTGTCTTCAGGAAGGCTGGCTGGGGTTCCTGGGTTTGTGACTGTGGTCTGTAGCAGGCTGTAAACAGGGATGCAGTTTGAGCCACTGTTACTTGCCCGTGGATAGTCCATGCTACTTCTTGCTGTGGTACCAACCTGGGGGTGTGGTTATCCTTGACAATTACTGATAGCCACACTCCTATTGTAGTGTGTTCCATGTTTTGGAGCTGTAGAGCATGGTATGAGGCATAACCTGGTAGTATTAGGGTGCTCTTCTGGGCCTTGACCCAGGTTTCTGTTACAGAACAGATATTACCATTCTCCATGCTGTGGTGGGTTTGGTCTGCATGCACCTTGCAGGTTAGACTTCTGGCGTTGGGTAGCATTACGTCCAGGTTGTTATCCCTTGTGCTACCTATGGTGGTGGGTTTGTGTTTCCAGCCTTACCTATTCAAGGCACAGTGGGGGTGGCAACAGCCTTTGCCAGTATCCACACAGCCAGGTGTGCTGTGTGCGTGCCATCCCTAGCAGGTGAGGCATCATGTCTTGCTCAGCATGTCATCCCAGGCTGTCAGCCATTTGTTCCCCCTTGCTAACAGCAATACTTCAGCAAATTATTGTACTTGATCTTGTTGTCTTCATAGTGTGGCATCATGCTTGGTGAGGGTGAGATGTTAGGCAGAGTCTTCATGTTTGCATATACTAGATGGTGTTACATTGCTTAACACATGGCAATCATGCCTCAGGTGGTGCTGCAGGGCTGCCTCTGTCGGATGCACATACTACACTCCCTGTACATGTTTGAGAGCAGGTTGTGTCATGTTAGGCGTCCCTGTTACTATATGAGTGAGTCAGAGAGGGGTATCATTTCCAGGGTTCCTACTGAGCCAGTGTATGTGCTATGCGTTGCCTCTTTGCCAAGGCCAGGGCATACTGGGCACACCTCCTTCTGCCTACTGGGGCAGGCTCAGGTTGTTCCTCCACCGAGTCGCGCTCTGCCTGTGATGGCCTTGGCAATGGTGGGGGGCTGTTTGTCCCGGCCCTATGCTGGACCTGCTGCAGCTGTTTTCTCAGAATCATATTATGTAGCATAGCACATACCATGACAATTTGGATACACATAGTTGGTGAGTACTGCAAGGCTCCACCAGATGTGTCCAGGCACTGGAACCATGACTTGAGCAGCCCAAACACATGATCTATTACATTTCGTGTTTGTGCGTGTGCCTCATTATGGCATTCTTGTTCAGGTGTGTGCACGTTTCTGATGGGTGTCATCAGCCACGGCTCCAGTGCATATCAAGCATCCCCCACTAGGTGACCATGTGGGATGTCCCCATTGGCAAATGTCTGGTACAGCTACGTCAGATGCCAGATATGGGAATCATGGTAGCTCCCAGGGCAGCCAGCACGCACATTCATTATTATGCCCTGGGCATCACACACGACCTGGCAGTTGATGGAGGGGAAGCTCCTGTGGTTAATGTAGGCCCTACCCGCTCACCGGCTGGTGCTTTGATACATATGTGTGCACAGTGTATTGCACCCACTACCTCAGGGTATTCCACTATTTGATGGAAGAGACGCATATTGCTGGCCAATACCTCACAGGAATTGGGGAAATATGCATGCTCACCGACATGTGCTGACATGGCATCCAGGAACTGGTGCAGTACCCTGGAGGCTGATGCCTGTGATATCCCCATCATATCACCAGTTTGTCTCTGGAAGGTACCTGTTGCTAGTATTCTTAGGCTAACACATACCTTGGTTTCCACTGGGATGGGTTCCCCTCTGTTGGTTCTGTGTGTGAGGCGTGGCCTGCACAGCTCAACAATTTGCTGCAGGAGGTTTCTGTCCACTGTATAGCACTCCACTATCTCCAGCTCATGTAACCCCTGGTAGGTGACCCTGGGCCTGTACACTCTTTTCCGTCTCCTCACTGTGGGTTGTCTGGCAGCATTTACATCGTCACCACCCTCAACAAGTCTCCTATGTCTCCTTATAACAGCTATGGCAGCCCCTAGCATGTTTGGTCTGAGTGCAGCTTTTTCAGTTTTCACTTCAAATAGCTTGCTCCTGTCTTGCAGTGTCTCTTGAGAAAAACATACTGCAATGCTGTTTGCAGTAGTGTTTTAAGTGCTGGGCTGGGCTAGTATTCCGCCTGTGTAATTGCCTGCTTCTAATTGTTTTCACCTGCTAGCTCTATCAGTATTCCCTGCTAGCTTCCTTCTATTTCTTCTGCTTCCTTTTTCCTCTCTGTTTCCTCAGGGGGGAGCAGCGCGCATACCAGTGGAAACACATTCACAGTGGCTACCACATGTGCACACATGCTTACACGGACTAGAATCAGCTTATTCGGGTTAAAACGCGCGCACACCAGCACAAACAGGTTTTCATATCCTTAAACAGGCACCTACATGCTTACTTTGCCTTATTCGCGTGCACTCTGTCTTACTCGCACCTCCCAGTGTACACACGCGCGCATGCATGCACAGCAAGAAACTTTGGTGTTGGTCACAGTGTACACCTTCCATTTCTTGACTTTCCCATGCTTATCTGTTGACACTCCTCTTTCTATGCTGTGTGACTGACATCTTTCACATACCACTTTGCTCCAATGAGCTTGATTTCTTTCTGACATTCCCCCCTGTGATGTCACCTATCTCCTACTCTGTTACTCCCCCTTATCTAACTCTTACACTACATGCAATGTGCTCATTTGCTATGTGACAGTGTGATTCACTATCCTACCACTCATTTACATAAGATTGCCTACTAATGCTTAGTTACGTGTCTTACACTCAGCTTCCCCCCTAAGCAACCACTAAATGGTGGCCATGTTGTTTTCGGTCTGCTAGTCCCTGCATTGCAAATCCATGCATTGCATAAAACCCACATTTGTGGGTTTCAAACCTTTATATTTATGTTTTATATAGCGCAGCCCATTTGCCCGGGGCTGTGCTGCGTTTAAACCTCGCCGATTGCCAAAAAAAGAAAAAAAATTAATTTCATGTTTGCATCGGGTTACCATGCCAATGGCCACATATTTGGTCATTGGCATGCTGCCTGATATATATGCACACTTTATTTGGAGCTGTCATGGCTCCATTGTGTTATTTGCATTAACGTACTCAGTTGTCAACTGAGTACATTTCTGCACCTAACACGACTCTTACACGGGCTGGTTTCAGCTTCGTGGATCGCTAATCTACCTCATTTGCATACCTTTCGGCTGCAAGTGAGGTAATTAGCACGTTTTAGCTGGTCTCTTACACGGTATTTCGGGCTGTTCCTGGATCGCGATGGCTGCATGGAATCTTACACGACTCTTAGACTCCGTGCAAGCCATCGTGAATCCTGCCCCATGACTTCATGATTAGGCAAAATCATCAACATTGAAACAAACTGACTATTTGACCATAACTATGTCAGCATAAACTGTTACTAGTTGGAAAAACACCTTCCAGAAATCAGTATGCTATGACAAATAATGTTTGTCTATATTGCCTTTTACTTGATGAAGTGAATTATTTTAGCCTTCTTCGTGATTGGCCATGTTAGCAAACTGAATTTTAGCTTCAGGAGCTGATTCCATTTTGTTAAAAAGGGGAAATCTGTATACATTCTCTTAAATTAACTTTTATTTAAAGACGCTTTCCATGTCCTGATTTAACGTATATATATCTAGTTTATCCTCTTTTCTCCCCATATTTTTTTTTTTAATATTTTTGGCATTCCAGGAAATAAATAAGCCAGAAAATTGTCAAAATGCATGACACTGTATGTTTTTCTGTGTGTGTGTGTGTGTGTGTGTGTGTGTGTGTGTGTGTGTGTGTGTGTGTGTGTGTGTGTGTGTGTGTGTGTACATGGTGTGCACATTCTTTACACTCAATCTCTTGGATTATTCAATATTACTTTGAAGTACTACTGTGATTCTTGCAAAGGTTCACTCTTTTCAGGGGATAAGAAAGCCAGACTAGCATTGTAAACCAGAAAACAATGTTTTTTTCTGCCAGCAGCAGTACTCTAACACATGTGATGACAGCAAAACAGTAAATTTAATTGTGAAGGTGATGAAATACAAAGTGAACATCACAGCTAGAACACTCCAATGAAATCAAAGACTTTCACTAAAATAACAATGTGTTTGTTTTTATGAATAGTATTAGCATTTGGGCTGTATAAACATTTTATTTATTTGTGATCAGAAAGAGTACATCATTATGTCTTGCTGAAATACGTTCCTGCTGTTGATTTTTAAGTTTTCCACTATACTTGTATTTATAAGGCTTAGTATTAGTGATGTCTTTGCAAAACACAGTTTATTGAAATGTCTGAACAGAGTAGTACTGACTAAACCTTTTCCTAAAATTTATCAAAATACAATACACAATCCTGGGGATACAATAAACTCCATGTAGACTTAGCACGAAGCCTACACAGAGTTTACGTGTAAGTGTGACGAGCATCAGTGCCAATTGCATATGTATGCCACACATTGCATGCACATGGATACAAGTGCAATTTCCTGGCTGGCAACAAAGCAGCAGAAACACCTGCAGACATGTTTACCTACTAGAAAACTAGTTCTACATGATTGCATGGACAGCCACAATAACTACCCAGGCTTAATATAAGGCAGTGCATAAAGTTCTAACACATTATATGTAAGGGTAGTCAGTGCAGAGTACTGTGCAAACTTGCTTTAGGCATACAGAAATAAACGTTTGGTAAATGATCATCAATGGTACATAGACTGCATTATAAATAACTATTCTGGGGAAGTATGTGTATTGAAAAGGGCCACACACATGAATGGTAGGAATGAAAACAGTGGAGTAGGACAAGTGAAACATGATAATATACTGCAGATAAAAGCAAGTAAATGCAGGTACACCACAGAGACAAGACAGTTGTAGCATGAACAGTAATCACATATGCACATGATACAGTACATACTGCTGTTTACACCTCCTGTGTGAGTATAGTCATATCATCACACAATTATTGTGCATCATGTGACTGTAATACAAGGTCACATATCAATGGAGATGGCTAGTTGTGATATAAATACTCTGACATAATCTATGGAGAGGACATTTAGCAAGGATGGTATATACAATGCGGGGGGTAGGCACATATTATGAAGTTGTGCAAAATAAGTTGCTTGAATACGAATGTAATGTTAGTATAGGTCTCAACTAAGTGGGACATATAGCAACAGGCTAATGGACAACAGGAGACAGAAGCACGCACAATCATGGACATTATCAGAACAATACCACCATTAATCTGTGTCAATGACATAAAATATGTGATTGTGAGTTATTATGCATGTTTTGCATGAACACACTTGTACAACCGTTATGATTTCTCAGTAATCTGTAAGGAGAATCAAGCACACCTTCCTCAAAAATTAACACTTTTCTGAGGTTTTAAGAGGGACACTGTTATACCTGTAGTTTAAATGATGAGCAATCCTGGCTATTTGGCAGGTTTGCATGACATAGATATGCCACGACTCCTACTTGCACTAATGTAGCCCATACCATCAATGTTGTCAATGAGCTATATATTTATTGGGTGCATCACAGGAACACATATCACACATGCATCTTGTAGAACACCTTGAAGGTAAGTCTGCACTGTCAACTCCTAGGGGTTATGCATCACAAAGAATATTAGGTATGGCTGACAAGATGTGTGGGAGCTCACTATGGCAAAAGTGATACACTTAAGTAAATTGTCCCTGTAAGATGTGCTGGAAGATACATACAGAACAGTGCATTGTACTCAATTATTGGTGTAATGAGAGCTGAGAACAATGAGATTATAATGCCCTTTGATGTGGATATTCTGAGTTGTGCTATATACAAGGGATGTGTCACCTCTGTGGGCACATGCTGGTGGAAGTTCTGCTTACATATTACATACCACCTGGTCAGCTCATAGGGTGTGCTCTCTATATTATTATTAGCTTGTGTATTTGCTTTCATAATGAAACTTATCCCCCATGATTTTTGTTCATCTACTGCATCTCCATGGCTGTGGCAACAATCTTCTGCATGTGTTAATATTGTCTGCATTATACCAATACAAATCTTGGATTCAATGATTGTCCACAATTTGCAGTCCTGCACAAAGCTGGTTAGACAAAGAATGTGTAAGTTAGTCTTGACTTCTGAGACTTACATAATGAACAGAAAAGAGCCTAGTACACAATCCTGAGGTATGGACCTTTACACTTGACTCTAGATAGAGGTGACTTCACACCCTTCGATATTATGTCATGTATTTGATCCATTTATCTACCCACTTGGTGACAAAGGTATTTATGCCTACTTGAGACAGTTTCTCAGCAATATATTAGTGTGGATTTGTGTCACATGCCTTGGCCAGGATAAGTTACACAGGATTACAGTGTTTTCCTTGTGCATGCCCTGGGTGATCTTCTTGAAGACATCAGACAGATGCAACAGACATGATGTAGCCTTAACAAATCAAACACGAGTTTGAAACATAGTTGGGAGATTATCTGTGTCCTTTTTGATAAGGTCCATAATGTCTCATTTATCTGCCTCACAGATGAGGAGAATCATTAGTATGGGTCTATAACTTCCAGCATCAGGCGATCTCTCCCAACCCTGTCAGAAAGATGACTGCTGCTGTACACCCTTCTATAAGAACTGTCTGGAGGCTGTGCTGAAGTTTGAATCCAACTGAGTCTGCTAGGTCAAGTGTTAAGTCACGCTATAGGCAACCTGGGATGTTGTTAGGGCCTATTAATTTGGAGTTATTAGCCATAAGAGAGCACAGATGAACTGTTCTCCTGAGAAAATAAAATGGGGGGAAATCCACCTTGGATCCCGGGAACTACTGCCCTATCAGTCTGATGAGCCTGATCTGCAAGGCCATGGAACGTATTACGCAGTAAGTTTTTTTTCACAAGTGATGTTCTATAAAAGATTTGTAGATGACATACTTCTTTTTTGGAGAGGTACAATAGATGAATTAAGATTATTTATTAATGAAATGGAAACTACAACTGAGTTCCTGAGATTCACTTTAGAATACTCACACAATAAGATAAACTTTTTAGATGTTACTATAACCAAGAAGGAAGGGGGTAAAGTCTCTACTTCACTTTACAGGAAAGCTTGCTGGAAGAATGCGATTTTACACCATACTAGCATGCATCCGAGGTTTGTTTTTTCGAACATAGTTAAAGGACATTTTACCAGGATAATGAGAATATGTGAGGATATATCAGTTATGCAGGCTGAGTTAGACAATATGCATAAGCTGTTTTTAGATAGGGGCTATAATAGTAACATGTTGGAGCATAATATAAATTGGTTGACTAAGAAGGAGAAATGCTAGCCATGACAATTTTAACAAGATGGGCTTTGACTCTAGAGTGACTTTTATTACCAGATACACTAATGACAACAACATGATAGTAAACATAATTAAGAAAAATTGGCATGTCTTCACAATGGATTTTAAAACATCTAAAATAGTTGGATCTACACCTAGTTTCAGTTATAGGAACAGCAAGAACTTGAAGAGGATTCTTTGTAAAGACTATCATTTTGATTCACATGAAATGAATAAAAATAAATTAGGTGCTTATACTTGCAATAGATGCAAGATGTGTAGATATATAACTAAAACTCAGAATGTTCGTCGTCTCCCATTGCTGCAGTCCTGACAAATGGGTACTCCGCTGCCCACCATCGGCCCGAATACCAAAGGGCTAGAACTGACGTCGGTCACGGGCGCCTGAGACTGACGTAAGTACTTGTCAGTACAAATGCGCATGACCGACGCCATAACCTCAGTCTTTCTTGCCGCATGGTCTTCAGCAGAAGCAGTTTTTGCAAGTGCCGTTCGGTGTTCTGGAACTGTCGGTTTTCAAGTTTCAGACCGGATACCAAGTTGGCTAAGTACCCTGTTGGGAACATTTTTTGTCTTTTTCTTGCCTCAGTATTGCCGGATGTCAGAAAAAGTTAATAACTGTATGTTAAATAAATTTGTTAGAGTCAGACTGTAAAAATCATTGAGTTATTCAAAAACAATGTCAATCAATAACAAACAATAATGCAGGAGAACTCAGATATCTATAACTCTAATACTCTAATGTACATTAGGAGGCAAAAAACCATACACAAACTTGTACAGAATTTTGTCTGCTTTATTGACAGAAGACACCATTTTTATATATGTCATTATCAGTTTTGCCCACCTCACTGGCGTGGTCAGTGACAGGGTCTTTACATCATAGTAACTCATGAAAAAGTGCTGAATGGTGTTTTTCAAAAAAGTCTTTTTCCCATGAGAATGTTACAGCCTTGCAAGCACCTGGTCAGTCACGATGACCTCCTGAGGATGTAGCCAATTCAAGGCTCTTAGATTAGTTCGAATACAATGGGTGCAGTTCTTCTTAAATGCCTTCTTTTGTTTCTTGCTTGCCAGCTGGACACTATCTCTGATAGTGCGCACAAGGCTATTCTTCTGGTTGAAGCAGGAAGAAGATACACATGCGAACAGATTTATTATTTTCTAACTTTGCAAAATAATCTTTACTTGAAAGACATGAGCCAGGCTGTGCTTGAACGCTGCCAAGGCCAAATTTCTGATTACACTGCAGCTTGTGCTTCAAGCAATAATATGCAAGTTTATTTCTACAGAATTAAATGCATTATATACTACTTTTCAAACTTTGTTCTCTATTATGGATTTAAGTACATTTATTCCTAACTAAAGCACACATTTCTCTATATATTTGACCACACAACTTTTATGTGTTTGAATGTTTGAATACACATTTTCCCAAGCAGCATACATTGTAAATATATTTTCTTAAGCAGCATACATTGTAAATATATTTTCTAAGCAGCATGTATAGATTTTTCTAACATTCTCCCTCCTGTTAATGCATTTTATTCTATTTGAAACATAAACAATATTATTTCATTTCTCAGCCTTTCCCTTTCGAGGGCTTTCAGCTAAGTAGTCATTGGTTTTATATTTCAGAAAAAGCATCATTTGAAATTAATCTTTTAATTTCAACACTTTGGTAAAAAGTTTCAGTAGCAGATATATCAACAAATTTTTGATTAATCTTTTCATGCAGGGAATTTCACAGTAAACACATGTTCCTATTAGGAGTATACCCACACAAATAGCAATTAAATGTTTAATAGGATGGAACCCCACCCCCCCAAACAGAT
This sequence comes from Protopterus annectens, assembly GCF_019279795.1. Lineage (NCBI taxonomy): Eukaryota > Metazoa > Chordata > Ceratodontiformes > Protopteridae > Protopterus > Protopterus annectens. The sequence continues at coordinate 124,580,593 of NC_056736.1, forward strand.
TCTGGAAAAAGTCCGTCAGTGGGTTTGGGCCTGGTTTAGTCATTGCTGATACTTGCTGAATTACCTCTAGGTGGTCATTGATTTCATGTTGGTTGTCTGGAATGTACGCACAGCATTTTTCTTCGTGTACCACCTCTTGCCGCTAGGGTGAAGTAAAGAGCCATTCGATTTTGTAGCACAACAGTTTTTTTGCATTCAGTTCATTAGTCACCAATTCTAGGGTGGAAAAAGTTGCATTGCTCATGACTTTTGACAGCTTCCTCAGCTCCCAGACCGATTTGACTGCTCCATAGGCTGGTGGTATTCCTGCCCTGGATATAACACTGTTGCCCAAGTTCATATGAGTCAATTTACTTTTGTCTTTCACTGAATTATGGCCTTTTCAACCAGCTTCGATTTTACCAACTGGATTCACAGGTTTTTTTTCACTGGACCTTCAGATTCTCGAGCTGTTTTCCTTACGTTCGTATTTTACCCAAAGGTAATTCTGCAGTATGTCTTATTGCTGAAACCAGATAACCCAAAAACAACTGCGGACCAATTCTCAGGTAACCATTTATATGCCTTTTTCCCACAAATAAAATCATTACTTTGGTACTGATACGTGTTATCCCTGCATGAAACATTTTTCTATTCTTAATAGACAATTGCTTAGTTAAGACTGGATTGTCACATACTGCATTTAATGTAGTTTTCATTGAACTCAGATATGAATCATGGTTAGTATTACAAACAGTACCCCACTTTTGACTTTAATGTAACATTTATAAGACATTGTTATATTACTATTACTCCAGCCCACCTGGAGGGTATTACTTTGTAGAGACATACAACTCCTTTTGTGTGAACAGGTAAAAATAAAACAATTTTGTCCTGTGATCTCACAGTTTCTGTATAAAAAAAACTTTCCAAAGTCTCATTTTATCCCCAGAGGGACAGAGGACCTTAAAGTCTATTATATGTTGTTGGTATAGCTGTACAAACTCAGCAATTTGAAATGTGCATAGTTTCTGTATACACTTGCTTCATGGCCAGGTACGTGTTAAAATTTGGATGCCAGTCTATAAACAGTTCATCACGTCTTCTCACTTTCACTTGTGTGGTTGAGTGCAGGGAAAAACCACAATAAGAGAAAAATTGTCACACTTATAGTTAACAAATACACAGTTAAAATAATTATGCAATAGTTCTTGGGTTGCTCTGCTTTTTGTTTTCTTTACTCTTGGCCATTTTGCCCTTGTGTATCAGTCACAAAGTTTTTATTCAGCTGAAAGTTCTTTTGTCTGAAAAAGAGTTAAACTGCAAAACAGATTTATTTATAACAGTTTCTTTATATAATTAGCTAGTGAACCGTCAGCCTCCAGCTCTGCAGGCATGAGGGCTTTTACTGAGGCACATAATATGCCCTTCCAAATACTACTTTAAAGGGGATCAAACCCTTTACATTTGTTACTGTTTTCATGCTCAGCAATGCTAGAGGTAAACAGCAAATCCAATTCTTCTGAGTCTCACTCATTAACTTTCTTAACTTGTTTTTTTTAAAATCCCATTGTACCTCTCCACCAGTCCTGCTGACTGTGGGTGGTAAGCACAGTGATTCCTTAAGGAAAACCCCAAAAAAATCTCCCAAGTTGTTGAATTGTCTGATTGACAAAATATGTCCCATTGCCACTATAGATTCTTTCCGGTATGCCAAATCTAGGAATTATTTCCTTTACTAGGGCCTTTGCCACTGTTGCTGCATTCGGATTCCTGGTTGGAAAAGCTTCTACCCATTTTGAAAACATATCTATGATCACTAAACAGTATTTCTTTCCTTCACATTTATTCAACTCTATGAAGTCCATACAAATAGTATGGAATGGATATGGTGGTGTAGGGAAACTCCTTGCTTGTTTTTAAATGCTCCTTGTGCATGGTGCTTGTTACAAGTATGACAAGCTGCACAAAATTTTATTGTATAATTTATGTATCCATATGTTTGGAATATTTTATTTACTAACTGTACCATCCCCCCTGTTGAGACATGGCTCTGCCCATGGCTCAACAAAGCTGCATATCTAAATAAATTAGACGGTAATATTATTGTTTTTTTTTTTTTCCCTTTGGAAATGTACAGTCCATTTTCAAAAATTGCACCTTGTTTTACCCAGTTTTGTTTTTCTGCTTTTGTAGTAAGCATTTGCATTGTTTTTAACATGTCTAAATCTAAAATCTCAAAGGGTTGTAATTTTTCATTTAAAAATAAAGTTTTTGAGTCTGAGGCTGCTTGCTTTGCAGCTGCATCGGCTCGTGCATTACCTTTTGAAATTTTATCCTGTTGTTTTGTATGAGCTACACATTTACAAATAACTACTTTGGTAGGCAACTGAATAGATTTTAATAGCTCCAAAATAAATTGCGCATGATTAATAGGTTTTTTACTGGATGTAATCATTCCTCTATTTTCTTTATTATTGTGCAAACACATGCACTGTAGAAAAAGCATACTGATTATCAGTATATATGTTTACTTTTTTTTTTTTTTTTTGCCTTTTACTAAAATACATGCTTCTGTCAAAATTACCAGTTCTGCTGCTTGAGCATACAAGTTGTGTGGCAAAGTTTGTGCTTTTAAATTTTTAGTGTCTGTAACTACTGCATACCCCACCAGATTTTTTCCTGTAGGACCCCCTCTGCATGAGCCATCCACGTAATATGTCACCTCAGCATTATCCAAGGGCATATTTGTAAGATCTTGTCTAGGTAAAGCTAACTGTTTATATGGGGTTGACTCAGCAGTATGGTCATACATGAAAGATGTCTAGCAGGAGAAAGGTATGCAACTTTTTCTTGTAGCAGAATTATTGCAACTGCATGAGGCATTCTCAATGTGAGAGGGTGGAATAACACCACTGAGGCTGAAGCCTGTACTGCCATTGCTGCTGCAACTACTGCCTGTACACAGTGAGGCAAAGATTGCACCACTGGGTCTAACTGTGATGAATAGTAAGCTATGGGGCATTGCTTATCCCCATGTTGTTGCTTTAATACTGATGTCATGTACCATTGCTTACAATTTATGGTCTAAAAAAAAACGTTTGTGATAACTTAAAAGTCTTAAAACTAATGAAGAAGCTATTAACTGCTTTAACCTGCAGAAAGCCATTTCTGCTTTTGTTTTCTATTGTAAAATAATTTGGTACCCAGTTCCAACAAAAATTAGTTGTACCTAAGAAAAGACATTATTTCTTTTTTAGTTGTTGGTTTGGGTGCTTGCAAAATTGCTGTTTTTTTTTTCTTTTTTTTTTCCCCTTATCTAGTATTTTATCTTTATTGAATATCACATATTCCAGGTATCTAACCTGTGTTTTTTTTCCCAAAGTTGTAACTTACTTTTGTTTACTTTGTGTCCTTGTATTACTAAAAATTTTAACAATGCTACTGTATTCACCCTGCACTGCTGCTGGGTGCTGTTAGCAAGATGTCATTTACATAAAGTAAAATTTGACTACTTTCTGGTGGGGTAGACCCTGCCAGGTTGCTAGCCATTTTTTGTGCAAATATTATTGGGCTCTCACAATATCCCTGTGGTAGTCGAGTATATGTATACCTTTTACCCTGAAATGTAAATGCAAACCAATATTGACTATTAGGATGTATAGGTATTGAAAAGAAAGCATTGCTTATATTTACCACAGTAAAATACTTCTGTTGTGGCTTTAAATTATTTAACAAGGTATGTGGGTCTGGCACCGTGGGTGCTTTAGGTATTACTGCATTATTTACAGCTTATAAATTTTGTACCATCTGCCATTCCCCGTTTGCTTTTTTTAACAGGAAATAGGGGTGTATCACATGGTGAATCAGGAGTTTCTACCAGTACTCCTTTTTTGAGTAATGCTGCTTATTATAGGCTTAATTTTTACTTTTGCATTCTTTCCCAAAATGTATTGTTTTTTTCTGTGGTCTAAAAGCTGACTTTGGGGTAATTGCAACTGGTCCTGCTGCTTGAATAAGCCCTACATTTAACTTGCCTGTTGACCACAGAGTTGTTGGAATTTTACACAAGGCCTTTTTTTTTTTAATAAAAATGCTAATCAGCTGTCCTTACTAGATTGCAAGTGTACAGCTGTATGTGTTTGTGTCAACCAATTCAGTTTTGTTTTTATATTCCTTGTCCTGACATTTTTAAATCAGTCTGTTTTCCCATTTTGTTACCCTTTTTTTTTCTAAGTCTGCCCATTTAACACTTTTGTTTTTTGTCAAGCTGACATGTGGCAGTCTATTGGACTTATACAATCTCATGAACTCCTGAAGTAATGAACAGTCTTACTACACTGTTTCCCTCAGTATCCCAGCATAAAGTTTGTAATATTAATTTGTCAGCAGGATTTTTACTTATATTTCTTATTAGGTCCTGGTGTGCTACAGTAGTATGGAGTACAATGTAACAAGTGCTGCTGATCAGTGTCAAGGGAGGGTACCTTACTGATGGCTACGTTTATCAGTTCTTTGGTTACTGCCCTGGACCAATCATAACTAGGTCCTGGCTGTACCAATAATAGGCTTCACCCTCTGATCACACCACAAGAGCATTCATTTGTCTTTGTGCTTCCATACCCTGCATGGTAGGAACTACTGCTATGCCAAATATCTGCACAAGGTCTTTTCCCAGTAAGTTTACTGGATATTTTGCAGAAACTACAATTTTACTTTTCTGAGTCATACCTGAAACAGGGTCAGTTATTGCTATATTATGGGAAAGTGGTTCCCTGTATAGCTGTCCATTTGCTGCTTTTACTAATATATAATCAGGTGATTTAGAATGTTTTGGTAACTTGGAGGGGTGTATCAAAGTCCGTGACGCTCCTGAGTCACACAGGAATTTGACCTTTCTTCCCTCCACCAGAAGTGTTACTTCTGGTTTTGTATTTGCTAGGTAGAGCTCCAGGCTCAACAATGCTAAATTTAAAATTTTATTTTCATTTTTATTCTCTACATTTGTTTGTACTTTCTCTATTCCCTCTACTACATTTACATTTTCTTTTTGTTTATTAACCTTTCCTGATGATTTTTGGTTATTATCACTATCATATAGTCAGTCCACATCTCCTTTATCTTCTGTCATTGCTTTCTTATTTTGTTTATAGTCCCTAGCTAGATGCCCTTTTTACCTGACTGTAATACAAATACTTTAGCTCCGTCTTTAGCAGTGAAGACTTGTGCCTTTTTTTTTCTTTTTACTATTAAGGTGTCTTTCAGTACGTCTAGCATACTCAAGTAAGGCTTGCAGCCTGCTTGTTCAGTGATTTATCATATGCCTTGTAATAAAACTACTAACAGAGGCAATGCAACCTTTTAAAAATGTATATATTTTTTTTAATTGCTTTTTTAAGCATTTTAATAATCTAGCATAATATCCATCTACTGTCTCATTTCCTGTTGTATGCATTAATTAATGCAAGTCCAGTCTGCTCTAAGTTTTCATTTTTCAGAGATTCTGTCTGTTAGACCTTTCACTCTGTTGTCTAAAAATGTTTCAGAATTTTTAAGCTTCTGTTTTTTCTTTTTACAATTTGCTTCCTCAATCCACCTATGTGCTTGAGGTATGCCTAGTTGGTGCTGTTTTTCTTTTGCCTGACGCCCTGCATCAGATTAAAGCTTGTTTAAGGAGTTTAACTAGTGAAAGTTTATCTAGTTTACTATCAAATTCATAGTTGTTAACACATTTTGCAAAATATCTCACATTATCTGCTTACTGCAATTGCATATGCTTTACATTATCCGTTAGCGGATTTCGTGATCTCTTAGTGCACTGATTTCCCATGTCTTAAAAAGACTGTTACGTAACCCTTCTCTTGTACCACGTGGTATCTTATTTCCCCATATCCACAGTAGTGTCTAGAATGACTGTTTACTTTGCTTTGTTATTCCCTGATCTATGACTCAAGATACAATACTTTGACTCTCTCTCTCCCTGCTATCACAAACCTTAGCAATAGCACAGTGTAACCTGGTCCCTGATCTAAAACAAAGACAAAGAGGGAAATTCTTCTTACCTGAGCCTCCTGCTCTTACTGTTTTTCCTTGGGGCCCAGTCTTCCGCTTTTCAGCCACAGATCAGAAAGTGGACAGCCTCTTTACACACAACAATTCAGTCGGAGGTCTTTTCACTTTAAGAAGAACCATTTTTTTTCGGCAGCTTCTCCTGCGCAGATTTATTAGCACTCATGCACTCTGTGACCTGCAGCTTACCAAGGGAATTCCGGTCCGAAGGACCAAAATGTTAAATAAATTTGTTAGAGTCAGACTGTAAAAATCATTGAGTTATTCAAAAACAATGTCAATCAATAACAAACAATAATGCAGGAGAACTCAGATATCTATAACTCTAATACTCTAATGTACATTAGGAGGCAAAAAACCATACACAAACTTGTACAGAATTTTGTCTGCTTTATTGACAGAAGACACCATTTTTATATATGTCATTATCAGTTTTGCCCACCTCACTGGCGTGGTCAGTGACAGGGTCTTTACATCATAGTAACTCATGAAAAAGTGCTGAATGGTGTTTTTCAAAAAAGTCTTTTTCCCATGAGAATGTTACAGCCTTGCAAGCACCTGGTCAGTCACGATGACCTCCTGAGGATGTAGCCAATTCAAGGCTCTTAGATTAGTTCGAATACAATGGGTGCAGTTCTTCTTAAATGCCTTCTTTTGTTTCTTGCTTGCCAGCTGGACACTATCTCTGATAGTGCGCACAAGGCTATTCTTCTGGTTGAAGCAGGAAGAAGATACACATGTGAACAGATTTATTATTTTCTAACTTTGCAAAATAATCTTTACTTGAAAGACATGAGCCAGGCTGTGCTTGAACGCTGCCAAGGCCAAATTTCTGATTACACTGCAGCTTGTGCTTCAAGCAATAATATGCAAGTTTATTTCTACAGAATTAAATGCATTATATACTACTTTTCAAACTTTGTTCTCTATTATGGATTTAAGTACATTTATTCCTAACTAAAGCACACATTTCTCTATATATTTGACCACACAACTTATATGTGTTTGAATGTTTGAATACACATTTTCCCAAGCAGCATACATTGTAAATATATTTTCTTAAGCAGCATACATTGTAAATATATTTTCTAAGCAGCATGTATAGATTTTTCTAACACTGTATTTCTTGTGGGAAACAGATTCCTCATAGGGATTACCATTCACTCTGCATTCCTTGTTTAGGGCCTGAGCACGACGTTGTTGGGTGCCACTTTTGTGCTACTTTTAACAAGCGTACTATTAAACGTCGGTTGGACTGTGCTAGGCTGGTGTTTGGTAAACATTGTAATTATAACATGCCGTCGGATTCTCCAACGACTGGTTCTTCTAAGAAGCGCAAAGATAAGTCTTTGCGGTCCAAACAGGATGAGGCGTCCACTCCGGACGTCGGTTCTGTGGAACCACTGACTGCTTCAGTGGCTCCTTCTGACAGTTTACCAGTGTGTCTAGGGGAGACTTTGTTACTGCAGGAAGTGGCTTCTCCTGTGTTAGGCCAGGCTGAGGGTGCTTCTTTGTTGTCGGTGGCTTCCTCCCCTCATAGGGTAGTTAGACCTCCTCCTTCTCAGGGCAAAGGCCATTCTAGATCTAAGTCTATCCCTGCTGGTGCTAATCCCCAGGGTCCAGCTCCTAGGAAGCACATGTTAAAGATGGCTGAAGATTTGATTACTTTAATTAGGGGTTCCATGCCCCCCCCCTGTGAAGCGGCCCAGGAAAGACACAGAGTTGGAGGGTCTGGTTCAGTCTTCCAATGAGTCAGATTCCTCTGTGGAAGAGCTTCAGGATTTCCCTCCCTATTCTGATTCGGAGGCTGAGGACGCTACTCCTCTGTCCCCTCCAGAAGATTTTTTCTTTCTCTGAAACTTTGCATTCCATGAGGGAACATTTCCAGTGGGATGGCCAGGATTATTCTGATTCTCGTAAAAGGCTGAGAGAATTCTTGTTTTTACCTCAGCACAGGCCTTTGGCTATTCCCCCTGTACTGGATGTTGTTCAGGATGTATTTTCTGAGGCTGCCCTTATCCCAGATTCTCTGCCCCCTGCCCCAGTTAAACCAGATAGATACTACAGGGTTCCGGAAGCTCACAAGGACTTGTATAAGAGTCCTAGGGCTGATCCAGAAACTATTTCTCAAGGCCCCAAAGGTGTTAAGGCTTCTGTGGTTAAGAATCCGGTTCCTCTGGACAGGGATGCTAGGGCCCTGGATAGGTGGGGTAAAAAACTGTATACCTCTTCTACTTTGGCTATGAGAGCTTTAAATTGTCAATTTCATATGCTCAGGTATCAGAATTATTTGTTAAGTCAATTGAAATGTAAAGTGGATGCTTTAGCTGAAGGTATTGACTGTAAGGAGCTTCAGGATTTAGTGCATGCTTCAGACCAGGTTGGTAAGCATTCTTTGCAGTGTGGTTTTGATGCTTTACAAGCTGCTTCCAGGGTGGCTGCTACTAGTTCTGTTGTTCGCAGACATGCCTGGCTTAGAGATCAGTCCTTGTCAGAGCATGTTAAGGCTCGCATTATGGATGCTCCTTTGTAATCTGATGTTCTTTTTGGCCCTCCAGTGGAATCAGTTTTGAAAAAAATGGAGGAAAAAGCTAAGTCTATGCAGACGGTAAAGGACTTCTTACAGGTTCAGCCCCCTAAGTTCAGTAGGAATTGGCCTGCTAGGGGATGGTCTTTTCCCTCTTCGGATTTTCATTCTAGGGGCAGGTCGAGGCGTGGTAGAGGTAGGGCTTCCTCTCAGGGCCCTGTTACTTCTAGGCCTTTGCATTCTTTTACCCCTTCTGCTGGGGTGGGCAGGGGTCAGTCCTTTTGGAAGCAGTCCCAATGACCCGTGTCTTCAGCTGCCGGACTCTGCTTTGCTGGCAGCTCCTCTAGGAGGAAAACTGGGACTTTTCAAAGGGAATTGGCATTTGGTTACCCAAGACAAATGGGTATTGGACATTATAACTCGAGGCTACAAGTTTTATTTTCACACATTCTCTCCTTTCAAAGGTATGCCGGATGTGCCTCATCAGCAAAGACTGGAAGCGCAGGCACAGATTTTTTCTCTGCTCCGGTTGGGAGCAATACAGGCAGTTCCTTCTGTGGACAGAGGCACGGGGTTTTATTCCTGTCTTTTCTTAGTGCCAAAGAAGGGAAATACTTGGAGGCCCATTCTGGATTTATCCATTGTAAACACCTTTCTGGAAATTCCGAAATTCAAGATGTTGACACTGCAGCAGCTGTTGCCTATGCTAGGCAGAGATCACTGGATGGTGACTTTGGATCTCAGGGAGGCCTATCTTCACATTCCTATCAGGCCCAGTTGCAGGAAATTCCTGAGGTTTCGGACTGGGAATTTGCATTATCAGTTCTCTGCATTGCCCTTTGGCTTATCTACTGTGCCCAGGGTATTCACAAAAGTCCTGGCTCCAGTAATAGCTTTTCTTCGGCTAAGGGAAATTCAAATTTATCCTTATCTGGACGATTGTTTGATACTGGCTCAGGGCAAGCACGAACTTCTTCGACATCTGCAGTTTGTGATGACAGTTTTCAGATGCCTAGGGTATTCTGTGAACGAAATAAAGTCCAGTCTAGTACCCTCACAGGAGATGTGTTTTCTGGGTGTGAGACTGAATACAGCTACTCAGATGGCATCTCTTACCCCGGACAAACAAAGAAATCTTCACCTATACTTCCAACAGCTATCCGTAATGTCCAGGCTGACTGCAAGGACAGTCCTTCAAGCCTTGGGGTTCATGGCATCTTGCATTCTAGTACTTCCCAATGCCACACTGCATATGAGGAAGCTACAGTGGTATCTCAAAAGCGTTTGGACTCAACACAGCCACGATTTGGATACTGTCATTCGGATTCTCCCTTGCATTCAGAAAGAATTTGTGTGGTGGGCTCAGGAATGTCACCTAAACAAGGGACTCTCTGTGACCCAACCGGAGGCAAGTCAGATATTAACGACAGACGCCTCGGAGTCAGCCTGGGGAGCTCATTTCAAAGGAAAATGGATTCAAGTCCTTTGGCCCCCGGAGTTGCTTCACTTGCATATCAACATGAAGGAGATGCTGGCGGTTCAATTTGCATTAAAAGCATTCACGGATCTACTTCGACCGGGACTGGTGTTGATTCAAACAGACAACACAACTGTCATGTGGTACATCAACAAGTAGGGGGGAACTCATTCTTACCCTCTTTGCAGACAAGCAATGCTGTTATGGGAAACTGCTTTGGATCTGCACATCACTCTTCAAGCACAGTTTCTGCCAGGAGCACAAAATTCGTTAGCAGATGTTCTGAGCAGACAGATGGTGGATCCTCACGAATGGAAGTTGGATCCTCAGGTATTTCGTCAGTTGACCATGGCTTGGGGAACTCCAGACATAGATCTGTTCGCTTCTCCTCTGAATTCCCAACTGCCTCTGTTTTGCACAAGGCTGTTTCATCCGAAAGCCTGGAAAATAGATGCACTATCCTTCAGTTGGAGCAACCTTCACGTGTATGCCTTTCCTCCTCTGCCTCTTTGTTAGAAAAATCTATACATGCTGCTTAGAAAATATATTTACAATGTATGCTGCTTAGAAAATATATTTACAATGTATGCTGCTTGGGAAAATGTGTATTCAAACATTCAAACACATATAAGTTGTGTGGTCAAATATATAGAGAAATGTGTGCTTTAGTTAGGAATAAATGTACTTAAATCCATAATAGAGAACAAAGTTTATGTAATGCATTTAATTCTGTCTTACTAGAATAATAGTAAAAATAAACCTGCATATTATTGCTTGAAGCACAAGCTGCAGTGTAATCAGAAATTTGGCCTTGGCAGCGTTCAAGCGCAGCCTGGCTCATGTCTTTCAAGTAAAGATTATTTTGCAAAGTTAGAAAATAATAAATCTGCCTGCATGCATATCTTTTTCCTGCTTCCACCAGGAGAATAGCCTTGTGCGCACTATCAGAGATAGTGCCCAGCTGGTGAACAAGAAAGACAAAGAGAGGCATTAAAGAAGACATACATCTATTGTATTCGAACTAATCTAAGAGCCTTGAATTGGCTACATCCTCAGGAGGTCATCGTGACTGACCAGGTGCTTGCAAGGCTGTAACATTCTCATGGGAAAAAGACTTTTTTAAAAATACCACCTCAGCACTTTTTCATAAGTTACTATGATGTAAAGACCCTGTCACTGACCACGCCAGTGAGGTGGGCAAAACTGATAATGACATATATAAAAATGGAGTCTTCTGTCAATAAAGCAGACAAAATTCTGTACAAGTTTGTGTATGGTTTTTTGCCTCCTAATGTACATTAGAGCGTTAGATACTTGAGTTCTCCTGCATTATTGTTTGTTATTGATTGACATTGTTTTTGAATAACTCAATGATTTTTACAGTCTGACTCTAACAAATTTATTTAACATTTTGGTCCTAATCGTGCGGAATTCCCTTGGTAAGCTGCAGGTCACAGAGTGCATGAGTGCTAATAAATCTGCAGGAGAAGCTGCCGAAAAAATGGTTCTTCTTAAAGTGAAAAGACCTCCGACTGAATTGTTGTGTGTAAAGAGGCTGTCCACTTTCTGATCTGTGGCTGAAAAGCGGAAGACTGGGCCCCAAGGAAAAACAGTAAGAGCAGGAGGCTCAGGTAAGAAGAATTTCCCTCTTTGTCTTTGTTTTAGATCAGGGACCAGGTTACACTGTGCTATTGCTAAGGTTTGTGATAGCAGGGAGAGAGAGAGTCGAAGTATTGTATCTTGAGTCATAGATCAGGGAATAACAAAGCAAAGTAAACAGTCATTCTAGACACTACTGTGGATATGGGGAAATAAGATACCACGTGGTACAAGAGAAGGGTTACGTAACAGTCTTTTTAAGACATGGGAAATCAGTGCACTAAGAGATCACGAGATCCGCCCTAACGGATAATGTAAAGCATATGCAATTGCAGTAAGCAGATAATGTGAGATATTTTGCAAAATGTGTTAACAACTATGAATTTGATAGTAAACTAGATAAACTTTCACTAGTTAAACTCCTTAAACAAGCTTTAATCTGATGCAGGGCGTCAGGCAAAAGAAAACAGCACCAACTAGGCATACCTCAAGCACATAGGTGGATTGAGGAAGCAAATTGTAAAAAGAAAAAAAACAGAAGCTTAAAAAATTCTGAAACATTTTTAGACAACAGAGTGAAAGGTCTAACAGACAGAATCTCTAAAAAATGAAAACTTAGAGCAGACTGGACTTGCATTAATTAATGCATACAACAGGGAAATGAGACAGTAAATGGATATTATGCTAGATTATTAAAATGCTTAAAACAGCAATTAAAAAAAAATATATACATTTTTAAAAGGTTGCATTGCCTCTGTTAGTAGTTTTATTACAAGGCATATGATAAATCACTGAACAAGCAGGCTGCAAGCCTTACTTGAGTATGATAGACGTACTGAAAGACACCTTAATAGTAAAAAGAAAAAAAAAGGCACAAGTCTTCACTGCTGAAGACGGAGCTGAAGTATTTGTATTACAGTCAGGTAAAAAGGGCATCTAGCTAGGGACTATAAACAAAATAAGAAAGCAATGACAGAAGATAAAGGAGATGTGGACTGACTATATGATAGTGATAATAACCAAAAATCATCTGGAAAGGTTAATAAACAAAAAGAAAATGTGAATGTAGTAGAGGGAATAGAGGAAGTACAAACAGATGTAGAGAATAAAATGAAAATAAAATTTTAGATTTAGCATTGTTGAGCCTGGAGCTCTACCTAGCAAATACAAAACCAGAAGTAACACTTCTGGTGGAGGGAAGAAAGGTCAAATTCCTGTGTGACTCAGGAGCGTCACGGACTTTGATACACCCCTCCAAGTTACCAAAACATTCTAAATCACCTGATTATATATTAGTAAAAGCAGCAAATGGACAGCTATACAGGGAACCACTTTCCCATAATATAGCAATAACTGACCCTGTTTCAGGTATGACTCAGAAAAGTAAAATTGTAGTTTCTGCAAAAATATCCAGTAAACTTACTAAAAAAAGACCTTGTGCAGATATTTGGCATAGCAGTAGTTCCTACCATGCAGGGTATGGAAGCACAAAGACAAATGAATGCTCTTGTGGTGTGATCAGAGGGTGAAGCCTATTATTGGTACAGCCAGGACCTAGTTATGATTGGTCCAGGGGCAGTAACCAAAGAACTGATAAACGTAGCCATCAGTAAGGTACCCTCCCTTGACACTGATCAGCAGCACTTGTTACATTGTACTCCATACTACTGTAGCACACCAGGACCTAATAAGAAATATAAGTAAAAATCCTGCTGACAAATTAATATTACAAACTTTATGCTGGGATACTGAGGGAAACAGTGTAGTAAGCTGTTCATTACCTCAGGAGTTCATGAGATTGTATAAGTCCAATAGACTGCCACATGTCAGCTTGACAAAAACAAAAGTGTTAAATGGGCAGACTTAGAAAAAAAGGTAACAAAATGGGAAAACAGACTGATTTAAAAATGTCAGGACAAGGGATATAAAACAAAACTGAATTGGTTGACACAGACACATACAGCTGTACACTTGCAATCTAGTAAGGACAGCTGATTAGCATTTTATTAAAAGAAAAAGAGGAGGCCTTGTGTAAAATTCCAACAACTCTGTGGTCAACAGGCAAGTTAAATGTAGGGCTTATTCAAGCAGCAGGACCAGTTACAATTACCCCAAAGTCAGCTTTTAGACCACAGAAAAACAATACATTTTGGAAAAGAATGCAAAAGTAAAAATTAAGCCTATAATAAGCAGCATTACTCAAAAGGAGTACTGGTAGAATCTCCTGATTCACCATGTGATACACCCTATTTCCTGTTAAAAAAGCAAACGGGGAATGGCAGATGGTACAAGATTTATAAGCTGTAAATAATGCAGTAATACCTAAAGCACCCACGGTGCCAGACCCACATACCTTGTTAAATGATTTAAAGCCACAACAGAAGTATTTTACTGTGGTAGATATAAGCAATGCTTTCTTTTCAATACCTATACATCCTAATAGTCAATATTGGTTTGCATTTACATTTCAGGGTAAAAGGTATACATATACTCGACTACCACAGGGATATTGTGAGAGCCCAATAATATTTGCACAAAAATGGCTAGCAACCTGGCAGGGTCTACCCCACCAGAAAGTAGTCAAATTTTACTTTATGTAAATGACATCTTGCTAGCAGCACCCAGCAGCAGTGCAGGGTGAATACAGTAGCATTGTTAAAATTTTTATTAATACAAGGACACAAAGTAAACAAAAGTAAGTTACAACTTTGGGAAAAAAACACAGGTTAAATACCTGGGATATGTGATATTCAATAAAGATAAAATACTAGATAAGGGAAAGAAAAAGGAAAAACAGCAATTTTGCAAGCACCCAAACCAACAACTAAAAAGAAATGATGTCTTTTCTTAGGTACAACTAATTTTTGTTGGAACTGGGTACCAAATTATTTTACAATGGAAAACAAAAGCAGAAATGGCTTTCTGCAGGTTGAAGCAGTTAATAGCTTCTTCATTAGTTTTAAGACTTCCAAGTTATCACAAACGTTTTTTTTTTAGACCATAGATTGTAAGCAATGGTACATGACATCAGTATCAAAGCAACAACATGGGGATAAGCAATGCCCCATAGCTTACTATTCATCACAGTTAGACCCAGTGGTGCAATCTTTGCCTCACTGTGTACAAGCAGTAGTTGCAGCAGCAATGGCAGTACAGGCTTCAGCCTCAATGGTGTTATTCCACCCTCTCACATTGAGAATGCCTCATGCAGTTGCAATAATTCTGCCACAAGAAAAAGTTGCATACCTTTCTCCTGCTAGACATCTTTCATGTATGACCATACTGCTGAGTCAACCTCATATAAACAGTTAGCTTTACCTAGACAAGATCTTACAGATATGCCCTTGGATAATGCTGAGGTGACATATTACGTGAATGGCTCATGCAGAAGGGGTCCTACAGGAAAAATCTGGTGGGGTATGCAGTAGTTACAGACACTAAAAATTTAGAAGCACAAACTTTGCCACGCAACTTGTATGCTCAAGCAGCAGAACTGGTAATTTTGACAGGAGCATGTATTTTAGTAAAAGGCAAAAAAGTAAACATATATACTGATAATCAGTATGCTTTTTCTACAGTGCATGTGTTTGCACAATAATAAAGAAAATAGAGGGATGATTACATCCAGTGAAAATCCTATTAAATCATGCAATTTATTTTGGAGCTATTAGAATCTATTCAGTTGCCTACCAAAGTAGCTATTTGTAAATGTGTAGCTCATACAAAACAACAGGATAAGATTTCAAAAGGTAATGCACGAGCTGATGCAGCTGCAAAGCAAGCAGCCTCAGACTCAGAAACTTTATTTTTTTTAATGAAAAATTACAGCCCTTTGAGATTTTAGATTTAGACATGTTAAAAACAATGCAAATGCTTACTACAACAGCAGAAAAACAAAACTGGGTAAAACAAGGTGCAATTTTAAGAATGGACTGTACATTTCCAAAGGAAAAAACAATATTACCGTCTAATTTATTTAGAGATGCAGCTTTGTTGAGCCATGGGCAGAGCCATGTCTCAACAGGGGATGGTACAGTTAGTAAATAAAATATTCCAAACATATGGATACATAAATTATACAATAAAATTTTGTGCAGCTTGTCATACTTGTAACAAGCACCATGCACAAGGAGCATTTAAAACAAGCAAGGAGTTTCCTACACCACCATATCCATTCCATACTATTTGTATGGACTCCATAGAGTTGAATAAATGTGAAGGAAAGAAATACTGTTTAGTGATCATAGATATGTTTTCAAAATGGGTAGAAGCTTTTCCAACCAGGAATCCGAATGCAGCAACAGTGGCAAAGGCCCTAGTAAAGGAAATAATTCCTAGATTTGGCATACCGGAAAGAATCTATAGTGGCAATGGGACACATTTTGTCAATCAGACAATTCAACAACTTGGGAGTTTTTTTGGGATTTCCTTAAGGAATCACTGTGCTTACCACCCACAGTCAGCAGGACTGGTGGAGAGGTACAATGGGATTTTAAAAAAACAAGTTAAGAAAGTTAATGAGTGAGACTCAAAAGAATTGGATTTGCTGTTTACCTCTAGCATTGCTGAGCATGAAAACAGTAACAAATGTAAAGGGTTTGATCCCCTTTAAAGTAGTATTTGGAAGGGCATATTATGTGCCTCAGTAAAAGCTCTCATGCCTGCAGAGCTGGAGGCTGACAGTTCACTAGCTAATTATATAAAGAAACTGCTTATAAATAAATCTGTTTTGCAGTTTAACTCTTTTTCAGACAAAAGAACTTTCAGCTGAATAAAAACTTTGTGACTGATACACAAGGGCAAAATGGCCAAGAGTAAAGAAAACAAATAAGCAGAGCAACCCAAGAACTATAGCATAATTATTTTAACTGTGCATTTGTTAACTATAAGTGTGACAATTTTTCTCTTATTGTGGTTTTTCCCTGCACTCAACCACACAAGTGAAAGTGAGAAGACGTGATGAACTGTTTATAGACTGGCATCCAAACTTTAACACGCACCTGGCCATGAAGCAAGTGTATACAGAAACTATGCACATTTCAAATTGCTGAGTTTGTACAGCTATACCAACAACATATAATAGACTTTAACGTCCTCTGTCCCTCTGGGGATAAAATGAGACTTTGGAAAGTTTTTATACAGAAACTGTGAGATCACAGGACAAAATTGCTTTATTTTTACCTGTTCACACAAAAGGAGTTGTATGTTTCTACAAAGTAATACCTCCAGGTGGGCTGGAGTAATGGTAATATAACAATGTCTTATAAATGTTACATTAAAGTCAAAAGTGGGGTACTGTTTGTAATACTAACCATGATTCATATCTGAGTTCAATGAAAACTACATTAAATGCAGTATGTGACAATCCAGTCTTAACTAAGCAATTGTCTATTAAGAATGAAAAAAATGTTTCATGCAGGGATAACACGTATCAGTACCAAAGTAATGATTTTATTTGTGGGAAAAAGGCATATAAATGGTTACCTGAGAATTGGTCCGGCAGTTGTTTTTTGGGTTATCTGGTTTTAGCAATAAGACATACTGCAGAATTACCTTTGGGTAAAATACGAAACGTAAGGAAAACAGCTCGAGAATCTGAAGGTCCAGTGAAAAAAAAACCTGTGAATCCAGTTGGTAAAATCGAAGCTGGTTGAAAAGGCCATAATTCAGTGAAAGACAAAAGTAAATTGACTCATATGAACTTGGGCAACAGTGTTATATCCAGGGCAGGAATACCACCAGCCTATGGAGCAGTCAAATCGATCTGGGAGCTGAGGAAGCTGTCAAAAAGTCATGAACAATGCAACTTTTTCCACCCTAGAATTGGTGACTAATGAACTGAATGCAATAAAAACTGTTGTGCTACAAAATCGAATGGCTCTTTACTTCACCCTAGCGGCAAGAGGTGGTACACGAAGAAGAATGCTGTGCGTACATTCCAGACAACCAACATGAAATCAATGACCACCTAGAGGTAATTCAGCAAGTATCAGCAATGACTAAACCAGGCCCAAACCCACTGACGAACTTTTTCCAGAATCTGTTTGGGGGGGGGTGGGGTTCCATCCTATTAAACATTTAATTACTATTTGTGTGGATATACTCCTAATAGGAACATGTGTTTACTGTGAAATTCCCTGCATGAAAAAAATTAATCAAAAATTTGTTGATATATCTGCTACTGAAACTTTTTACCAAAGTGTTGAAATTAAAAGATTAATTTCAAATAATGCTTTTTCTGAAATATAAAACCAATGACTAACTTAACTGAAAGTCCTTGAAAGGAAAAGGCTGAGGAATGAAATAATATTGTATATGTTTCAAATAGAATAAAATGCATTAACAGGAGGGAGAATGTTAGAAAAATCTATACATGCTGCTTAGAAAATATATTTACAATGTATGCTGCTTAGAAAATATATTTACAATGTATGCTGCTTGGGAAAATGTGTATTCAAACATTCAAACACATATAAGTTGTGTGGTCAAATATATAGAGAAATGTGTGCTTTAGTTAGGAATAAATGTACTTAAATCCATAATAGAGAACAAAGTTTATGTAATGCATTTAATTCTGTCTTACTAGAATAATAGTAAAAATAAACCTGCATATTATTGCTTGAAGCACAAGCTGCAGTGTAATCAGAAATTTGGCCTTGGCAGCGTTCAAGCGCAGCCTGGCTCATGTCTTTCAAGTAAAGATTATTTTGCAAAGTTAGAAAATAATGAATCTGCCTGCATGCATATCTTTTTCCTGCTTCCACCAGGAGAATAGCCTTGTGCGCACTATCAGAGATAGTGCCCAGCTGGTGAACAAGAAAGACAAAGAGAGGCATTAAAGAAGACATACATCTATTGTATTCGAACTAATCTAAGAGCCTTGAATTGGCTACATCCTCAGGAGGTCATCGTGACTGACCAGGTGCTTGCAAGGCTGTAACATTCTCATGGGAAAAAGACTTTTTTAAAAATACCACCTCAGCACTTTTTCATAAGTTACTATGATGTAAAGACCCTGTCACTGACCACGCCAGTGAGGTGGGCAAAACTGATAATGACATATATAAAAATGGAGTCTTCTGTCAATAAAGCAGACAAAATTCTGTACAAGTTTGTGTATGGTTTTTTGCCTCCTAATGTACATTAGAGCGTTAGATACTTGAGTTCTCCTGCATTATTGTTTGTTATTGATTGACATTGTTTTTGAATAACTCAATGATTTTTACAGTCTGACTCTAACAAATTTATTTAACACTCTTCTTCCTCAGGTCCTGTTGAAAGTCAGGAGGGACAAACCTTGCATGATCCTTATAGCGCCGGATTGGCCTCGTCAACATTGGTACCCTCTGCTGAGGAGCCTAATTCACGGGACACCTTGGCCATTACCATGGATTCCTCACTTATTGTCTCAAGAAAACAATCATTTTCTCAATGTCAGGGTGCAATCCCTACACCTGACAGCCTGGCGCATTCAGTTTTAGGGGATGAGGGCCTTCAGCTCCCTCAACAAGTTTTGGATGTCCTTTTGGAAGCCAGGCGTCCTAGTACTCGGAAAGTTTATGCTGATAAATGGAAGAGATTTTTTCTTTGGAGTTCAGCTACCGGCCTTGATGTCACGTTGCCTAATTTGAGTTGTACTTTGCAATATTTGACTATGTTACTGGACAAGGGTTTGTCCTTCTCGTCTATAAAAGTGCATGCTGCAGCTATTTCTGCTCACTATGATGGTGATCCCCCTTTATTTTCACATCCTTTGCTTAAACAGTTTCTTAGAGGGGCAAAGAATATAAGACCCCCACGAAGGGCTCCTACTCCTGCCTGGGATCTTAATTTTGTTTTGGAAAAGCTGACTCTGCCTCCTTTTGAACCTGCAGCTACGGCTGAATTGAAGTTGTTGTCCTGGAAGACTGCTTTTTTATTGGCTGTTACTTCTGCTAGAAGGGTGTCTGAATTACAGGCTCTCATGGCAGTGGAACCTTTTCTGATTTTTCACCAGGACAGATTTTCCTTGCGTACTAATCCTACTTTTCTGCCTAAGGTAGTGTCTAACATGGCATTGAACCAATCTATACATTTGCCTACTTTTTATGCTAACCCCCAAAATGAAGAGGAAAGAGTTTTGCATTCTTTGGATGTGCATAGGCAGTTACGGTATTATTTGTTCAGAACCAATGAGTTCCGGAGATCTCAACAGTTATTTGTTTCATTTGCTGTGGCTTCAAGTGGGAAAGCTGTCTCGAAACAAACTATTTCCAAGTGGATCGGCCATTGTATTGCTTTTTGTTACTCTCATCATGGTAAGGAGGTTCCAGTTGGGATCAGGCCTCATTCTACTAGGGCTACGGCCACCTCTACTGCTTTTTGAGAGGGGTAGCTACGAAAGACATTCTAGAGGCAGCTACTTGGAGTTCTGTACATACCTTTACAAAGCATTATCATTTGCCTCTTTATTCTAGGTCTAGGGCTGGGTTTGCCACTGCAGTCTTACAGGGCATGTCTGCAGCTCCTCCTGCTATTTAGTTGGCCAACCTCCCTTTTTCCGTTGCTCTGGGATTCTACCCATTTGTCAGGACTGCAGCAATGGGAGACGACGAACATAGTACAGTTTTGTACCTACCATAAATGTAGATGTTTGAGGATCTCCATTGCTGCAGTCCTATTTTCCCTCCCTCCTTCCCCCTTTTTCTTTTTAGATTGGGGTTTTTTGGGTGGTGTTTTCTTTTTTGCATTCTGACGTCTGAGGCAAGAAAGACTGAGGTTATGGCGTCGGTCATGCGCATTTGTACTGACAAGTACTTACGTCAGTCTCAGGCGCCCGTGACCGACGCCAGTTCTAGCCCTTTGGTATTCAGGCCGATGGTGGGCAGCGGAGTACCCATTTGTTAGGACTGCAGCAATGGAGATCCTCGAACATCTACATTTATGGTAGGTACAAAACTGTACTTTTTTATTCATCCTAATATGACTTATAGTTTTGAACAAAGGTTTTATGCCAATTGTGACAGTATGAATTTGATATACCTGGCTACCTGCACATTATGTACAGCTTTTTATGTCGGGTTAACATCTAGAAAGCTAAAAGAAAGAATTTATGGTCATTTATATGATATAAGGAAGAATAACCAGAAAAATGCATTATCTAAACATATAACAGAATTTTCTGATCATCAGTTTAGGTTTAGGGTATTACAACTTGTTAAACAGAATAAAAGAGGGGGTAACAAGAATTTTTTAGAAACCACGGAACTTTCATGGATTTTTAGATGAAAGGCCCATATAGAACTTGGCCTTAATCAAGCAGTCAATATTAAACCTATCCTTGATGCAAGGTAATGAAGTTAGAGATGTTAGCTATGTTATTAATATTGATATCTATTTTCCAACAGATGCACCTTGACAAGATATCATATATATTTTTTATATTTTTTATATTTTTATATTTTTATCTCTATATACTCTATCATGTATTCCTGTCTCTAGTTTGATAAAGTAGCATGTTTAGTACTACAAATGAGACACAAAAATTGTTAGTTATGTCATGAATTCTAAACATTCTAGTTTTTGATGATGCATATCTGGAAAAAGGTTACAGGAATTCTGTTATCTTTGTAGATTTATATTTTTATATATGAATTAATATATAGGATTCATCTAAAAATATACTCCAGGACTTTATTTCATCAATATTTAGCTTGGTTACTTTTTATTTTAATATGTTATCATTACTGTTTTATATGATAGTGATTTTATGAAGTGTTCCGTATATCACAGATTAAATGCTGAAACATAATATGTTTATTTAGACATATGTAATATACAGTGAATGCTTAAAAGAAAAGGCTGAATTAGGGAGAGATGACTTTTGCCTTGATTTTAGGCAGGTTTTAATTGATTAATTGATTGATTATTCAATTATGTACTTAATTAGTTTTAATGAAGTGCTATATAAAAAAGGATTTCAAACCTGTATTTTGTTAAATCTGAAGAAGCATATGTGATACGCGAAAGCGCTTATTTTATTTTAAATAAAGTTCCTTTTTGGTTGATTACTGGTCCGTGGTGGTCGTTTTCCAGTTGTTTTTACTTGGTGCTTCTGTCTTTTGGGAATACGACTTTTGGACTTGAGCGGTGCTTTTTTTATTCTTTGTGGAACATATTATCATGGAACTTATAAACAAAGATATTGGCAACCTTCAAACACTGGACCCCACCCAGTTTGGGTTTATGAAGGGGTGATCTTGTCTCCTGAACCGGACTGACTTCTTCGAATTAGTCTCCAGAGCCGTGGATGAGGGCAAGGCAGTCCACAAAGCCTATCTGGACCTCACCAAGGCCTTTGACACTATCCTCCACTCTGGAATCATAGATAAACTTACTAAGCTGGGCATTAATCCCTATGTCACTTGATGGGTTGCCAACTGGCTTACTGACAGAACCCACACTGTAAAAGTAGCTGACTCCAAATCCAGGTCCAGACAAGTGACAAGTGGAGTACCTCAGGGTTCAGTCCTGGGACTGCTCTTGTTTGGCATCTACTTCTCTGAAGTACAGGCCAACACTCTGGCTAACAAAGTTCACAGATGATTGCAAACTAGGAGCCATTATTGAATCCCCAAATTATGTGGATACTCTACAAAAGGGCCTTACAGAAACAGATGCTTGGTGCCAGAGCCATGGGCTCAAGCTCAATGCCAAGAAATGTATAGTTATCCCCTTTGGGAAAAAACATGTACCCATGAATTACCACATAGGTGGCTGTACACTAAACACTGAAAGTGTGATAAGAGACTTAGGGACACAGGTGGACAGTGGACTCACCTTCAATAACCACATCGCCACAACAGTCAGGAAATCCTTCTATGTGGCACACCTCATCACTAAGGGCTTTTCATCCAGAAAAATGGAGGTCATTGTCCCACTGTACTCATCCCTCATTAGACCCATTATAGAATACAATGCCCCATTTGGTATGTACCTCTCAAGACATCTGCAACAACTGGAAAGGCCACAGAAATACCTCACTAAAAGAATCACAAGACTAAAGCAGATGCCTTATGCTGACCGCCTTAAAAAATTCCAGCTATACTCTGTCGCATATCATTTACTCAGAGGCAATCTCTGCTTAACATACAAGGCCATGTCAAACCCAGAGCTGTTGGACATGCTACACTTAAAGAAATCCCAATCCCTCAGAGCCACACGCTCCAGAGATCTAAACCTTGTCATCACAATAAACAACACATGCTGCAGGGATAGGTTCCTGACACAGAGACTCCCCAGACTCTGGAATAGACTGCCCATACATATCAAGTAGAGCACCTCCTTGGCCCTCTTCAAAAGGAACCTTGACAATTGGATGGGAGATAGGAAATTCTCCCCTGGGATCAAGTCATTCGCCCTGCTACTCAGGGATCCAGGGAAGTAAACAGTGTGGGAAGAAATAGCCAGGGAATTGTTATGGCTAGGCTTGTATAGGCCCTATGGCCGATAGCCTAATACCAACTTATGAACCTATGAGCTTATGTATATCTTGGCTGGTGGCCATAGGCAACAGGGAGGTTGAAGTGTGAGACAAACTGTCAGTTAACAGATTGTCTATTTTCTCGGGTTGAGTATGGCTGGTGGCATCCACAAACAGCTCTGTGCTTAGTTGATGAATTCCCCTTAACATTTAACAGTTGTTGAAATAAGTGATTTGTGAAAACAGTTCCAATACAACCTTGGTCATGCATCACTGGTACTGTTCACACAATTGTACAACTGTACCAATGTCACGTTAATTACATCATTTGCACAAAATATGTCTATATGTGTTTCATGGGAAAACTGTGTTTGAGCAGCCTGATACCATATAGGATCACATTACAAATTAATTGTTTGAGGCTCATGCAGAACATTTCCTGAGACAAATACTGATAGTAACAAAATGGTGCTGTTGACCACTCAATAATTCTTGGGAATAGCAACACAACTGCACATAACAATGAATTCCACAAGGTTAGAATTAAATCAAAACATGTGATATCTGTGTGCATATCACAGCATTATATGTGTAAGAAACAAGATGTATGGGCCCATGTAATCAGTATGAATTTATATTGATGTCTATCACAGACCATTTAGTGATGGTAGGTAGATACGTATACCTTTGCTGTACTGTAATTGTCACCATGATGGTTGAGTAAGAACTGTGTGGAATGTCAATTTGCTCCACTACAAAAACACATATCTTAATAAGCCAATAATATACATAAAAATGTATCATACCATGTCAACATTTCTCAGGAGGCATATTACTACAGCTGTTAGTGAAGGATCATGTAATGAATCACAGTACATTAACTCACATCACAGATTGTAATATGCTCTTGTAGGCATACTGTATATCCATACACCGACATAGCACATATCAAAGAGAGCAACACAGACATGTCAAATGTTCATAGTGTCAGAGGACATTATTATGTTAATGGCCAACATTACATAAAATGATAGCCATTATTACACCATTTAAAACGAACTCCCTATATCTATATGATGGAAGATAGTAAGACTATATGCGTATGTGTGCATTTGCTGGATTGCATTACATCCTGCCACTGTCCATATGGGACATGTGCACCACACTATGAAAGAATTAGTAATCACACAGTGGTCTGGAGATGGCTTGCAAAGGGTTAGGAAAGGACTCTGCTTCATGTTGTGTATATGCATATTTGACATGAGCACAGCCACCACTTCTCCGCAGGAAGGATGTCATGTGGTCAGAGGCTAAAAGAGAATGATTGATGCATGGGGCTACATTAAATATTCTCTTAAGTGATAGTGAAATGAAAAGTAATTCAAAAGATCATACCGTGACTATAATGTACATCCAGCCACACACACACACACACACACACACACACACACACACACACACACACACACACACACACACACACACACACACACACACACACACACCAGTAGACTGGGTCTGATTTGCACATTAAATCTGTGTAGGATGAAGAGGTCATTTAACAGTGTTATTACAATGACAGTAGTGTTTTACTGATAATAACTTCCAGTCCACAATGCTGCTGACAAGACTGAGAAGAAAATATGAAAACACAAAAGACAACTGATATTTCTTATACCCACCTAAAGCAGATAAATGCTGATATATATTAAAATATTTATGATATAAGGAAAACGTAGTCTAATAATATTTCACACCTGGTTGTGGGTAATACTAGGATATGATCATGAGGTTGAAGCCTGAGTAATCAGATTAGTAAAGTAGCCATGAGTTAACCAGTTTTATTCACATGCAAGGCTTGCTTAAATGGTATTATACAATGCTGTTGTTTAAAAAAAGAGAAACTGCTTAACTTTTTAAATAATGGCATTATATCTGTGAAGTTCTTGCTGCTGTAAACTTCCTTGACTGATTTATGTGCCAGGTAATGGCTTCATAATGCGCTCTGCATGTGTGAGGCATGTACCTATGTACTGGCACATGCAGTTTGTATATTTTGTTTTTAAAGACTGAGAAATGTCCATGAATCATACTGTTTACATGAAGATGCTGATGCCTACAGACTCCTGCCATTCCAAAAGCAATACTGGAGTATGCTTTATCTACCTTTTGGTACTTTTCTTATTTTTATGTACACTTGGAGGGGGTAGAAGTTTGTCATCTACCATTTATATCTGACTTTTTTCCACTTAGCAGAAGAGAGAACGTGGCAGCTGTTTTTCTGCTCTCAATAAATACAGCTGGTGGACTTATTTTTCTTTTAACATTTTTATTAACCACTGGACTTACTATTGTGGGTAATGGTGGAATTAAATATGAATGCTTATTGCTCTGGCTGGTTAACATGTATGCTACTGAATATTAATGATTTAACACTGTATAATTTGAAAGACTATTGCTGAAACCAACATTAATATTATAATGTCTAAAGTATGAGTACATAAGTTTTGAAAGTTTTAAATAGTAAGATAAATAATTAGAGATTCATTTTTGTTCTATTATGATCTGGTACCAGTATTTTTTTTTTCCATTTAAAGACAAATAAGTAAAACACACAAAAAATAAGGAGCTTCTAGACTTGCCATCTACCATAAGTACCCAAAATGACTATAAAAAATATTGAACCATCAATCAGATGCATTTTTGTAAGAGATCTGGATGTTCCATTCATGCATATTAAATAAAGAAAGAAATGGCATTTCTTCTAACGGTTTCTGAACTAATGACTATATTATGCAGCACTACCTCACTGAGCAGTTTGTTAAGTACAATGCAGGTATCTATCATAATGTTAGGCATCAAGCAATGCTCTGCATATGATTATTTTATGCAGATATAAAATACTGCCTTCGGCTAATTGATGCTGTTATATAATAAACACTGGTGTTTCTCATACTCATCCTGTAGATAAATGACATATACAGCAATAAAAAGAAACTAATTTGCCAGTCATTGAGGAATTTTCTATGCTGACCATGTCAAATTAATTTTAGAAATGTCAGCAATATTAATAGGTAACATAAGATGAATTCCCCATATAGCTATAAATGGATATTCAGTTTACTAGCTGCTGTAGGGATAAAGGCTAGGTCTGTAAAATTTATAAAGAAAAATTGTAATGTCTCATGCTCATGCTGGTTAATGAATGCCTCATTAAATCATGGAAAAAGACTTTGCAAACAGTTTTTTATAATCACATTTTTTGTATCAGTTTAAATGAGCTGTCTGCAAAAGCAAATTGCAAAAAGTGACATTTGCAGTATGGTTTATAAAAACATATATATGAGAACCAGTGTATATTTGTCATGAGATATTTATTCTTAAATATATTGATAATTTATTAATAACGCCTGTAAAATATCTATATTCTTAAATCTCTCTGTATATTGTTTAAAAAGTTACATTCTTGCATGTATACATTTCAGACCGTTATGGCATAGGTATCCATTTTGACCCACGTAGCAATAATGAGCTTGTTTATGATAAATGTCAAGTTACACATCAATTGTTTAAGCAACTTGTTTCACATACTGCCACAAAAAAATGCTGCAAGAATGCATTAGTAATAGTGTAGTCTTTTAGTCATATGAATTAAGTGAATATATTATAATTACAAAAGGAAAAAAAAAAAAACAGCCTCTAGACACATTTTTTTGTTTTGTTTTAAGTTCCAACCCTGGATTCAATAAAGTCTACATGACCATTTTTCACTGTTGGTGCATCATGATGTGCACATGGGCGTGGAAAGTTTTAGATTCAGTAAGTGTTGTGTAGAGGCGCGCACTCCTGTGCAAACAAGGTAAATGTTGTGGTATGCTAATTACAACATAATCAGCTGAATTACATGCTAATTAACCAATCTAACATTGTGGAGCTATTCAGCAAACTTTAAAGCATCCATGTAGACTCCATGCTGGTTTTACCCTGTGAATTCCAAAACCTTTGGAATACAGCCATGGAAATGAGTTTACATGGACAGAATGTTAGGGGCCGCTGCTGCTTTAATTCATTTGTATGTGCTGCAGGCTGAAATCAGTGCTGCTGCTGCTGCTGCTGGTAATAGGCCTAGGCTGAGAAGGAAAAATATTTTCAGACCTCATTTGACTTTTCACAACCTACATGACGTGGAAATTGTAGAGAGCTACAGGGTGGACAGGGACACACTACAGGAACTCTGTGATCGCTGCCGTCCTCAACACAGTGCCAGAGCCATCTGAAGGAAACCCATCATGGTGAAGACAAAGGTATATGAAACACTAAGAATCTTAGCTACAGGTACCATTCCGAGGTCAACAGGGGATATGCTGGGGGTGTCACAAATATCAGCATCCAGGATCCTACACCAGTTCTTGAATGCTATGCTCCACATGCCAGAGACCACATATATTTTCCCCATAGTTCTGAGGAGAGGGCCGGAAATATACAGGAGTTCTACTGTGTAGCACACTACCGTGAAACACTAGGTGCCATAGATTGCACACATACAGAAATGAAGGCACCACCTGGGGAACAGGGTAGGCCCTATG
Organism: Protopterus annectens; assembly: GCF_019279795.1. NCBI lineage: Eukaryota > Metazoa > Chordata > Ceratodontiformes > Protopteridae > Protopterus > Protopterus annectens. The sequence continues at coordinate 124,608,291 of NC_056736.1, forward strand.
TTAACAGAAAGGGGTAACACTCTATCAGCTGACAAGTCATGTGTAATGCCAGGTGAATCATCTTGAATGTGTGTGCTGGCAACCTTGGCAGTTACCATGACTCACATATCTGGCATACTTCCCTACCATACCAGATGTTTGCTAGTGGGGATATCCCACAGGTTTATCTACTGAGGTATGCAGGCTATGCACTGGAACCATGGCTGAGACACCCATCAGAAATGCACACACATACCCATGGAAGAGTGCCATAATGAGCCACATGCTCAAACCAGAAATATCATAGAGTGTGTGTTGGGGCTGCTGAGGTCACGGTTCTGGTGTCTAGATACATCCTGAACAGCCCTGCACTACAATCCCTGGACATGTACAGAAATATTCACAGTATGTGCCATGCTACACAACATAATCTTAAGGAAACAGCTTCAGCAGGATCAGCAAGGGGAAGGGGTACACATCCCAACACCACTGCCAAGGTCACCACAGCCACAAGCAGATGAAGAGACAGACAGATGTAGGTATGCTCAGTATGCCCTTGCATTGGCTAAGAGAAAATGCATAGCACACTCACTCACCACATAGGGGCCTAAAACCATCCTCCTACACACACACACACACACACACACACACACACACACACACGCACACACACACACACATATATATATATATATATATATATATATATATATATATATATATATATATATATATATATATATATATATATATAGTAAAATTGATACCAGGCAAGTCACACAACCTTTGCCTCCTTGTGTATTGTCTGTGTACTGCTTGCATCAGACAGAGTCAGCCCTAAACTACAACCATGTCAACTGCTACTTTTACAAGGTACATCTCTAACCTGGAGTGTATTGTGCAATAATGAGTGACATATCTTTGTATCACACTAACTGGTACTGTAAGCAAGTAAGAGGTGGGAGATTGGTACTGAAATGATCTTAAAATGTGACAGCAGAGATCTATGTGAGTTATATGTTTTCATTAAGTAGTAGGCCTCAGGTACCAAAGATTCATACAGTCATACCCCTGAAAAGCATTAATTGATGGTCACAGGATGTACCAGTAGAGAACCATATGTTTGTAATGGAAATTTATTAAAGAGAGAAGTTAGAAAGTAATGATTTACATTGCAGTTTCTGACTTGACAACCCTCACAAGATAATTCACAATAACATGGAGAAATGGTGATGCTATCTGTTGTGTAACTTTAAGGCCAATATACGTCAAAGGTAAAATTACCAGTTCATTACCAGTTCAACACCGCAAATCCAGGCAGATATATTAAGCATTGTAAGTCAGATATGCACCCTGAGCATTAACACAAAGCTTCTTTATCCCTGAATCCAAAATATAGAAGACAGTCATATGGCATAGTTATCATCACTTACACAGGGTGTTGTGTGGGGGAGCAGGAAGCTTAGGCTGACACCAATGGTCAGTGAGTGTATGTGAGTAAGAAAGAGAAGCTGGCAGACATTTGGATAAACCAACAAATGGGCAGTAGGAAAAATGAGTTTGAAGCTACATGGTTGAACCATGTAACTGTTTTGTGTGTGTGTGTGTGTGTGTGTGTGTGTGTGTGTGTGTGTGTGTGTGTGTGTGTGTGTGTGTGTGTGTGTGTGTGTGTGGCTGTGAGGGTCCTCCAGGTAAAATTGGTGTGTGGGAGTCTGCATGGACACACCAAGCTCTTTGCTGGCTTTATGTCTTGGTATGTCAGATATGTGTAAGCTGTGCATGGTAGAGGTGTCAGTTAATTGTTGTCATCACCGACCGTGAGAACTAGCTCTGCCTGGAGTTGCACTGGCACATCAACATCCACAGTCAGATGCACTGCTGCTTCCTGAATGAGACTGATGTCTGCTGGATGAGTTCCCTTCATGGAGAATCCATGAACTTGAACTCATGGCCTGCCACATCTGGGTGTGAACAGCACACTCACTAACAGTGCAGTAGAAGTACTGGCACTATGAGACCTTGATCAGGCATGGCCATGTTGGATGACAGCAGATGATTTGGCTGATCTACACCCATGAGGATGCTGCTCCTCTCCCAGCAGACTTCCCATCACAGACACCACAAATTCCATGACACACACCCACATACCAACGTGCCATTCGCCCGATCCACAGAATCAGCATCATGGTGGAGGCAATTACACATGTCAGCCTGAGCCACATATACAACCCTGAGCATTTGTCTGGAGCACCTGTGGAAAATGTGCCATGTTCCATGGTGGCCCTAAACATATGTTGAGTGGCACGGAAAGAAACACTTCCACCAGATGGAGAAGGGAAAGCAGACACCCTCCAAGTCCCCTTATCAACCCTCCTGCATGGCACCTCACCAACAATTTGGCTATGGCCAGAATCCACAGGCACTGAACCTCAGTAACCACACTTCCCTGATCAATGCTCTTGCCCTCCAACTGTCCAATATCTGTGGTGTCACTGGAATGGGTAGATGCAGGCATACTGGCTGTATATGATGGAATTGCAGGGGAATGGCTGCATGATGTAATTGCAGAGAATGGCTGTATGTCAACCTGAGTGTCAGCTTCAACCACTGACCCCCCCCCCGACTGTGCTTCAGTTTGACCACTATCATCATCAGAGTCTGATAGCTTCAACCTCTGCACCCTCTGACTGTGCTTCAGTTTGGTCACCATCATCATCAGAGTCTGAAGATACACTGACATCAGGTGGCATAGGGCCCACACTTTCACTGATACGATCAACTGTGATAAAAAGCAAGAAACAGAGGACAACATTAATACCTAGAGTACTGTATTGCAATATATGCTAACAAACTAACAGTGGTGTCACTATTACAGACACTACAGCAGTACACACAAAAGGCCTGACATCAACAGCACACACTAAAATATTTCTTTCAATTGCTCATCAGTACTTACATAAAAATGTGTGGCTTACCATTTGCAGATGAGAGTCCTCTTGGTAAGCCAGATGGGCCTGGAAGATGTTAAGCAAGAGGTAAAGGTGGCATCATCACAATTAAAAGTAATTCAGGTGGTAATAATTGCACCCCTTTATATGTCCATTAACTATACTGTCAACAAGGACATGACTGTCAACTCCAACCTAAACTAATAACTGTACCAGTCTTTATCTCCCAATAAAAATGCATGTGATGCAGAAGTAATGTACTGAATTCAGTTGTTTTACTATACACCATTATACAACTTTTGAGATAGCAAAGCCTAGCTGGGAGCTCCTCCTGGGATGTGACATGCTTGCTGTCTCTGACAATGTTGCTCCCACATCCAGGCCATGCTGTACTGTACTCTACTGTGAGCTGTCTGGATCCCTAATATTGGCCATGAACACCTTCTTGTGTGTTAGTGGTGGTTCCCTAGCAGACCCTCCCCCTGTACCCATCTGGTCATGGCTCACTTCAACTGCTCTTCTCTGTGCAGATGTAATCATATCAGTGGTTCTGTGGTGTACCTGCTCATATGTCCTTCCATGGCCACCCACTGCATTAAGAGCAGCAACTATCTGTTCCCAAATTTGCATCCTATGTGACATATCTCCCCATTTTCTTTCCATCTGAAAAGTACCATGTTGTCTAAAGGAATCTACTATGACCTGATTCTCGGCATCAGTGAAGGTGGTCTCCAAGGTTTGACATGCCTGGGTAGCATACTCCTAGGTGTCATACAAGACAACAGAATGATAATACACATAAGTATGATATAAGTAAGGATTACTTGTTTCCTGATAAAACAGAACATTTAGACAGTCAGTATTACCCCCTCCCCCTATATAAAATAAAATGGTCAACAGATGTGAAATACAAACAGGGAGGATGCAAAACAAGGAGAGTAACATAGCAAAATATCCTTGTTTGTGCCATAACATTAACTCACCTTTGCTTCCCCTACCCAGTAAAGATTAGTCTAGCCTTGTATGTGCCACAACAGTAACTCACCTTTGCTCCCACACCTACAAAAGAACAGTATATCTTTATTTGTGCCATAACAGTAAGCCAATCCCCCCAAAAGAACATGAAAATCACACATTTTGCTAACAAACCATCTTTGAAATGCTAAAAGTTCTATAAAATGAACTGTCCCCAAAACATTTGTACATATTTATCACAACGCATTCCATATTCATGTATTAACAATCATGCATACCTCTGAAAGGGCTTGGCAAACATGCCCATGCCATCAGTACAAAAAGTATTGCATACAAATAAAAGTGCAAAATCCTTTGCTTCAGAATTTTCTGAAATACATTCCAGCATGTGTATTATGTAGTTGAACAAATGGAAGTATACCTTCTGAGGTTCAATATTCCGCTATGCAGATATATCCTGAAGTAATACCATATCATCACACTTCGCCACATAACAAGCCTCCTCACCATAAGTTTATCTGCCTACATGGTTACCTATTTATATGGTGCAGATTCAGGGCTGTCAGCACAGTGAAGATGCAAATGAGGTGTGAATTCATTAGAATTGCCAAATCCCCCAAAACTGGATCCCTGTAGGGATGTAAACAAACAGCCATCACTCCCCCAGTGTTTGGTTTTAATGGATTGCAACTGCGACTGATTAGTGTTTGGGAGAAGGAAAATACAGCAGCACTCCAGGCTGCCTTATTTCCAGTGGGTGTGTCAGATCACATCTAGAAAGTGGTAGATGTAAAGCTGGAAATCTAAGTAAGCAGCACACAAGCTACGTTTTGTGTTCCTTCACATCCAACCTGCCCTTCATTTTTTGGCAAATGCGTATGATATTATTTCCATGTAATATCCTTACACATGTTATGACCAATTATATACAGTGGCTTACACACTGCATTTCTCAGATTACTACTCAGATACATGAAGAATAGCAAACACACAGAAATGTAAGACAGAGCTGTATATTTGCATCCGAAACTACAAAATGTGAAAATAATACGTGTATGGTTTGATATCACTGTTGATGCTGTTGCAGTTGGTTGCATGCATAATGAGTTAAATTCCTTGCTAAAATCTGTTTCTGTGGCAAAGCAGAATAAGCCACTATCCTATGTTTTGAAGGTGCACTGGAGTGAGAATTCAAATCCAAACCTCTGTAGTAATATCTCATGTGTACTAACATTTTCGAGTGTGTATGTCATAGGTTGCCTTTCCTCATTTCATCTACCACTCCCTTTCCTTTCTTTTTTTTTTTCTTTTAATGGCCAGTGTTAGCTTAATGTACTGCTTAGTGCAAGCATGGGAGATGGAGAAAAATGAATGTCAGGTTTGGCTGTGTTTATCTCGTTTTTGAGAAAAGCGGCACTACATAAACTGGACAACTGGCCAGAAGGGACCTAGACAGCAAAATTAATACTACTGGGCATCACACAAACCTGATAAGTGAGGAGATATTAAGAAAGATTAGTAAATAGAGAATGTCATGTAATTTGTCCTGTGGCAGCTGGTGTTAAGTGTAGGGCTGGAGTACTGATGGTCCTGCTTTCTAGTACAGGGCATGCAGCCTTTGTTTTACTGCAGTGACATTAGAGCTTATAGCAATGAACTGCAACATAGGTTCATAGGTAGGTACTAAGCTATTGGCTCTAGGGCCTATATAAGCCTAGCCAAAAAGGTATCCTGGCTTTCACCACCCAAGAAAATTATTTTCCTGTACCCCTGTCAAGCAGAGCCACAGAATTGATCCCTGGGGTGAATTTCCTATCTCCCATCCAATCATTAAGATTTTTCTTGAAGAGTGCTAATGAGGAGCTTTGTTTGATATAGATAGGTAGTTTATTCTGGAGTATGGGAAGTCTCTGGGACAGGAATCTATCCCTCCAGCATGCCCTGTTTATTGTTGTGACAAGGTTTAGGTCCCTAGAGCATGTAGCTCGGAGGGATTGGGATTTTTTTAAGTGGAGCATGTCTAACAGCTCTGGGTTTGACATAGCTTTGTATGTTAGGCAGAGATTGCCTCTGAGTAGGCAATGTGTGGCAGAGTAAAGCTGGAGTTTTTTGAGACGGTCTGCCTAGGGCATCTGTTTGAGGTCGGTAATCCTATTTGTGAGGTATTTCTGCGGCCTTTCCAGTTGTTGTAGATGTTTTGTGAGGTACATACCAAAAGGGTATTGTATTCTATAATGGGTCTAATGAGTGATGAGTAGAGGGGAACAATGACCTCTTTTTTCCTGGATGAAAAACCTTTTGTGATGAGGTGTGCCACGTAGAAGAATTTCCTCACTACTGTGGCAAAGTGATTATCAAAGGAAAGACTACTGTCTACCGGTGTCCCAAGGTCTCTTATCACACTTTCAGTGTTAAGTAGACTACCACCTATGTGGTAGTTCATGGATACAGAGTTTTTAACAAAAGGGATGACAATGCACTTTTTGGCATTGAGCATGAGGCCATAGCTTTGACATCAGGCATCTGTCTCAGTGAGGCCCTTTTGTAGGATGTCCACATCATTAGGAGTTTTGATTATGGCTCCTAGTTTGCAGTCATCTGTGAACTTCATTAGCCAAAGACCTTCTGTGTTAGCCTGTACTTCAGAGAAGTAGATGCCAAACAGGACAGGACCCAGGACTGAACCCTGTGGTACTCCACTTGTCACTGGTCTGAAGTTGGATTTGGAGTCTGCTACTTTCACAGTGTGGGTTCTGTCAGTGAGCCAGTTGGCAACTTACCTTGTGACATAGGGATTTATACCTAGTTTAGTAAGTTTATCTAGAATTCCAGAGTGGGGGATGGTGTTGAAAACCTTGGCAAGATCTAGATAGGCTGTGTGAACCACCTTACCCTCATCTACGGCTTTGGTGACTGCTTCAAAGAAGTCTATCAGGTTAAGGAGACATGATCTGGCTTTTACAAACTTGAACTGGATGGGGTCCAGAGTTTGGAGATTACTAATATCATTGTTTATAAGTTCCATGATGATACATTACATAGCCTTGTAGACCGTGCTCATCAGGCTAATGTGGCGGTAGATCCCAGGGTCCGTGGTGGGCCCCCCCTTTGTGGAGTGGGATGACCGTCACTGTGCACCATTTGGTGGGTATAAAGCCTGAGGTAAGGCTATAATTGAACATGGTACTTAGGTGGGGTGCCAGTTCGTACTGTAGTTTGTGTAGAAAGCAGCCTGGGATGTTGTCATGTTCCATGAATGCTGTGTTCTGCTTTGGAGAGTGTGGTTTTTACCTGTGCAGTCATGATTACAGGAACTTTGCATTCTTCCAGTATAGAGATGGGCCCTTTAGGGGGTGAGAGGGGGGTAAAGTTAGCACTAAACCTATCTGCCAAGATGTTGGCAATATCAGTTGGATCTGTATATTTAGTGCCATTGTGCTGTAACTCAGAGCAGATCTGAGTGTTGCCATTAAAATTCTTGACGTAGCTATAGAATGCTTTGTGGTTGTCTTTAGAATCAGTGGCGATTTTGTTTTCTTAACTAGCTTTGGAGGATTTTATAAGGGATCTCAGCTTCTTACTGAGGCTGTCCAGGGAGTTCCTCCAATCATGGGATTTTACACTTTTTTGCAACAGTTTCTTTCTTCTGTTGTAGAGTTTGTTTATAACAGGGGACCACCAGAGTGGCTTCCTTTTTTTGGAGGATAGCAACTTTGTCCTGTTAGGGATTGCATGATCCATGCACTCATGTAAGTGCTTATAAAGTGCATTTGTGTAGGATTCAGCATTCGTACCTCTATTGTCCATCTGCATGGGTGTCATGAAGTTTGCCACTTCTGTCTTAAGAAGCGTGAAGTTGGCTTTGGAGAAATTTTTTATGGTTGTTTCCCTAATGGGGGGTGGGAACGGGATTTAGATGTCGAGGGTGATTAGCTTGTGGTCGGATCTAACCATCAAGGAACTGACGTCTGGTGTGGAACACCGGTTGCCCATGTTGGTAATGACCAGGTCTAGGATATTGCTGCACCTGGTGAGGGTGTGGATAAGTTGATCCAAGGCATTGGAATTTATGAATTCCAGATAATGCTGAGCAAAAGAGTAGGTACATGAATAGTTTTCCCAGTTAATGGTGGGGTAGTTGAAATCACCCATTATTAGGGTGTCAGGTTGTACCCTAATATTTTCCAGTGTATCAAAAAATGAGGAGTGGGAATCCTGAGGCATGGTGGAGGATCTGTACCTAGCTACAATTTGGATTGCGGTCTTGCCCATAGTTAGTTGCACTTGGATAATCTCAGATGCATTATGCTGAGCAGCTAGCCTGAAGGTGTGGATATCCTTAATGAATATGGACATGCCTCCTCCTTTAGTGTTTCGGTCCAGGTTAGGTGGCCGAACGGTGTGGTATGAATTATAGCCTGGTAATGCAGGGGTGCTCTCTGGTGCCTTGAATCAGGTCTCTGTCACTGCACAGATGTCGATATTCTCTGTTTTAAGGAATGCCTCAAGTGAGTGCATTTTGAGGTTTAGGCTTCTAGCATTGAGTAGCATTACCCTCAGATTTTGCTTGCTTGTACCTGTTGTGGTGGTGAATTTGTCATTTGAACCTTGCCTAAAAAAGGCACTATAGGGGTGGCAAGAGCCTTAGCCAGTATCCAGAATCCCAAGGGTAACAGGTGCAGGCCATCTCTGGCAAAGCATTGTGGTCTGTTGCTCATTTCATCTCAGGCAGACAGATACAGGATTCCCTTTGAATGGCACCAGAAGCTTAGCCAATTGTTGAAGTCAATCATTTTGTCCTTGTACTGTGGTATCATTCTGGGTGATAGCAGGATGCTACTCAGGGCTAGGGTCATACCTGCCTGGGCTACAAAATCAGACAGTTCCTCCATGTCCCTTTTCATGTTGTCCAGGGAGGTATGTCTCAGGTCATTCACACCAACATGGACAATGACAGAGTCATATTTGTACTTATTGTGGAGTGACCAGAGTGCGTGCATTATGTGGCGGATCCTGGCATCTGACAGGCAACTGACAGTAACTTTCTCCTTGTTAAGCCTTTTGAGTAGAACATCAGTGTGCCTGACTATGGAGTCACCTATGACTAGAGTATTGGGTACGTTGTTATGCTTTATCGGCTGTGGTTAAGTGGCACACTGAGTTTGTGGGCTATGAGTCATTTTGATTGTGTTGGGGGGTAGAGGTTGCTTGTGTTTCTGCTTTGGAGGTCCCTGTTGCTTAGACAGTTGTTTATTGAGAGCCTCCATGAATGTAGGTGTTTGTTTTTTGTTTCTATGTGTGTGTTTTGTTGGTGCAGGTTTTGAGGGACTATGTGATGAGTGTGGTGTGGTGCAAGTGTTTACCTTCTCTTGACTGTCTAGTCCTGTCTTGGGTGAAGAGTGCTTTGCTTCCAGTTTGGCTATATAAGTGCATTTCTCACAGGTTGTAGTGCTGGGTGGTAGGAGGAGAGGGTTGTCTGTGTACATGAGGCAATTGCTGCATTGCCCCTAGATGCCCAGATTCATCAGGTAGACAGGAGAAAACACTGGGAGCTGACCTTTAGACATGCCTGGATAGGTGCTTATTTATTTAGTACTAAAAACTGTTTTCCTCTAGACAAATGAGGAAAGTTGAGTGCTGTAGCAATGTGTAGCTTATTTCGTGCTTACAATGCATTCTGAACAAGTGCTGAGCTCAAAGAAACAGATTTGATTGCTAAAACTAAAACTGGCTAGTTCTAAGGAAAAATTCAAATAGCAGACGTTATGGCACTGGGAATAGTTTAACCCTAGCTAAGTAGTGATGCATAGTGTGCTTTTTTTTGTTAGATAAGCTACCTAGTGCTTACCACCCCCACTGAGAAGCTAGAAGGCTTCCCTCGAACACAGAATGGCTTGGGGTCTCAGAAACATACAAACAGTCCTGGATACAGCAAATCTGTATCTGGATCAGACTACTTACAGGAAAGGATGGAAACAAGCTTAGAATTTTTTTTGTAAAGTGAAAAGGGAGAAAGGAGGAGGAGCAGAAGATAATTCAAGATTCTCAAATGTTCTCCCTGTATTAGGTAGAATGAGGTAATGACACTGGACTGGGAGGAGTGTCCCAGATCAAATTTACAGTAGGGGTGGGCAACTGCAAAGCCACCAAGTATAAGAACAGGATACCAATGGGGAGGGAGGATAGGAAACAAAAATCAGAACAAACAAACCCAAACAGATGCTTAACAATTGTTGAAAATTTCCAGTTAATACCTCACACACAGTGAAACTAGCTAGAAAAGTATGCAACAGACAATACAGGTGCTATAAATAACTTGTAAAAAAGCAAAAAACAGGATACTTAATGTTATATATCACAGATCAGTTTGCTCAGTGCCCTTCTTCTGATTAGCTCAGTGTGAAATGGCAGAAACACTCACAAGTTAACTTCTTAAGTAACAAAATTGAAACCTGAAACAACTTTTAAAAAAAAGCTCGAAAGATCCAATGAGATGCTTACTCCAAGCCGTAGTCCAGGTAAACCCAATCAGCCAATGACCATAAAAACTTCCCTCTCACTGAAATGCTATACTGGATTTGGCTAAACTAAGATGTCCTGGAACATGTGCTTAGACACTCAACCTCTACCAACAAACAACTAGGCCCAAAATACAAGCCTGAATATGGACAATGCAACAACTACACACACTACTTAGGTAGAAAAAAATGCAGAAATGCTTAAACAGATAAAGGAGCAAGGAGACTCTAGAGAATGCTTTTAACTGCAAACAATTAAGTTATATGATACAGACACATGTTTTTCTCAATTTTCTTGTGGCAATAGGTGTTAGTGCAAGGACTGCCATCCACATGGTCCTGGGTTTGAATACAGTGTATTCCATTTAGTTTTACTGTTGTTCCACTTCCCGTTTTATCCACTCTCACTTATAATACTTGATATGGTGTAGCTGATATTAATTAAATGTTTGAGGGTTGCGGCACAAGTAGTGTGTCAGTTATTTATTTATTTATTTATTTATTTATTTATTTATTCATTTATTTATGTATTTATTTATTATCACATTTACTCTCAAATGTATGACAGTGAGTACATTGTGTACAATATTCCTGTAAGAATATTTCTGCTATCTGGACTGCCATGGCCTTCACATTTATCTAACAGTCATACACAACTGTCTGTACATCCAATAACCTTGAATTTGCTTTGCTTGCAACTGTTGCATTCCACTTACCATTGTGCAAACATGGTTCTCAGAAGTGTGCACTGCTGAGTACCATGTTTATGGAATGACAAGTGGATCGCAACATTTTCAAATAGTGTGTGCAACCACAGTAAATGCAATAACTGAACTGGCGGGAAACCATTACTCTCCATTGCTCTTGATCCATGGTAGATATGGCAGGCATTTCTGGAGAAGCTGTTAGATTTAGGGTACAGAGACAGGGTGTCCAGCAGTCCAAGATTTATATTGGACTACTAATTAAACACCACAGTGCCAGACTTCTGCAGGGGGGACCATTCTGGCTCCCAGTATAAGTTGGAAGCTTTGGATAGCTTGTCATGAGCTGTAATCAGTGCCACCAGTATACCTTGCACTGAAGACCAATATAGATATCTTTAGAATGACCTCCAACAGAAGAAAAGGGATACAGTCAATGCTTACATTGAGGAATTTAGGACTACGGACATCCCACGACTATGTAAGTATCAACTACAGAGAATACTTGTAAGACTTAAAAGCTGAATATAGGTAAGACTGATATTCATAATGATATTCTGTTCTGTTTTTTCCTCAGCTGCCATGGACTGGGAGGCCAATGTAAGAACCCACGGGGCTAGATTGTTGAGGATGAGGGAAGCATGTGGTATGTATGCAGCAGAAGAGAAATGTTATTGTAGCATTAAAAGTTAAAGATAGCTTGTTTTGGTATTTTATAGAGTTGTATCAAATTGAGCATGTTTATCTCATCTAAAAAGCAGATATGCATGCATTAGTCTGTAGCACAAACTAAGAGTACAATGTTAGACTTTAGTCATAGGTCATGGGTTCAAAGACCACACTTTCCAACTATATAAAACTGTTGATTCTTCAATTATGTGTTACTTAAAGGTCTCAAGTAAAAGCTCTATACCAGTGGCATACATGCCCTGCTGTAAACTGTGATTTGTATTATTAGAGCACACATATGTGCAATATATGCACATGTCAAGGAGTACTTGTTGCAATCTTTATTATAGTGTGCATCTGTCAGGAGGAGCTGGTAGTCTTAAAAGTAAAATTTCTCTGTTATGAGGTGGTATTCTTAAATGTAAAGGTTAAAACAATAGAGTGATATAATTATATTAATGCATTGTATGTCACATATGAATGTACTAATCCGATCTCTTTTTTATCTCATCCCAACCCTTATCTCGCTTATTTATTTTATTTTTGCATTTTATTGTGTGCCATAAAAATTTGTCCATGTCTTCCATGTGTACCACATCACTAAATGATCCACAGCACAGCAGAGTGGGTCTGATCCACAGGATCATCTTACCCCCCCTCCACTGGCTCCAACAAATTTGCCAGCATGTCTGGGAGCTAATCTGGCAGCACCACCTCTGCTGCCCCTGCACTACCTGCCCCCTCAGGTAGTTTAGCCCTGGAGGCCAGTCCTGTGGTACCTTCTGGAAGCAGTAGCAGAGATGATGATTTTATCACCTGCACCAAGGTGCCATGAGTGGTGCATAAGGCCATGCGCTGCACTGTTGATGCACACCTATGCTGGCTGGAGAGCTGCTCTTCCTCATTTTACATAATACCAGGAGGAGGAGGAGAAGGAGACATCAAGTACTCCAGCTAGTAGTGGAGTGAGATAACAGTGATTACAGTCCAGGGGTGAGGACTCGATTCTCACTGTCATCCAGCTTGATGACCATGGGTTTTGTATGTCCCCACCCTCTCCCCAATCATGGTGTCCCCCAACCATTTTTGTCCATCACCATCCCTGTCTCTTGTCTTGTTTGTCTTGTCTGTCTGCAATTGCTTCCTCACCTATGCAACTTACCAGAACCAGACATACCTATGTCCCTTCCCCAACATTCCTCTCTCTCTCAAGAAAAAAACAAGGGCACCTGTCCCACAAAAAAAATAAATAAATAAATAATCATCCAATACATAGCTGTGCATCTCACACACCTGTCCTCTTTACACAGTTGATTCAGTCCACTTGGCTATACAACATGATTGTGTTGTGGTCACCCCTCTCCCTGGGGCTGACAGTCCAAATTCAGTTAATATTTTGCACACATGTTCACCTTACATTGTTAAATAAATGGATAGCTATGTTTTTTTCCTCCCTCCTTCCTGCACATTCCTGATCTGCATTCCCTTTGTTCTTCCTCTTGCTTGCTCCCCATTTCACCACTGTCCTATCTTCCCCATTCCTTTTCTTTAATTCATTATTGCACAATGATGCACATCACGCACCAACTCATAACAACGGTAATGTGAAAGTAGTTAAAAGTATTACATACAGCTGTATTGAAACCCAGTAGCATCTGGCCCCAAAAAGGAATGTATCACTGCATAAACTGTATTGACACATGCCACCACAGAGTCAGTTAAGTAGCAGGTATATTCCAGAGACTTATTATTAATGTTCAGACTTTGTACTTCCCCCTGCTTACTTCCCATTTCACCACTTTCTTATCTACCTCACTTTAACACCTTTAATCTGGTCAAAAATAGAATCACACATGATACACATAAGTAGCAGAAAAAGAAATTGACCCCTTCATGTTTTGGGCTTACTGTTTGCGAGAAGGTGCATATTGCACAACAATTCACAGTGAAGGTGAACAGTGGCTACCTCCATGCAATACCACGTAACCCCGCTGCACTATGTCAACACACAGCAACACATCTTGTATAGACATTCATGTCATGGCATTATAACTCTGTAATGGAAAGTATTGTAAAGTATTAGATACACCTGTATTCAAACCCAGTACCATCTGGGCCAAAAATGGAATGTATCAATGTATTAACATGTGCTGCCACAGAGTCAGCTAAGCAGCAAATGTATTTCATAGACTTAGTACTAACTGTCAGCCTTTAACAATGTGGCTCGCATATGCGCACTGCTTACCTATGCACAAATATGTGTATGTTACATGTGTATGCTCTTTGCTAGCTGTCATGCAAACCCGCTGCTTGGCCTACTATGGAAACTTACATAGTGTTCTGTATTGTTGCTATTTCCTATTTCCTGTGTATGATATGAAATTACATGTAGAAACATTACAAACTGAGGATGGTATCTAACAGTATGTCACATATTTACAATATATCCATGTGATTGCACCCACCGAAGCACTGCAAACCTAGGGTCTCCGTACTTTTTCCACACATATATTTATATATCAATCATATTACAAAATGTATTATCAAATTTTGTGTGCTATGCAATGCACATCAATCTGGTAATAAACAGAACTACAACTATTGACCCATACACCTAAAAAGCTGTATCTGCAAGGCTAGTTTAGGAATCAGCATGGACCATATCCACAGGGACATAGGTGACCTTCAGCACAGTTGACCCTACTCAATTTGGTTTAGTCAAGGGTATATCTTTCTTACTGACCCTTGTGGACTTCTTGGATACTGACCCCAAAGACCTGAATGAGGGATAACAGGGCATAACTCCTATATTGAGTTATCCAAGGCCTTTTCCACTATCCCCCATTAATGTCATAATGAAGATCTCCCATCTGAGAATTAGGTCATATAGTACTAGATGGATAGCCAACTGGCTCACTGACAGAACACACATGTTCACATTTGGGGACTGCACCTCTGCCACTAGCTCACTCACCAGTGGAGTACCACAAAGATCTGTGCTGGGCCCTCAACTGTTTGGAAAATACTTCTCTGAAGCACAGATAACAGTAGATGGTCAGTGGTTTACCACGTCTGCACATGACTGTTAACTGGACACACTCATATACAGTCCTAATGATGGTAACATATTACAGAAGGGACTGACCCAGACTAATGATTGGTGCCAAACTCATGGACTAAACATTAAAGTATACAATGACTCATTGTTCACTTTGCCAATGACATACCCCTGATAATTATGATATACATAGCCCTCCCCTAAGCTCATACACAGTGTTGTGAGACTTTGGAACACATGTTCATAGCAATCTACACTTTCATCATGGTGTGCCCATAGTGATGGCACACACAATCTGCATTGCACGCATCATACATATGGACATCACATCCAAGACCAGGTTAGTCATATCTCTGCTGTACTCTACTCTTATCGCATCAGTAATAGAGTACAGTGGTCACATCTGTCTGTACCTTGCCAGACACCTGCAGCAAATGAAGAAAACACATGGTTGTGTTTGAGAGAATCCCAGGCCTGCAAACATGACATACTTGGAAAGACTGACATACCCGTCACTGTACTCTGTATCATGCAGGCCACTGAGTGGCGACCTATGCCTGCTCTGCAGAGCAGTCTCAAACTCAGCCCTTCTGGAAATGATGTGCATCTGAAATTCAAATAGGACAAGAATAATTTGCCTCTGAGTTCTCAACCTAGCCTGTGACATAAACAGAACATGCTGAGAACACATCTATATCCCATAATTCACACTCATCTGTAATAGGGTCCCACTGCATGTGAAATAGTGCTCCTTAATGTCCCTGTTCAAGTGCAACCTTGAGTACTTATTGGGTGATTGTAAAATCGCATCTAGGCTACCACCGATGTCCCTCATGGCCAGTGCCAGTTAGTTCTGCTCACAAATTCACTCTGCTAAACACAACCATACATCAATGCAATACAGCCATCCAACTATGCTCAGTAAGGGTAGTTGTGTTTTGACACAGCTAGGCTTCTAAGTGTCCTAGTGCTATTAGGCTAGTGGCCTCATATGAACCGATGAAGCTATGTACTTATGCAGGCCCACCAACCTGTTGTCCCCCACATGGCCTGCTGATGTCATCTACTATAAGTTTGTCTGCAGTCTTGTATGAATCAGACTTGTGCTGTGTATGCCTGCATAAATACTAGTTTCTGTAGTCTGTGTACTTAGGTAGGGATATTGTCTTCACTGCAGTCGACTTGGTGTGTGTGTGTGTGTGTGTGTGTGTGTGTGTGTGTGTGTGTGTGTGTGTGTGTGTGTGTGTAAAAGACTCAGCATAGCTCCTCGTGGTGTCCTGCAGAGTTCTACAAAGCAGCAGAGAGTGAAAGAGTGACTTTCCTGGATTTATAAGTATTTTTTTCTGGCTTTCACTTTAATTACTGCATCTCGACTGTATTTTGCCTAAGAAACAGCTCTGCATATTGTTTTTACTGTACTTGTGTTGATTTTAAACTGTTAGCACTTTAAAAAGTTATTTTTGTTTAATTTAATTGTTAGGCTAACACACTCAAGTGCGCCATAGCTCTCAACCTTCCATCTCTAAAATGAGGAACACTAGCCCTCATAATGTGGAACAAATGGGCAAAATGTGGAACACATACCAATGGCTTACTAACAACTTCAACTAGGAGGGTCATAGGATGGTCAAAATATGCTGGTTTTAATTATAAAGAAGATATTCTAATGAATTAATAGGATTCATTTCTATTTACAATGGATTTCACTAAAAAAATTCCTAACACTGAATGTGTGACAGAGTCTTTCAATGTGGAACATTTGAAGAACTTGGAGGAACATGAACTTTTTAAGACCCCAAATGAGGTACGTTCCTCGTAATGAGGTACACTTGAGAGGTATGAAGTGCGCTAGCCATTTTATAGCATTTACTGTTTGCTACTGTATCTTTTTCTACCTTCTCTGTAAAAAAAAAAATATATCCTTGTTTTCCCGCTTTTCTGAACTAGAATAGTCCAGTCTTCAGATTTTGCTGATCTCTGGACTTTGTCTTAGTTCCTGTGCTATCCATATCCTTATTTGGATAAGAGGAAGCTTCTTTGTTCACCAGTGGGAGTGGGGAGCACTGAGCAACCTATTTGTCCCTAGAGGATTGGTTCCAGCCCAGCAACTTGTAGTTTATTGGCCATTTTCGGTCAATTCCTGGCTCTTTTCCACCCCCTGCTATAAAGCCCGTTTTTGCACGCTTTTTCACTTGTAAAAGACTCAGCACAGCTCCTCGGGGTGTCCTGCAGAGTTCTACAAGCAGCAGAGAGTGAAAGAGTGACTTTCCTGGATTTATAAGTATTTTTTTCTGGCTTTTGCTTTAATTACTGCATCTCGACTGCATTTCGCCTAAAAAACAGCTCTGCATATTGTTTTTACTGTACTTGTGTTGATTTTAAACTGTTAGCACTTTAAAAAGTTATTTTTGTTTAATTTAATTGTTAGGCTACCACACTCAAGTGCGCTAGCCATTTTATAGCATTTACTGTTTGCTACTGTATCTTTTTCTACCTTCTCTGTAAAAAAAAAAAAAAAAAAAAAAAAAAACATATCCTTGTTTTCTCGCTTTTCTGAACTAGAATAGTCCAGTCTTCAGATTTTGCTGATCTCTGGGCTTTGTCTTAGTTCCTGTGCTATCCATATCCTTATTTGGATAAGAGGAAGCTTCTTTGTTCACCAGTGGGAGTGGGGAGCACTGAGCAACCTATTTGTCCCTAGAGGATTGGTTCCAGCCCAGCAACTTGTAGTTTATTGGCCATTTTGGGTCAATTCCTGGCTCTTTTCAACCCCCTGCTATAAAGCCCATTTTTGCGAGCTTTTTCACTTGTAAAAGACTCAGCACAGCTCCTCGTGGTGTCCTGCAGAGTTCTACAAGCAGCAGAGAGTGAAAGAGAAACTTTCCTGGATTTATAAGTATTTTTTTTCTGGCTTTCGCTTTAATTACTGCATCTCGACTGCATTTTGCCTAAAAACAGCTCTGCACATTGTTTTTACTGTACTTGTGTTGATTTTAAACTGTTATCACTTTAAAAAGTTATTTTTGTTTAATTTAATTGTTAGGCTAACACACTCAAGTGCGCTAGCTGTTTTATAGCATTTACTGTTTGCTACTGTATCTTTTTCTACCTTCTCTGTAAAAAAAAAGAAAAAAAAAAAATATATCCTTGTTTTCCCACTTTTCTGAACTAGAATAGTCCAGTCTTCAGATTTTGCTGATCTCTGGGCTTTGTCTTAGTTCCTGTGCTATCCATATTCTTATTTGGATAAGAGGAAGCTTCTTTGTTCACCAGTGGGAGTGGGGAGCACTGAGCAACCTATTTGTCCCTAGAGGATTGGTTCCAGCCCAGCAACTTGTAGTTTATTGGCCATTTTGGGTCAATTCCTGGCTCTTTTCAACCCCCTGCTATAAACCCCATTTTTGCACGCTTTAGCACGCTTTAGCGCGAATTAGCGCAAAGTTGCTCATAGAGCAGCATTGGGCAGCGCCAGTTAATCAAGTTTAAACTATTTCTGGCTCTGTAAAGTCTACTCTTCAATTTTTCCCTTAGAACTGTTCTACTTGCAATTTAAACAGCCTATTCTCTAACTGAAAAGCTTAGCACTTGCTCCTAAAACATTTTTTATACAGGTAAAGCACTCTTAAACAAAAGAAAGTACTTCTTTCACCTAAATTCCCTTGAGTACCCATTTCCCTATAGATCCTTTCTGACTCAGTTACACAGCAATCTTTTTCACTATTCTAGCATGTCGAAGGGTCAGTTGCTGGCATCCTCTCCTGTTCAGCTGGTGAATCTGGGAATCTTGAGGCAATGTTACAATTGCCTCATGTACACAGACAACCCTCTCCTCCTCCCAACAAATACAAATATATGTGAGAGATGCAACTATATAGCCAAACTGGAGGCTGAGCTCTCTCAGTTCAGTACTGGCAAGACCAGGCAGGAGGAGAAGGTAACCATGCACACCACAAACCCAGTCTCACATAGAACTATCACAACTGCAAACCAAACACATAAACACACAAAAACATACTCGGAGGCGCTGATTAAATATCTACCAAAACAACAGAGGTCTCCAAAGCAGACACCCAAGCAACCGCCACCTCAAGACATAGCACATGCAACACATAGTTCACAAAGTCAGTGTGCTAAACAGTCACAGCCCTTAAGGCCAAACAACATGCCAGACACACTTGTAATAGGTGACTCCATAGTCAGACACACTGACGTCCCGCTCACCAGACTGAACAAGGAAAAGGTCACAGTAAGCTGCCTGTCGGGAGCTAGAATTCGCCACATAACACAAGCACTCAGGTCACTCCACAGCAAGTACAAATATGACTCAGTCATTGTACATGCCGGTGTGAACGACCTGAGACGTACCTCCCTGGACTACATGAAAAGAGACGTAGAGGAGCTCCCTGATTATGTAGCCCAGGCCGGTATGACCCTGACCCTGAGCAGCATCTTACCCTCACCAAGAATGATGCCACAGTACAAAGACAAAATGATCAGTTTTAACAATTGGCTTAATTACTGGTGTCATTCAAAGGGGATCCAATGTCTGTCTGCTTGGGATGACATGCTCGACAAGCCACGCTGCTTTGCAAGGGATGGCTTGCATCTGTCACTCCTGGGCTTCCGGATATTGGCCAAGGCTCTTGCCACCCCCATAGTGCCTTTTTTAGGCAAAACTCAAATGACAAACCTACCTCCCTAGAAAACACAAGTGGAAAAAAAAAATAAGGGTAATGCTGCTCAATGCCAAAAGTCTAAATTTCAAGATGCACGCCCTCGAAGCCCTCCTCAGTATGGAGAACATCGATGTCTGTGCAGTGACTGAAACCTGGTTCAAGGCTCCTGAGAGCACCCCAGCACTATCAGGTTTTACCTCATATCATGCTTTCCGGCCCCAAAACTTGGACCGAACCACAAAACGAGGGGGAGTATCCATATTCATCAAAGATACCCACACCTCCAGGTTAGTGGCAACGCACAAAGCATCGGAGACCATCCAGGTGCAACTAACCATAGGCAAAACTGCATTACAATTTGTAGCATGTTACAGACCACCCTCTCAAACTCAGGAAACCCACACAGTCTTCCTGAAGACACTGGAGAGTATGAATGTCTCTCCAAATACCATCATATTGGGAGACTTCAACTACCCAAACATAGACTGGGAACATTACTCAAGCCCAAACACCCTAGCCCAAAGGTTCCTAGAATTCATAAACTCAAATGCGATGGAACAACTAGTCACCATTCCCACAAGAGGAGACAATATACTAGACCTGATCATCACAAACATGGGGACAAAATGCTCCACACCAGAAGTATATCCCTCATTGGTAAGATAAGACCATAAATTAATCTCACTGGAAATCCACATCCCGCCCCCACCCCCTGCACAAATGACCACAGTGAAGAACTTCTCAAAAGCCAACTTCACACTTCTTAAGACTGAAGTGGTATCCTTCAAGGTCCCTGGGCCAGTAGAAACTACAACCCACACTGCTGAATCCTTTGCAAATGCCTTCTACAGGCACCTTCAAGAATGCATGGATCATGCAATCCCAAATAAAACCAAGACCCATTCCCCCAAAGGCAGGCGCCCGGTCTGGTGGACCCCAGCCATAAACAAACTTTACAACAGAAGGAGGAAGCTACTACATGACAGAGCAAAATCCCTAAATGGGAAGGCATCTCTGATCAGTACTAGCAAAAAACTATGATCACTCATAAAATCATCCAAGGCCAACTTTGAGAGAAAAATCGCAAAAGACACAAAAGACAATCCCAAGGCCTTCTTTAGCTATGTTAGAAACCTGGGTGGAAACTCCCAGATATGCTCAAAGTTAGTCCAAAATGACAATAAATACACTGAACCCACTGACATTGCCAACATTCTGGCAGACAGGTTCAGTGCAAATTTCTCATCCCCCTCCCCCCCAAAAGGAGAAATAACTATCCCAGCGGAGTGTAGCCTCCCTAACATCTCAGATGCCCAGGTGAGAGCCGCCCTCTCTAAAGCTAAAAACACAGCATCAATGAGACCGGACGGTGTCCCGGGCTGTGTGCTACATGAACTCCAAGAGGAACTAAACCCAAACATAAGGCAGCTGTTTAATCTTACCCTTACGACAGGATACGTACCCAAAGAGTGGTGTATGGCAACAGTGGTCCCACTTCACAAAGGCGGTGCTTCTACGGACCCTGGAAATTACCGCCCCATAAGCTTGATGAGCCTGGTCTGCAAAGCTATGGAGAGGATCATTATGGAACTCATAAACAAAGACACTGGGGACCTACAGACATTGGATCCTACCCAATTTGGCTTTGTCAAGGGCAGATCCTGCCTTTTGAACTTGGTCGACTTTTTTGAAACTGTTACTAAGGCCATTGATGAAGGTAAGGCAGTTCACACAGCCTACCTTGACCTTGCAAAAGCCTTTGACACAATACCACACTCGGGCATCATAGACAAACTCACCAGCTTAAATGTAAACTCATATGTCATGAGATGGGTTGCAAACTGGCTCAAGGACAGAACCCACAGGGTCAGAGTTGCTGGAGCTATGTCAGACTCAAAGCCAGTCACAAGCGGTGTCCCACAGGGCTCAGTCCTGGGACCCCTCTTGTTCGGCATTTATTTTTCCGAGGTACAGGCAAACATAGGAGGATTGTGGCTGACAAAGTTTGCAGATGACTGCAAACTGGGAGCCATAATTGATACTCCAGCCGACACAAACATCCTTCAGAGAGGACTTATAGAAATGGATAATTGGTGCCAGAGCCATGGCCTTAAGCTTAACACCAAAAAATGTATAGTCATACCCTTTGGGAAAAACAAGGTACCCACAGATTACCACATAGGTGGTAATCCATTAAGTACGGAAGAGGTAATCAGGGACTTAGGGACCCAGGTTGACAGTAACCTCTCATTTGACACTCACATTGCCAAAGTGGTTAGGAAGACCTTCTATATTGCCCACCTTATCATGAAGGGTTTCACATCTAGATCAAGAGAGGTCATTGTGCCCCTGTACTCATCTCTTATTAGGCCAATGATTGAGTACAATGCCCCATTTGGGATGTATCTTACCCGACACCTGCAGCAGTTGGAAAGACCCCAAAAGTTCCTCACCAAGAGAATAAATGGTCTTAAACATATGTCATATGCTGCCTGACTGAAAAAACTCCAGCTCTATTCAGTCGCATACCGGCTACTCAGAGGTGACCTGTGCCTAACGTGCAAGGCCATGTCCAATCCGGAATTAATGGACATGCTCCACCTCAAAAAATCCAAATCCATCAGAGCCACGAGAGCAAGAGACTTAAACCTCAACACAGAAATAAATAGGATGTGCTGGAGGGACAGATTCATAACCCAGAGGCTCCCTACACTCTGGAACAGAATCCGAATCCATGTTAGGCAGAGCCCCTCACTAACTCTATTCAAGAGAAGTCTTGACGAGTGGATGGGAGATCGTAAGTTTACCCCGGTGGTCATCTCTGTGTCACTACTAGACAGAGGCACAGTAAACTAAACCCTAAATGGGCATAGTATTATCATCCTAAGGGGTGGTAAAAGCCACACACACTCTGGCTAGGCTTATAAATGCCCTAGGGCATATAGCCTAGTATGAACCTATGAACCTATGTGTGTGTGTGTGTGTGTGTGTGTGTGTGTGTGTGTGTGTGTGTGTGTGTGTGTGTGTGTGTGTGTGCGTGCACGTGTGTGTGTGTGTGTGTGTGTGTGTGTGTGTGTGTGTGTGTGTGTGTGTGTGTGTGTGTGTGTGTGTGTGTGTGTGTGTGTGTGTGTGTCTAGACAGCAGAGCAGAGAGTGCATCCTACAATTACTTCTCCAGTGACATGGGTTGACAGCATTTTGATATTTGCACCTGTCTACACATCAGTTTCATGCAGACTTCCCAACCCCTTGTCTCCCACATGGCCTGCTGATATCATCTGCAGGCTTGTGAAAATCAGAATTGTGCTGTAGCACTTGCCTAATGTACTGTGCTCTCTAGTTTGTGTAATTATATAAGTAGGGGGTTCTATTCTCACCGCAGTCAACTGTGCATGTGAACATGTTGCTTAACATTAGAGAGAGCATTTTACACCAGCATGTAGGAAGCTGTTGTATTCTCCTCAGCAGACACTGCTGATGTCATCAGGTATAAAGTATTGTCTGAAACACACTAAGTTGGACTTGAGCTGTGGCACTTTTGTAAAGTACTAGGTTTTGTAGTCTCTGTAATTAGATAGGTAGGGGTTCTATTATCACTGCACTTAACTGTGTGTGTGTGTGTGAGTGTGTGTGTGTGTGTGTGTGTGTGTGTGTGTGTGTGTGTGTGTGTGTGTGTGTGTGTGTGTGTGTGTGTGTGTGTGTGAGCTGTTGCTTGACATTTCAGACAGCATTTTGCACCAGTATGCTGGATGCTATTATATTCTGCTCAACAGATGCTGCTGATGCCATCAACTGTATCACATTTTTAGATATGCAGTATTCTCACCAGGGCAGGGTCACTAATTGGCCTGGAGGCCAGGCAGAAGTCACCTCATCCTATACAATAAAGATTACAGTGACATGGCTTTTAATCTATCCACATTCATGATGGCATGGTTTGTAACCTCTGTGTTATTTTGCTGAGAAAGTCCTGTGGTGTCTCCAGCTGTTACATGTGTCTGGTGAGATGCATTTAAAAAAGAACATTATACTCTATTAGTGTTGTACAGTGCAGTCATACTATCTTACGATCTCAGTATGATAGCATGACTTATGATGTGCACAACATAGGCTTTCAATAGCAGTGTGGACACTTGGTGGACAATGTTCAGATTATCTACATGTGTTCCCAGTGTTTGCATCACTGGGTTTCTGCATCGCAATGCTGTGATTAACATGGAATTCCACTTTTCAGATGGATAACATTACAAGCACACATTTCTGCATTTATTTGTACAATGTATACCTTTGTCACCATTCAGTTGTGTGTGTTATCTTCTCCTGTGCTATATTACCAGCATTGGTGGACTCACTGATTGCAAGCAATATATAAGAATCAGCAAACTTGGCAAGCCAAAGGACATATACTTTAGTTTGAACTATTGAGAAATAAATTTCAAACAGTGAAGGGCCAAGCACAGATGCATGGGGTTTGCCAATTGTTTCAGCTTTGCTGGTACAGGTTGATTTTCCAAATTTCACATGATGTGTTCTGTCAGTGAGACAATTGGTTATCCATCAACTGATGTAAGGTTTAATCCCCATTTTGGGGTTTTCTCAAATGATGGTTGCATGTGTGTTTGTGTCAAAACCCAAGGCCAAATCACAATAGGCAGTATGCACTGTCTTACCTTCATCCAGACCTATCACATGGAATCAGTGGGCCATGACATCATCACAGATTACCTGTAGTGTGATTCAGCAAATGAACCTTCCTGATAATTGTTGAATACATAGTTCAACACATCCTCCCCATGGCATATTTTCTCATACGAAGGTGCACATCAAAATGTATCCCCCTGAGTTGGGTGAACAGCACCTGATGCATGCATGTATAGAGACATCCTGACTCTCCTCGACTGTGAGGTAGACAAACATGTCATCATGGACCTCTTCTACATGTACACTAGCAATATTCCAGGTGTGCTCAACAAACCCGTGTGAGTTGTTAATGCTACATCAGGTCCATTACATCTGATAGATGTCCTGAAAGAGGTCAACCAGGGCATAAATGATGACAACAGTATCATCTTGTGGAACTTGAGCAGGTCAAGGCATTGGACACAAATCCACACTGAGGTATTTAATCAACACTGTCATATGTGGCCATAAACAGCTATATCACCAAATGGGTAGACCAGCATATGACATACATGACATCTCACTATGTTGAAATGTGTGACATGACATATATCTTAGGTTGGGTGATCAGGTTGGTACATCGGGGGGGCTGTGATAGGCCCTTTTCTGCTCTGCAGTAGAGTGATGGATACTGCAGATGACATATGCATACTGTGTCCAAACAGCTGCTTGGAGGACCACAGCTTGAGGGCAATCATTGACTCCAGCTATGATATTACTATAATACAGACAGTATCAACTCATACTAAAAACTTCTGCCACAACCATGACAACACCTGCATTAACAAGAAACATGGAGGGATTTGCTGAATCAGGAAACAGACACACCACCCAAGTATAATGTGGGCATCGCACCCTATAATCAGACCAATAGGTATGTGACATGTATCCTGGGGTAGAGGGTAAGGGGTACATCCACCAGCAAGTGGTCACAGTGCTGACTACACCCTTTAATGTAACACAACTACTGGGTATGTGAAGGGCATGCACATTGGAAGCCATAATAATTTCATGGCTCCCAGGCTTCATCACACCAAAAACTGTGTGCAGTGCGCCCTTCTTCATGTACCTCCCTACACATCTTCCAGTGATGTATAACTGAAGTGTACCACCTTTGCCACAGTGCTCTTTCACACAGCATATATGCTATATTTAGGTATTATTTCTGTGGAATATACATGACTGTCTAATGGTACAGAACATCAATCAAGTTGTTACACTAGATGCATGTGTGTTACCTATTCTACTTATGCACATACACACTATATAAATATATGTATGCCATGCACCAGCCTGTATAGCCCATACAGTCATACAGGGCAGTGTCTCTCCTAGCACATCCGGCAGATGTTACAGTGCCAGAACTGTGTGCATGGTTACCCTCATAGACTGGGGATGTATCATAATAGTTGTTCAAGTTTGTGTGTGCAGAGTCATCTTTTATTGCTCTACATCACATATATTATATCAGAGGCATGGGCTTAGTGGTGGTATTCTTCTGATATTTTCCATGATTGTGGTTTGTTATTGTAATATTTTCCATGATCTTTTACCTGTGGCCATCTTGCTGGAGACCTCTGATGAGAGTACACTCATATTCAGGCATATCAGTTTGCACAGTTTCACAATATGCACCCTACTTCAATTTTATGCCAGATCCGTGATAGATGTCCTCTGCATTATTCATTTAAGAATGCTTATCTCACAAATACATCCTCCCCATTATTATGTCACCTTGTGTGGCAGTCACAGACATGGTCCTTACTGTACTATATAAATATGTGCTTGATGTTGCTGCTACAACCATCTTCCACTGACATGCCCGTCCTATTTCCCTGTATTCATTCCTACAATTCATCTGTATGTCACTACTCAATACATGCATTTCCCCTTTGCTATCATTCCACATGGCAGTCCCATGTCTGGTTACAGATCATTTATACAGCTTCAGTACACAGTGCCATGAATGGGATATCACAATACTCTGCACTGGAGGTGCACTGTTCTGTACTGCATTTGGACCATATACTTCCCATTCATACCTCTCAACTGCCCAGATATTCCCAAGATGTCCAGATGATTTCCGTATCACATTTTTGGCTTTCTGCCATATCACTGGGACGATTTCTGCATAGATGTGAGTGTGACTCAGTATTACATACATTTCATTGCATACCTCTCAACTATCCTGATTTGTGTAGAATGTCCAGATTTTGTCTCATATATATTAACTTTTCTTCATTATATTTGTGTTGTTTGGCAAATCATTGGCATGTCATTATGGAGTGAATTAAGAAACTGCTGACTGCCATTTGAGTTTCAAACTTCATGCCCTTCAGGCAGTTCATGCTAATGTACAGCCTATACATTCTATCAACTTTATACATTTAGAAGTGCAATATTAAATATCTATCCCTATTTTGGGGCTCTTGTCTCTCAATTATGTATGCCTTTGTCTCCATACCTTATTCACTGGGGATGACAGGCATGTTTATGTTCCATTCTACCTCATGTCTATGTGACATCTATGGCAATTATGTCCTTATTTCATGTTAAATGCCCCTGCATTATGTTGGCTTTTGTGGAGATATGTTGAACTAACAGATTCACAGCTATCTGTGAAGGTTTGGTTGTCCATGTGGCATTCTGCACAAATCTGCAGACTGTAGGTGATCTGTTTTACAAGGAATTGATATCTGCAGTCACTTACATGGTTTCCTGGCCAGCAACACTTTTGCCAGCCAGCCATGAAACCTGGCTTATGCGCATAGCGGCACATTAATATGCATTGCTCAGTGCTGCTCGTCATGCACCATCGAGCTTTCATGTAAACTCCAGGTAGCCTCTGTGCAAAGCCTACACAGAGTTTATTCAATCCCAGGGATGGCGTATGTATAAGAAAGAACATAAAATGATTTTCTTAGAAAACTTTTGGGAAGGAATAGAAATTATATCTCATTATGAATTTACTGTGTGCTGGTGTGTTGTAAATGCAAGTCTATACAATCTAGTTTGTTTGCAACCATAGACATAGATTCATTCCAAAGTTCAGCTCAGTGTGGCCATTTTGAAGACATCATAATTTCAGTATTTTCTCATACTGATTACAGTTTTTTTTTGCAAAAGTATGCCAATAAAATAAACAGTACTTAAAAAGGCCAGTCATTTACCTTCGACACGGTTTGCCATACAGGCCAGGATAATTCCATTAAGTTGTTCTTATTTGCATGATAACAGCTGCCATCCCAAATTCATCATTCAAGGATACCTTCCAAACTACATTCATCCTTCACACAAAACTTCCTTGAAACTCCTCTTCTGAACCCTCTAAAGATCTAAAAGTCAGGAAGTGGACTAAAGTCAACAGGTCATAGCTATTCGTTATTAGCTGTAAATGCACAGCTCCCTCTGTTTGGGTTGTCTGCCTTCTTCAGACTTATAAACTCTGTATTTCCCTTCTTTGACACAACTTCTGGTAAATGTCAATCCTACCACTGTATAAACTATAGCCATAATACCACAATAAACAGTGTGCTTTCCAGTCAAAGCAGACACTGTGTCACATGACTTACCTTACTTCACAGCAAATAAATAGTGGTTTTGCCAGCTTTGGGTGGGACATAAACTCAAGACAGCCCATCTGCATTAAAGTGACTGCAGCTTAGATGATGTTGGATTTTAAACCTATAAGGAAGGGTCAAAGACCACCTGTAAAATTTTGTGCTTAAATCCTTCTGACAACAGAGTTAATGTAGAGGGGCATGGTAATTAATAAATACAAATTCACTACCCAATCAGCACCGTTTTAAGGTGGTGAGGGCCTGCTTTATGGCAAGTCATTTCTCTTTAAGTGAGTAATGTCTCTTAGTATTACTGTGTTTTCCACTGAGATAGGATAGTCAGTTCCATCTGCAGGCTGCAGTAAGACTGCCCCTGTGCCTACACCAGAGGCATTGGTGTGCACTAAGACTTGCTTAGAAAGATCTGGACACAGTGTTGTTTCTAAACACAGCATATTGTTTAGATTATGAAATACTTGTACTGCTTCAGCTGTCCATTTAACCTTCAAGAGAGCCTCACCTTCTGTCAGGTCAGTCAGTGGGCAAGAAATGGCAGTAAAATTAAGAATAAATGTTTCTTTTATTTCATAGTTTCAAATTAACTTTCTCACTAGACATGGTTTCTATGTTATGCAAGATTAAACAGGTTCTGCCAGGCAATTCTGAAAAAATGCATTTTCATCTGAGTGCAATTTCCCTTAATTCATGTCTCTGAGATATTGAAAGTGTCTCAGCTATTTACTTCAGAACATGTTTGAGATGGCCTTTACTTCCTCAGCAAACATTCTTCTGCAGAAGCTTCAGTTTCTCAGTAAGAATTCAGGATTTATGCAGCGTAAATGCTCTGGTATAATTTTCCCAAGTTATATCTACCTATAATTTACTTCACCTGTTTTTTTCTGCAATTTGAAAATGTCTTTGCCTCTTTGCAATGAACTTAATTTCAACACTGGGTATTTAGCTCCTGGTTTGAACTCTTGAATATGAATAGTTTTCTTATATGTTTGTGTCTCTTGTACACTACCCATATGTTCTTTCATTACAGGCACAGTTCTCCATGACCCATTCTAGTATTCTGTGAAATACTCTATCATACTTTAATGAGGATGTTTTCTTTTCTGTTGGTTCTTTTACTGCATTTAGCACTTCCAGTTGAGGGCTGCACTGCTTCCTACAGCAAAGAGAAGATACGGAAGTAGCAAGATAGTCCCATTTTCTCCTATCCACTTCGATAGCATTTCATAATATAAACGTTAAAGTTTCATTACAGCATTCAAGTGGCCCATCTCCCATAAGGATGAATCACAGATGTCCTTAGCTGTACACTTTCAAAAACTGACCAAGTTCAAACATTCCTCTGGATATAAATGAGGTACCTTGGAGAGAAAGAAATTTTCAGGGAATTCCAACTCGGGTAAAAATGCAGTACTAGTCTTTCTGCTATGGGCTTTCATTAACTGTTTATTGAGATAATATATCAGGAAACTTTGTTGTGCAATCTGTCATTATCAGGATATACTAAAAGCCCCTTATTTGATTTTACAAGTGGATCTACAATGCCCATTGCTAACCTTTTAAATGGGACTTTCACAATAGGTAAGATTATCAAGAATTTCTTAAATCCTCAGTTAGAGGCTGTACTCTGAGCTGGCATTATGCACAGGCAAACCAGCAGTTGATTACGGCTCCATTTAACTAGGTGGACATCAGAGTGAAAGAAGCCAAACTAAATAGATAAATAAAATATGCTTTCTGGAAGCCTGCCAGGGCTCCATAGAAGAGGTCAGTGATGGAAGTGTAATGCAAAAGCTTGACATTTTTGAAGTTTATATTGAAAAGAATGGGTGTTAATTTGTGCCTGTAGTGTCTTTTAAGAAATGTGAGACCTTCATCTACAGCACAAGATCTAAAATCAGAATGCCCCCCATTGTCCATTGCCTTATTGAAAGCTCTTTACTAAAATAAAATCTCATCAGGTGAACATCTAAGCATATGGCATTCAAAAGTATTCTCCACTGGTGATTAAATCTTCTTTATCAGTGGTGGTCACACAACTCAAAACTAAAAATTATATTTCATATTTACTTAAAAGACTGCCTTTTAATTAACATTCCTCGGTGTTCTCTCTGCTGTTTCCAGCCATTCTACCTAGTGCTACACTAATCTATGACATCATTGACAACCAGATTGTGAGGTGTCCCTGCAACTCTTGTTAGAACCAGCTACGTTCTCCCATATCATTAAGCTTTCATTACTATGGTCTTGCTTCCTATTATAAAGAACAGCAGAAAAAAATAAAAAATAGCCAAGCAAGAGTTTTAACTGTTTAATTCATAGGTTCATAGGTTGTCACTAGGCTATTGGCCTTAGGGCCTATACAAGCCGAGCCATAACAATTCCCTGGCTATTACTTCCCTGGTCCCCTGTCTAACAGGGTGATTGAAGTGATCCCTGGGATGAATTTCCTATCTCCCATCCAATCATCAAGGTTCTTTTTGAAGAGGGCCAAAGAGGCACTCAGCTTGACATGTATGGGCAGTCTATTCTAGAGTATGGGGAGTCTTTGAGTCAGGAACCTATTCCTCCAGCATGTTTTGTTCATTGTGATGACCAGGTTTAGATCCCTGGAGTGTGTGGCTTTAGAGATTGGGCTTTCTTTAAGTGTAGCATGTCCAACAGCTCTGGTTTTGACATTGCCTTGTATGTTAAGCAGAGATCACCTCTGAGCATATAGCTGGAGTTTTTTTAGACGGTCAGCATAGGGCATCTGCTTTAGGCTTGTGATTCTTTTAGTGAGGTATTTCTGTGCCCTTTCCAGTTGTTGCAGATGTCTTGTGAGGTACATACCAAACTGAACATTGTACTCTATAATGGATTTAATGTGGGATGAGTACAGTGGGACAACGACCTCCTTTTTTCTGAATGAAAAGCCCTTAATGATGAGGTATGCCACATAGAAGGATTTTCTGACGCGATGTGGTTATCGAAGGTTAGACCACTGTTCACTTGTGTCCCTAAGTCCCTTATCACACTTTTGGTGTTTAGCGTACTGCCACTTATGTGGTAATTCATGGGTACATGTTTTTTCCCAAAGGGGATAACTATACATTTCTTGGCATTGAGCTTGAGCCCATGGCTCTGGCCCCAAGTATATGTTTCTGTAAGGCCCTTTTCTAGAATATCCACATCATTTGGGGATTTAGTAATGGCTCTCAGTTTGCAGTCATCTGCAAACTTTGTTAGCTAGAGTCCCTTAGTGCTGGCCTGTACTTCAGAGAACTAGATGCCAAAGAAGAGCGGTTCCAGGACTGAACCCTGAGGTTCTCCACTTGTCACTTGTATGGAGCTGGATTTTGAGTCGGCTACTTTTACAGTGTAGGTTCTGTCAATTCCTTCTAATTCCTTAAAACATCTTGTAGAAGAGGACCGTGGGATATATGCAAATGACACCATAAGGACATCAGGTCTTTCAGCAATATAGCGATTCTGAATGTCCTTGACTTATTCTTGATTAATGGACAAATTCAGACCATATATTTGAGTCAGATTACACAGATTATGCATCAAAACTAAAGTGTTTACTTATTTTTCAGGGTCTTGTACAGAAATTGTGTAGAAATGTTACTTATTTTACTGGGTCATGTACAGAAACTGTGTAGAAATGTGCCTGACTCACAAAAAGAAAAATGCAAAATCTATGTGATTGATACAGCCTGCACCTGTGCAGTGCTTTACATATTGTGAGACTTCTTTGTTGCTCAGCTACAGCCTCAAAAAATATAAAGACGGGAAAAACGTTTGCTTTAGCTTGCAATTTTGAAGGCTATATATGCTGCAATGTAAATATCTGTCATTACTTACTAATTGCAATTATAAATTTGCCAGATTTCCACAAAGTAGTTGAGGAACAGATATAAATTAATGGACATTCTGTAAAAAAAGGAATGTTTGAAAGGTATGTTTGTAATAAAATGCAAACCATAACTGTATCTGAAACTTACCTATGCTCTATCTTATACTGAGTACCATGTTTTGGTAACTGATTATCCTTATTTATTGACTTTGGTTCATTTACATTAATTTATTGATGAGTTTTTAGATATAATTAATTGTTTAATAAACAAGGCTCTCAAATGTCATAAAGATGTGACACAGAAAATAACAATAATAATAGGTGGAGTTCCTGAGATGTGGTGAGGGCGTGTGCACACACACACACACACACACACACACACACACACACACACACACACACACACACACACACATGCACACACACACACACACACACATATATATATATATATATATATATATATATATATATATATATATATATATATATATATATATATATATATATATATATATATATATATATATATATATATATATATATATATATATATATATATATATATATATATATATATATATATATATATATATATATATATATATATATATATATATATCTATATATATATATATATATATATAAATATATATATATATATATATATATATATCTTCTATATCACTGACCACCCAGGATAATTTAGTCTGGTATTATACATAGGTCTACTTTTAAATTTCGAAATCCCAAAACCTCGAATCTCTAAATCCCGATGTTCAAAGTTTTTGGAATTTTGAAATGAAAATAAAAAACACCAAAAAGAAGAAAACCTCAGAAATCATGTTTTTGCAGGGTGCATGTCCCTCTGCATCACCCATGTTGGGAAGTTTGCCCCCACCACACCCCCTGGTACTTAAATATATCAACAACGAGAGTGCACTATAGTGAAGAGAATGGTAAAGTTGCTGTTCCACACTCTACAGCGTTCTCCATTGATGCATTTCGAGATTCCAAAACTTTTGAAATTTAAAAGTAGACCCATATAGATATATATATATATATATATATATATATATATATATATATATATATATATATACATATATGCATACATACATGTTTGTACACATGAGGATATGTGTATACATATACATGTGTGTATGTAGCAATGAATTACATTATCTGCGTCTGACAACAAACTGAAATATATGATTTTGGCAATTAGATTTAATTATTCATTTACTCACCAGCATCTAATGTGCACACTCAGTACATTTGCTGTAACTGGAGGCAGTGTGTATTTTGAGGTCAGTTGTGATGGATTTCACCCTCCGTGTCTGACAACAACAAGGTGAAGTACTTAGTACTGTTGCTGTTATCTGTATGTTTATTCATTCACTGATTATGTGGCCAAAATGTGTGTAATTGGTTAGGGGTCTATATTATAACATCGAAGTCTAAAAACATTGAATGTTATAATATCGACCCCATTTAATTGAAACACCAGAAAACCAAACAGTCAGAATAGTGAATTTTTTCCCAGGGAAAAAATTTGCTGTTCTGACAAACATACACAAAACTCAAGCACACCAAAATAAATAATCCACACACACAGACTTCACGAAACCCTACACTAAACGAGACATACACCACTAGCTACCCACTTACCTTAACCCAACCCTAACCCTAAGGTCCCTAACTATCGCACACTCACCTTACCCGCTCCCTAACCCTAACTCACCTACCCCACCCTAACCCTCATGTCACACAATCCCACATTTACCTGACCTGTGGCCTAACCCTAACTCACTTAACCTGCCCCTAACCCTAAAGTCTGTCACTACCGCACACTCACCTCACCCATGCCCTAACCCTAAAGTCCCCAACTACTGCACACTCACCTTAACCCAGTCCGTTTGCTCACTTATCTTAACCAGGTCCTTAACCTTCGCACCACACTTATCTGAACCCAATCCGTAACCTCCATTCGCTCACTTCCCTAAACTCGGTTCGTAACCATCGCACCACACTGCTGTAAATAGTGAAGCCGCAGACCACCGAAATCTTACCCTAGGTAAAATTTCAATGTTCCGAGGCTTTGCTATTCTCAGCTTTCACACTAAAGGGTTGGATATTATAACATTCAAAGTTTTTGAACTTCAATGTTATAATATAGACCCTTGGTTTGCACATATGTGTTTGTGGAGAGGTGTTGAAGTGGGTTGCATATTGCATCTGACTGTAACAAACTGAAATATGTAGTGAATTAACTATGTTTATGTTTTTCATAGGTACCATTGTTGCATGCATGAAGAAAGAGAAGACCACATTTAGAAGAGTTCCTTACTTGGACATTTTTGTCAAGTCATTTTGCTCTTATTACATGAACAATATTAATATTACAATATCGAGTTTTCCCTACAAAATGTTTTCTACTACATCATGGTATCAAATGAGTGCTTATATACTGTTGGAAAATATCTCACTAATACCTGGCATCTAAATTACAACCACTTTCCAGATACTGTTTAGCAATAAATATGATGTTTTTGCATATTTTATGTAAATAACTTTGGCAGTGCTAACATGGATGCATTGTGGAGCAACATCTTACTACTCAGAACAAAGGTCAGAAATGAATGCTGCCTGAAATACAATGGTCCTGCAAGAAAGTGTAATAATTTATTTTTATGCCAAATTTTAAATACATGACATATTAATATTTCTGGTAACAATTTGGCTAACATTTTTGCACAGTGAGAAATTAAAGAAACTGCACAGTCAATTTTATTTCTAATTATGCATTTACTTCATTTTTTTTGTATTTTAATTATCCTTTATAGCTATAAGATTAGTGGATTATTTTAGGATTTCATTTATGAATTTCTGTGTGGGTGTGTGTGTATTTTATGATACATCTCCATATTGTTAAGGGCAGTGTCAGTATGAGTGTATTTAGGTGAAAAAATGGTGTATCTTGTAACCTGGCTTTCAGGTACAGTGTCAGAGTGTGTGTGTGTGTGTGTGTGTGTGTGTGTGTGTGTGTGTGTGTGTGTGTGTGTGTGTGTGTGTGTGTGTGCGCGCATATGAAAAAAAAATTACAGATTTTTATCAGTGGGCACATACAATATTGCTAATCACATGCATAACTCTTCTGGGTAGCAATAAAAAAAAAATATCAAGTCATTATCTTTCAAAACTTAAGGCATAAAATCTATATTGCTGACCAACCATACCTCAGTGCTTCTGGAGGCCTGTTTGCCCAACATCCCAGGCTAATGAAGGCATGTTATATATGCCTCACAGCAGCAGGTTGAAATATGTTGCTGTGTTCTGTTTGTTCTTTCTGGTTCATCCCAGTCTGTTATCAGAATGGTACACAGAAGGTGGCTGCCATTTGAAGGTAGGGGTAAGGAGGCATGCTGTATACATGCTTGACAGAAGCCAATTGATATATGATTGTGGCCATTTGTTATTTCATCCGGTTTGAACACAAGAGGAATACACATAAGGTGACAAACTTTTTCTTTTACTTTTTTTTCTTCCTGGAGAGAGTAGGATGGCATGTATTATTTTCTGATATGTTTATATATCTACACAAGAATGCACTGTCTCACTTTATTGAGAACTATTATTGGGTCAATCTGAACTTTAATATTTCCTTGAAAAAAAAAAGAAGACTGAGTTTTTCCTTGCCCATGTTTTTTGCTTAGATAATCATTGGATAAAAATGTTGGTTAATTCCAAAATGTACCTCAGCGCATCTACAGTCTCATGGCTTTTGCAAGCCTTTGATTATTTCTTGCACATTTATTACAGTCAAGTCTTGACCAGTTAGTGTACATTGAAAGTTTGCAGGGAAAAAGCAAAGTTGAAGAGTGAGACTGAATTTCTTTCTTTAGTGGTGATTCTTGTTCCCACCATCACTGGATTAAAGTGTTTGCAATAAAACTCTAAAGTGCATTATCTAGTGTCCCCCAAACCATGGCTTAACTCAGCTATTTCCTCCACAGTTATAAATTTGAAAGCTAAACCTAAATTTCTCTTCTTAGTCATTATTTTTTGTTTAAGTCATCACAGGATCAAAAGACTGGAAAAAAAGGCTCAAGAATGAAATTTGGAGCATCTATAACCCTCATGGCTTCTTAGTTCCCTACCAAGTTTTATTCCAGGTAAAATATCCAAATAAATATTCAACAAATGCCCAGCAATAAAATCCAGAAAGACACAACAGCAGGTAGATAAGTACTTTCATCCTACTAAATTTATCTGCAACTTCATCATTTAACATGCCACAATAAACTAGGCATATTAAAGTACATCATAAACCAATCACATTTCAAAATTCAGACACACCTAAAAAAGAGACCAATGACAGCATCCAAACACAGCCATACCCTAAAAACATCATAAACTCAAAATCACCTTAAAAACATTAAAATAAAACTTGCTACTTAATAATAAATATCTATTTAACAAAACTACTATATAACACTGGTTTTACATGGAAATAGCTTTTAACTTAAGTAAGTAAACATATTAAAGATTCTGCTTCATTCAACTTTTGCCAAAATTGAGCCTCAAGCCACAGTTGCCAGAGTAGCTCCACTTTCTCCAGCAAAACCTGCCATGCTCCACCCCTTCCTGACATTTTCAGTGTTTCTAGAACAATAAATTTAAACTTATGATCTCTATTAGAGATAATATGTCTTGCTAAACCATTAGTTTCCTTGTGTGCATGGATAGCACATAAATGTTCGGCAGTCCTACTCTTGAGCTTACGTTCAGTTTTGCCCACATAAAAACATGGACAAAACTTACAAACAGCACAATAAACAAGTTTCATTGAATTACAGCTCAGTTTACCTGAAATTTTAATACTGTAACCATTAATGCAGACCTGGCTTACATCTAAAATATGTTTGCAATAAACATATGCACCACATTTCATCCTTTGACCAATCTTATTTCTGCCCCTAATGTTTTCAAAAATGTTCTTAAAGTTTGTCCCTTTCTTGCATACAAAAGAGGGTCTATTCCCTACACAATCCCTTACCTCTTTTTCTATCTCCAAAATTTGCTAATTTTGAGACAAAATATTCCTAATAACAAACCTGTCAATATTAAATGTAGTGATCAAGTCATTCAAAAAAGAATTCTGGTTAATAATAGTGCTCTGAGTTAAATAAGATGTATTATTAACAATAGGATTATATAGAACACTCGAAGCACTACATGCTAAATTGACTTGATTGGGGGAGTTGCATGATATAATCGTATCTCCCAACAAAGGCTTAAAATGCCCTGTAGCTATTTTTTCTTTTTCTTCCAAAAAAATTCCTTGATTAATGCAACAAGGTTCCCTCTCTTTAGAAACATATTTTTAGGACATTACATTCTTCCAAAAATCTATGCCATTCTGTAACCATCTGGGCTGCTCTGACAAATTGTCATTTGACAATAGCCCATTTCTATGAAAAAGGATGCTTACTTTGAAAATGTAAGAAGGTATTCGAATAATTAAGTTTAAGAAAAATCTCACCTGTAAACCCTCTTTCTATACAATTTTTCCTGACTAACACATCTAGATATGAAATTGTATTACGGTCAAAAACATGAGTGAATTTTAAAAAAGCTGTAGTATTGTTGATATAATTCAACAACTGTTCAAGCATTTCAACAGGACCTGACCATAGAATAAAAATGCCATCCTGGTATTGAATATAGATGTCGCAAAAAGAAAAAAAAAGGAGAGGAAACCAAAAACTTCCATTCCCAAAACAAACATAACTATGTTGGCATATAGACCCATACATGATGAGCCCATTGCAATGCCCTC
The DNA here is from genome assembly GCF_019279795.1 of Protopterus annectens. NCBI lineage: Eukaryota > Metazoa > Chordata > Ceratodontiformes > Protopteridae > Protopterus > Protopterus annectens. The sequence goes on from NC_056736.1 coordinate 124,645,752, forward strand.
TTTTTGAAGGTACAGTTCTTTCTCAAACCAAATCCTGACACTGCCAATGCCATTGCAATGCCCTCTTTTTGAAGGTACAGTTCTTTCTCAAACCAAATCCTGACACTGCCAATTTGCCCGCTACAAGCCCCACCCCCCCTCCTTTCCACCTAGAACCAATATCTACCTCCTTCATCCTCTCCTTACTTCAAAAACTTAAACCTTCTACACCCTCAGCTGACAAATTACCTGGGGAATACCTACAACTAGGAGCCTCAGCCATTGCTTACCCAATCTCTATATTGATTAACAGAACAATTAAAGAATGTACTATTCCATCAATCTGGAAAATCTCACATATTATTCCCCTTCACAAAGGTGGTGATTCTACTGAATACTCAAACTACCATCCCATAGCCCTTCTGTCTCCACTTGCTAAAATAATGGAGAAATGCATCCATAAATAATTAATTACCCACCTACTCCACCACAATCTCTTAGCATACTGTCAACATGGCTTTCGTCCTTACCACAGTACTACCACAGCCCTGCTTTCTTTTACCAACTGTATCAACACAAATAGAAACAATAATTTCCTGTCGTCTGCACTCTTTGTAGATCTTTCTAAAGCCTTCGATATGGTCAACCATAAACTTCTTCTCCACCTTCTGAAGTCCCTATCTCTTGATAAATCTTCCTTGAGCTGGTTTACATCCTACCTGGATAATCATAAACAAGCAGTTCTCTGGCATAATCATCTTTCTGAACTCCTTCCTACTTCCTTAGGTATCCCACAAGGCTCTATCTTAGGCCCACTTCTATTCTCCATTTTTATCAATGACCTTCATCTCTCTATTCCCTTCTCTACCTGCATTCAATACGCCGACGACTCCACAATTATTTGTTCTGCATCATCCCAAACTGAACTGCATTCTTTCACACAAAAATCTTTCTCCACAATAGAAAAATGGTTCTCTAACCATTGTCTTCTCCTCAACCTGAAAAAAAAACAAATTATTGCTGTTTACACCCTCACACTCATCTCCCCCTCTGCACTTTACTTTGGAATGAAACAATGGTACCATTATTTCTCCAGACACTACTACCAAACTCTTAGGAATCACAATAGATAATCAACTTAAATTTAACACTCACATAAACACCACAATAAAATCTACCAACAAAAAACTTGGATCCTTGTATAGAATTAAACAATTTCTAACACCTTTAGCCAGAACTACAATAGCAAGAACTCACTTAATCTCTACCGTATTATATGCCTCCCCCATCTATACTAACTTGTCCCAAAACAATCTTAACAGACTGGCTAGATCATATAATAACATTGCCAGATTTGCCACCAACTCACCATATAGAACTCATCACTGTCTAAACCTAAAACAACTAGGCTGGCTTGAGTTACCTCACCTTCTACAATTCAACCAACTTATTATTGCCCATAAGGTCCTTTATCAACCAAACAATACCCCTATTCTCTCTACGCTCATAACACCATATTGCAACCTGAAAAAGCTACGCTCAACAAACAAAATGATTATGCAAACTTCTTTCTCTAATAACTCAGCAGGAGACTCTCTATTTACTAACTTTGTTGGGAAAATATGGAACCTCCTACCAATTGACCTTACTGCTCTTACATCTCTCCCACTATTCAAAACTAACCTTAAACATTTCCTCTCCAACCACTGGTTATGCTCTTGTAATAACCCTGACTAATTGCTTTTCTCTTACTTTTTTCATCTGTACTACCCTGTCTCCTTCTAAATATCTCTTAATCTTGACTCTTTGAACTTTTTCACTCACTGACCTGTCTACTCTAAACTGCTCTACCTAACCCATCTACCTACCAAGCCTATTTTTAAAATACTGTCCTATCCTGTAGATGTCCTAACTATCCTCTATATAAATATTTTCTCTCTATTTTACTGACTTACTTGTTTGGAAGATAGTGAAATCCCTTATATATAATGTACTAATCTTTTATTTTTATTTATGCTTTTGTTTTTTATTAATGTTTTGTTATACACTTTCTTAATGTTGTTTCTATATTACTTGTGATATTAAATATTGTGTAAGCTTGGCGCTTTTCTCCTCGGGCCTCCACTGAAAATGGACATGTATCCAGATGGACTAGCCCGGTTAACAAATGTAAAATAAGGATTATACTCAATCCTTCTTCCTGCCTAGACCTTCTCCCCTAGCAGGTTACCTCTCCCCTGCTATATACTTGCTGACCACTAGGCGGCGTCCTCATACTTTATCTTTCTGATTCACTAACTTTCAACACTGTCTTTTCTAACCCACCTCTGCATCCTTTCCCCCAGTACCTCTGTTCCCAGCCTTTATTGGGTCTCCTATAAATTACCTCTTACTGTCCAAAGACATCCTTATAACTGTCATCTCCAGTTTCCTCCTGCATTTCTACCTTTTAGCCTCCTACTATTGTCCACCTTCCTCTACCTTTAGACCTACCTACAGAGTCTTCCTCCTCACTGATTGTCTTCAGCCTTCTTCTGCTGTCTTGTCTGGCCCCGCTTCGCTCCCCACCCTACTCCCATATCCCACCCACCCCTAGGGCTCCTACATTTATTCCTCCATTCACCACACCCCCTAGTTACTCACACCAATCAGACAAAGCTATCCTAGACCACTCCCACCCTTACTTATAATCAAACTAATATATACCACACCCATCCCTACTTCTTAGTAAGACAACTACTACATTACCATGACTATAACTATCTTCCAGTCACAACTGAAAATAGCTATCTCCTTCTTACTACTTTCCTCACTTATTACTACTTACTTCCTAACCTCCTACGAACACTCTCTAACTGTTTCTCTCTCACTTCCTTTGAAACACACCTGTACACCCGTAACATCCCAATCCTCTTCCTTCTTACATTCCTCCTCACAATCCACGTACCTTCTTGCCAAATACCATAGGCTACTACACTATAAACTACTAAAATCAAAAACAAAGAAAATAATTGAAGCTTTCCAAAAACTTAAACTAGAAAAATATGCTATATTACTCCTTCTACTACAAGATGGCGACATACACCCCAATCCAGGCCCACAAGATAATAAAACCACAACACATAGAAATCATACCAAACCCTTCTCTCCCTCTTCCTGCAAACCCACTAACCTACTATCCATAGCCCATCTCAATATACGTAGCATCTGTAACAAAATTAGTCAACTCCATGCCCTACTAGAAATACACAACTTTGATATCTTATGCTTATCAGAAACCTGGCTAAAGCCTTCAATTAAAGACATTGAGATTACCCCACCTGGTTATAACATTGTAAGACTTGATCGCTCCACCAGGAAAGGTGGGGGAATAGCAATTATATATAGAACTAACCTAAAGCTTACTCTTCTTGACCTTACTCTCTCCCAAAACAACAATGCTGAAATAATTTGCTCCAAAATACAAATCAACAATAGTAAAGCAATAAACGTCATTTGTGCATATATCCCCCCAGAAAATAACATCCCTACCCTAGAAAACATTCTAGAACAAATCTCTAGTAAACTTCCTCAAGAAACACTATTTCTTGGGGACTTTAACATTGATTGGAAATCATGTAGCAATATTAATCCTACTTCCCATATAAACCTTTATGGTTTTAAACAACTCATTAATAGTCCTACCAGAATCAATAAAAAAAGCAAAAAAGAAACCACCTTAGACTGGATCCTTACTAACTCCCCCCTGCAAACCTACCAAACTGGCATCCTTCCAGATGACATTAGCGATCACTCCCTCACCTACGTCATTAGAGCTAAAACTAACCTAAACTCTCCTACCACTCACAGAACACTATACTCCAAAAAACAATTTATTCCTGAACAGTTTCAAACAGAACTTTCACAATACAACTGGACCCCTCTAAAACACCTCACACTCAACAAGGCTGTTGAATACTTCAATTCAGCATTCCTTGCAATCCTAAATCAACATGCCCCAAGTCGCACTATTAGAACAAAGACTAAGACAGCACCCTGGCTAACCTCTAATACTAAGCATAAAATTATTCTCAGAAATAAATCTTGGAATAAATGGCGTTCCTCTAGAAACCCAACAGATCATCAAACCTTTAGAGAGCTCAGAAACAGTACCAAAAAAGCCATCCTAACAGATAAAAAGAATTTTTACTTTGAGCTGCAGCAATCCACCAAAAATGAACCAAAAAAATTCTGGTCTACTATTAACAATCTAATTACCCCAGGCAAATTAGTTACACCCATTCCACAGGACTCAGACCCCGAAGATCCCACTTTAATAGCCAATAATTTCAATACTTTCTTTACTACTTCCATACAAAGTCTAGCTAACCACCTATCTCCTGATACTTCTCAACTGCTCTTAAGTAGCTTCAATGACTCTCTTCCTCTCCTTCAACTACAACCTATACCCACCTCTTATATACAATCTCTTTTACACAAACTTAAACCCACTACCCCCTCAGCAGACAAGCTTCCTGCTGAATTCCTGCAAGTAGCAGCTAAAGCTATTGCCTATCCTGTCTCTATCCTAATAAACAGATCCATAAAAGAAAGTACTTTCCCAGCAATCTGGAAAATATCATACATCATACCCTTACACAAAGGAGGTAAATCTACTGACCTTTCTAACTTTCGCCCTATCACACTATTATCTCCTCTGGCGAAAATTATGGAAAAATGTATACACAAACAACTACTTAACCATCTCCTCCTTAACAACCTACTAGCTGACACTCAACATGGATTTAGGCCTTCACATCGTACTACAACTGCACTACTTTCTTTCACCAACACTATCAACTGTAACCGTAATAACAACAAACTAACCTCTTCTCTTTTCCTAGACCTGTCAAAAGCCTTCGATATGGTAAACCATACACTTCTTCTCCACATACTTAAATCCCTTGCCTTGGATTACTCTTCTTTAACCTGGCTTTCATCATATCTTGAAGACCGACATCAAGCAGTACTCTGGAAAAATTCTCTATCTACTCTACTACCTATCTCTTTAGGAGTACCACAGGGATCTATACTAGGCCCACTTTTATTCTCCATCTTTATTAATGATCTCCAATCATCTATCCAAAACACTACCTGCATACAATATGCAGATGATTCCACCATAATTTGTACAGCTTCCTCTCAAACAGAACTCCAGTCCCTTACACAAGCAACCTTTTCAACCGTTGAACAATGGTTCTCAAAAAGATGTCTTCTCCTCAACCCCAAGAAAACAAAAGTATTACTTTTTTCACCTACACACAAATCTACTCAACTAAATTTTACTATCACTGCAAGTGATAACTCCCACATTTCCCCCGACTCCACTACAAAACTGCTTGGTGTTACTATTGATAATAATCTTAGCTTTGATCATCACATTAATAACACAATAAAAGCAGTTAATAAAAAGATTGGTTCACTATACAGAATCAAACCCTTCCTTACACCCGAGGCATGGACTACCTTAGCACAATCACATCTTATCTCTACCCTTCTGTATGCTTCCTCTATCTACACTAATCTCTCTAAAGGTAACCTTAGGAAACTGTCTACATCTTACCACAACATAGCTCGATTTGCCACTGCATCTCAATATAGAACTCACCACTGCCTAAACTTAAAACAACTACACTGGCTGGAACTTCCTAACAAGATTACCTATCAACAACTCTTAATAGCACATAAAATTTTATATCAACCCTCAAAAACACCAGCTCTTAGCAACCTCTTGACTCCCTATAATAATTTAAAACAACTACGCTCCTCCCAAAAGCTACAAGTTAACATTACCAGAATTTCAAACTCTGCAGGGAACTGCCTTTTCTCCAACTCAGTTGGCAAAATATGGAATAACCTTCCCTTACATATCTCCTCTCTAGCCACTTTTCCTTTCTTTAAGAAACAACTTCTTTCACATCTGAACAATTTCTGGCTCTGCTCTTGTACCAATCCAGACTAACCTACTTTCATCCTTCAAATATCTTTGTATTTATTTAACACTGCAATCTTTCTCTCTAATCACAAATAACTTTATGATTCTATTGTTACTACTGTTGTAAAAAAAAAAAATTGTATTTTCTTGTTTTAATTACATAATTAGTATTACATAGTTGGTATTATTTGTTTTTTGTTAGATTTGCATTACCTGACCTGAACTAATATCTTTGTATTTTTGCTCTTTGCCTATATCATAAGTGATTATTTTACATGTATTTCTATAACCATGCTTTAATCTGTGGAGCTTTTCTCCCCGGGCCTCCACTGAAAATGGACAACGATCCAGCTGGACTAGCCCGGTCAACAAATGTAAAATAAAAAATAAATAAAATAAAATAAAATAAATAAAATAAAGTTAGATCTTAAAACCAGGTCAAGTAGTTATTCGTAGGTGTTAATCATGTACTGTTCAATACCCTTACTAGGAAAATATTCACAGAATCACTCCTCACCCATTTGATGTGGAATGATCGTATAGAAGTCTTTAACATCTATAGTAATAAAGAATTGATTTTGGTGATATGTAGTACATTTTAATCTCTTTAAAAAATCCCAACAGTCTATACATATGAGACTCACCTAAAACAAACTTTTTTTAGTTCAAAATCTAAAAATTTAGCTAGAGGATGTATAATCCAGCCCCTTGCATCCACAATGGGATGCATCGGGGGTTGACACACATCCTTATAAAGTTTTGCAACTTCAAAATTGTAGCTGTAATGGGGTAGTTCACAGTAAGATAATTATACTGATTAATATCGATGGCACCATCAATAAATAAGTGTTGCATAAAACTTCTTATCCAACTATAAGCAATGTTCAATTCATAAATTGAACATTTTTGATAAGTTTGGGAATCCAAAATAATTTTCTTTCACTTAATATAATCAGTTTGGTTCATAACAACTAAACCCCCTCCTTTATCTGGTTTAATAAATCTTACTCCTAATGTATTTTTCAAAAATTCAAAATCTAACCTCTTCTTTTGTTAAATTTCTGTGCATGACATAACCTCTTGTGTATTTACTGTGCAAGGTCCTAATATCTAATTCACACATACACTGGAACAATATGAGAGAAGGGTGCAAAGGAGTGTTTTATGTACAAGAAGTTCTTAAAGGATTGTTTACATAGGTATCATTCAGAAACAGTAGATGCAAATTGAGTTTATACACATATAACCTTAGGTCAATAAGTATATGTTCTAGATTCATTTGTTAGTGGGTACAAAAGTCATTCCTTTAGAAAAAAGATTGCACAAACCAGTACTAATAACCAAAGAGGAAAGGTTATAAACTTTGAAGTCACCAGCTTGTTTCTGTCCAATATGCAAAAGGGCTGTAACGAACAAGTGGGAGAGTTAGTCAGAATTTCAGGAGCAGAAATTAATGGTGTTTTCTTCTCCCCTTCCAAGACCCATATCTGTTCCCCTAAAAATTCCCCTGAGCACTGCTGGTTTGATGATGCACAGGTACATGTTGTGGTGCTCCCCAGTTTTGATTCATCTGTTGGAACTTTGGTTGTATCTAAAAAAAATCACTCATCTCCATAATTATTACACATAGAGTCAACTATATCTTCAGTCTCAGTATCATTTACAGGAGATTTATACGCTCACACCGGGGAATTGTGGGGTGGGGGGTAAGCAGTGTTGGAATTATACACATTAGTGTCTCTACTCAGCTTCTTTAACTTTCTTGCCTTAATAGTTTGCATTTGTACATCAATGAAATGCAAGATATGAGTATACTCGAACGTATTGTCAGAAAAGGCAAGATCTTGAGTAATGTTTCTGTCCAAAACCAAAATGTCCCATGTTAGTACATCAATAGTATCATTGTTTTGTTTGATAACTAATTCCATGTATTCAAACCATGTTTGTCAAATAGCTGCAAATGTTCTTTATGGAAACCCAAATTAGCAACAAGACCAGTGGGAAAGTGCCATAAACGCAATCCCTTAGGGACAATGCGTCTTTCTAAGAAAAATTGTTAATATGTTTATTTAAGTTAAAAGGTAATTCCAGATAAAAACAGTGTTATACAGTAGTTTTGTTAAATAGATATTTATTATTAAGTAATAAGTTTTATTTTAATGTTTTTAAGGTGATTTTGAGTTTATGATGTTTTTAGGGGATGGCTAGTTTTGATGCTGTCATTGGTCTCTTTTTTAGGTGTGTCTGAATTTGAAATGTGATTGGTTTATGATGTATTTTAATACACCTAATTTATTAACTCATGTTATCTGATGAAGTTTCGGATAAATTTAATGGAAAGAAAGTGCTTATCTACCTGCTGTTGTCTCTTTGTGGATTTTATTGCTGGGCATTTGCTGAATATTTATTTGGATATTTTACCTGGAAAAAAACTTGGTGGTGATATTCTTCATTTCAACTGCCTTCTTGTTTTCATTGGTTCTGGTACTACTTCATAGATTAGTTGGTTTGTGTGTGTGCAGCCATGGAGCCTTTATCACTGGCAGCTTCCCAGTCATTGGATCAATCTATTGGTGAATTAACTGTTCTTATCCAGCAACTTAATAGGAGGATTGAAAAAAATAGAACAGTCGGCACATTTGTCACAGGCTTCTGTTTACAGCATCCGAAACTCCGTTTCCCAGGATTTGAGAGACAATACTTCTGTTGAGCAATCTGCTTCCATGAATTAACCCAACTTTTGTCTGCAGAACGTAATGTTATCACAGGTGAGGCTAATGTAGCTCTTTAGACTCGCTTTACTCATGTAAATTTGCCGAATGTTAATGGTACCCCTTGTTTAAACAACTGGCTGAAATTTAATAATGTGATTAATACTAGTGTGTCTGCTTCAGATAATAGACTTTGCAATAAACTATCAGAATTTGACCGTTGCTTGTTAAAAATCAAAAAAATTCAGATGGACACTGAATATTTTAAAGAATGTGTAAAAAGATGTATTGTGCCTAAGGGATTTTGTTTATGGTGCTTTCCCACTGGTCTTGTTGCCAATTCAGGTTTCCATAATGAAGTTTTGCAGCTGTTTGACAAACACAGTTTTGAATACATATTAGTTATCAAACATAACAACGATACTATTAATGCACTAACGAGGGACATTTTGGTTTTGGACAGAAACATTAGTCAAGAGCTTGCTTTTTCTGACAATAAGTTTGAGTATACTCATATCTTGCTTTCCACTGATGAAAGTTAAAGAAGCTGAGTAGAGACACTAATGTGTATAATTCCAACACTGCTTATCCCCACCCCCCCAGTTCCCAGGTGTGGGCTTATAAATCTCTTATAAATGATACTGAGACTGAAGATATAGTTGATTTTATAATTGCAATAATTATGTAGATGAGAGTGATTTTTTTAGATACAATTGAAATTCCCCTACCCAGGCAATCTGAACTCCTGAGCACCTGAGGAACCATCAGTCGAATCAGAATTGGGGAGCACCACAACATGTACCTGTGCAACATCAAACTTGAGGTGCTCAGGGGAATTTTTGGAGAAACAGACATGGCTCTTGGAAGGGGAGGAGATGGGTCCCTATTACATTATCGAAAACGCATTCTACCAGATGCGTTTTCACCAAACTGTAAATAGTGAACCGGCAAAATAGCAAAGCAGTTTTCAGCGAATTCTTTCCATGGGAAAGAAGTCGCTTGTCCACTTCGTTAGTTAGCCATGTTTTGCACTATAGTTCGGTCTCGGAGTACAGTCTCACAGATTCCCTTATCTGGTATAGCTCCAGAACATAAATGTGCAATAGTTACTGTCCTTAGGGTTAGGGTGCGGGTTAAGGTAAGTGCATATCTAGTAATGTATTTAGTGCACACTTTAGGGTTAAACGTAGAGTTTAGTTAAATGTATATATGTTTACTTTTTGTGGTGGGGTTAGAAGTAGGGTTAAGTTAGGTGGATATATGTTTTTAACTGTTTACTTTTTTATTTTGGATTAGAAGTAGGGTTAAGGTAGCTGTGTATGTGTTTTGACTGTTTACTTTTTTTTTTTTTTTTTGCTGGAACAGCAATTTCTTTCCCTCAGAAAGAAATCACTGTTCTAAGCTGTTGATATTTTCAGCTTTCAGTGAAATAGGGTTGATCACTCATCATTTGCTGTTTTCAGCATTCGATGATGTAATATAGACCTGCCGGAGACAACACCATTAATTTCTGCTTTGAAATTCTGACTAACTCTCCAACTTGTTCATTATCGCCCTTGCATATTGCACAGAATCAAGCTGTTGACTTCAAAGTTTATAGCTTTTCCTCTCTGGATATTAGTACTGGTTTGTGCAATATTTTTTCTAAAGGAATGACTTTTGTACCTCCTAAAAAAATGAATCTAGAACATACACTTATTAACCTAAGGTTAAATGTGTGTAAACTCAATTTGCAACTACTGTTTCTGAATGATACCTATGTAAACAATCTTTTAAGAATTTCTAGTACATAAAACACTCCTTTACACCCTTCTCTCGAATTGTTCCAGTTTATGTGTGAATTAGATATTAGGACCATGCACAGTAAAGGTTATGTCACGCACAGAAATTTAATAGAAGAGATGTTAGATTTAGAATGTTTTAAAAATTTATTAAACTAGATTCAGGAGGAGTTTTTAGTTGTTATGAACCAAACTGATTATATTAAGAAAATAAAAATTATTTTGGATTACCAAAAATGTTCAATTAATGAATTAAACATTGCTTATAGTAGGATAAGAAGTTTTATGCAATACTTATTCATTGATGGTTCCATCGATATTCATCAGTATAATTATCTTACTGTGAACTATCCCATTACACCTGTGATTTTTGGGGTTCCAAAAATTAATAAGGATGTATGTCAACCCCCGATGCATCCCATTGTGGACACAAGGGGCTCAATTATACATCCTCTAGCTAAATTTTTGGACTTTGAACTAAAAAAGTTTGTATTAGGTGAGTCTCATATATGTATAGACTCTTGGCATTTTTTTAAAGAGATTATGACCAAAATCAAGTCTTTATTACTAAAGATGTTAAAGACTTATATACGATCATTCCCCATCAAATAGGTGAGGAGTGGTTCTATGAGTATCTTGCTAGTAAGGGTATTGAACAGGACATGATCAATGCCTATGAAGAACTACTTGACCTGGTTTTAAGATCTAACTTTATTTGGTTTGAGAAAGAACTGTACCTTCAAAAAGAGAGCATTGCAATGGGCTCATCTTGTGTGGGTCTATATGCCAACATAGTTATGTTGGTTTGGGAATGGAAGTTTTTGTTTTCCTCTCCTTTTTTTTTTTTTTTTGGCCAATCGATATTTGATACCAGGATGACTTTATTCTATGGTCAGGTCCTGTTGAAATGCTTGACCAGTTGTTGGATTATATCAACAATACTACAGCTTTTTTTTTAAATTCACTCATGTTTTTGACCATAATACAATTTCATATTTAGATGTGTTAGTCAGGAAGAATTGTATAGCACAAAGGTTTACTGCTGAGATTTTTCACAAACATAATAATTTGAATGCCTTCTTACATTTTCAAAGTAACCTTCCTTTTTAACAGAAATGGTCTATTGTCAAAGGACAATTTGTCAGAACAGCCCGGATGGTTACAGAATGGCATAGTTTTTGGAAGAATGTAATGTCCTACAAACTATGTTTCTCAAGAAAGGGTATCCTGTTGCATTAATCAAGGAACTTTTTTTGGAAATAAAAGAAAAAAGAGCTACAGGACAGGGAATTTTAACCCTTTGTTGGGAGATAAAATTATACCACTCAACTCTCCCAGTCAAGTCGATTTAGCATGTAGTGCTTCTAGTAATGTATATAATCGTATTGTTAATAATATATCTTATTTAACTCAGAGCACTAGTATTAACCAGAATTGTTTTTTTGAATGCCTTGATCACTACATTTAATATTGATAGTTATTCCATTACAAATATTTTGCCTAAAAATTGGAACGTTTTGGAGATGGAAAAAGAGGTAAGGGGTTGTGTAGGGAATAGAACCACGTTTGTATACAAGAAAGGGACAAACTTTAAGAACATTTTTGAAAACATTAGAGGCAATAATATGATTGGTCAAATGATGAAATGTAGTGTATGTGTTTACTGCAAACATATTTTAGATGTAAGCCAGGTCTGAATTAATGGTTATAGGATTAGAACTTTCAGGTAAATCGAGCTGTAATTCAATGAAACTTGTGTATTGTGCTATTTGTAAGTTTTCTCCATGTTTTATGTGGGCAAAACTGAATGTAACCACAGATCTCTGAATTAGTTATTTTATTTCCTCTGCAGTTATTGCAGTGCAATCCTAGTAGTTAAGATGGGTTGAAAGGAAGCAGGAAAAAGTCAAGTTGAAGAATAAGACTGAATTTCTTTCCTTAACCAGGAATTTTTCTTCTCATCATTTTTTCAAAATGGTTGTATAATAAATTCTGAAATGTACCTCAGAGCACCTAGGAACCCCATGTGTTAATGCACACACATGCACACACACACACACACACACACATACACACACACACACACACACACACACACACACACACACACACACACACACACACACACACACACACACACACACAAACACACACACACACACACACACACTGTATATATGAAATGTATTGTATTTTGTCTTGTATGTGGAACTTTTCTCCCCTGGCCTCCACTGAAAACGGGCTACTAAGCCCAGTTAGACCCCCCCCCACCCAGTAATCAAATGTCAAATAAAGAAATTACCTCTTTTATTACTTCAACTACTCAAGTCTTTTGGGGAGACTCATTATAAAGTTTAGCTTACTATTGGCCCAGAGGCCCTTATAAACCAAGCCAAGAATTTTGCCCATATTCCCACAAAGTCAGCACCTGTTTCCCCTTGTCCAGCAGGGACACAGGTGGGATCCCAGCGGTGTATTTTCTATTTCCCATCCAGTCACCCAGGTTCCAGGGCTAGAGAAGTACTCTGTTTGACATGGAGAGAGAGTCTATTCCACAGAAGGGAGATACTTTGGGACACAAATCTATGCTGCCAACAAGTTCAATTAATATCACAGACCAGGTTGAGGCCTTGCATGTGGATTGCATGAGTGGAGATTGACTTATGGATATGCAGCAACTTCATCAAGGCTGGTACTAGATGGCCTTGTATGCCAGACACAGGTCACCTCTGAGCAGTGTGTATGAGATAGAATAGAGGGACAGGGCTTTTAGCCTATCTCCCATACCTCCTTGAATTTGGGGAAAACTCTAGTTCACTTATCACACCACATGCAAAGTTAAGCAGTAGAGCAGTGTGTATCACTTTCATGAAAAGGGTTTTATATGCTATAGAGACGCTGCGTGCATTGCTTTGTGCATTGCTTTGCTAAAAAGGGTTTGATATCTACCTGTGATGTATGGCTGTCCTTTTGTCAGTATATATATATATATATATATATATATATATATATATATATATATATATATATATATATATATATATATATATATATATATATATATATATATATATATATACTATCTTGCTGTTCTGTTGATTAGTTGCTGTATACTTACAAACATATTAAGATGTAAGTAATGTAATCATGCTACCTGATCCAAAAAGAAAAATTGCCTTTGTATATATTTCCAGCAGTTGGAAGTTAAGACTATTTCCTAAACCAATCAGCTTGGGAATGCTACCAAATAAGTTTCTGTATCATTTTCCCACGAACGTGTTTCTCAGAGGTGCAGTGTTTTTTTAGA